>NC_041399.2:169522242-169897242 GCF_900747795.2 Erpetoichthys calabaricus | reverse complement strand
AAGGTTTGGGGGAGCCACCCGTATAATATGTCTTGGCTGCAAAATGGGTAAATTGTTGAGAAATGTTCAGAGGTTAGAGTCCAGAACAGAACTGATAGTATGGAGGCAAGATGGCGGCTTTAAAGGCCAGTACAGGAAGTGATGTCATCAGGGACCGGAAGTGATATCATCAAAAGCATTCGACCTGGAAGTGACATTTTCAGGACCAAAAGTGACGTCTTCAATGGCGCCGAAACCTAGTGGGATTTCATGTGGATGATCTTCAGAGGATTGAGAGAGAGAGTTAGTGCAGCTCACCACCCCCTGGTCTGGTATTGTACTACTATTAATCAGGCCCTCTAGCTGCCTCCCAATTGCAAGTGTGTGACAATATATGTATATATATATATATATACACTGTATATATTTATTTATTTAGGTTTTGTCAATTGGCCTTTTCAAACTGTCTTTTTATATGGGGCGGGAATGTATGTGTATGTGTGTTTATGGCTGTGTGTGAGTGAGAATGGACTAGAATCCTATCCAGTTCTGTTCTCAGCCTTTTGACCAATTCTTTTTGGGATAGCCTTTGGCTCTCAAACTCCTGAAATAGACTGAGAAGTTTCCGGAACCTACATTCTGATCCATTGACAGCTACATTGCCTGCACAGCTATTGATTGCACCTGAACATAACAGCATGCATACATTTTCTAACTTGTTTTGGATTAGAATGTGTTTTGTCACTTGATACCAGACCTAAAAAAACACTGCAATTTGTATGATTTCTTCTTTATTTTTTTTTTACAGCTTCTTAACCTTTTCAAAATAATAAATTAGTATTAAAGAAAATATAACACTTTTCAGGTTATACTGACAGTGACATTCATAGTATTTTTGGACAAAAAAAATCCTGTGTGTGGCTCACTCGTCAGGAATGCAGATGGTGACCCCAGTAACATTTACTGATGCTTCCTTTTCATTACTGAAATTCCTCAGTCTTAACTCAGTGTGTTTGCGTCTCTGTTTCTTATCTGAAGTGCTATTCACAGACTTCATTCAAGACTGTCACACTTCATGTTTTACACATTAATGTCTAGTTCTCAACAAAGCATGTGCTGCAAGATGGACAAATAAAGAAGTAAGGGAGCTGAATCAGATAGAAAATGAACAAGGAAGTCATGCAGAAGTGAAAAGAAAGAGAATATGGGTGCAAATAATGTTTCACAACTGGAAGCTCACCAGAATAAAAACATTGTTTTTTTTTCCATTACAGTCACTTTGGAGAAAGCATTTGGTTGGAACATTATGTCATATAGTAGTCTTTTTCTGTCTGTTAAAATAATTGCATAAAATCATTCTTTTACAAATTACAGTTTTGGAGAATATACAGTATATGTTGGTTTGTTTGGCGGTCTTTGGGTTTGGGTGACTGAGAAAGCATCCCCTTCAGCCTAAATAACACATTTATAAGGCAAAAGCTACAACACTATAGCAGACACAATGGTTTTAAGAGCACACATTTATTCCTTTAAATTGAAAGGGGGCTAGAGCCATGCTCAGCATCTTTGGTGCAAAGCAGCATCCATCTATGGACCGGGATACTATCCTATTGCAGAGCAAAAGCTCCCCCACACCAACACTCATTCATGGGAGGGGAGAATGTGGCTGCCCACATTTGAAATCTAGACCCCATATACCAGGGGTGGCCAGTTCTGATCCTGGAAAGCCACAGTGGCTGCAGGTTGTTTGTTCCATTCCAGTCATAATTAGCAGCCAATTCTCACCAATATCAAATCTTAGCTTGTTAATGTTTTAACTCTATCTGTCAGTTCATTCTTAAATCCTATATTTTTTTCCTTTCTAAAAATACATGCTTCATCCAAGTAATTTGAAGCCTATAATGGATGAATAATTTTCAGTTCTTCACTTTCTCTTCAGTTTCCTTCTGAGTACTTAATTAAAACAAATAGTGAATGATGAATATACACGTTGGACAAAGAGATAAGTGTGTTCCTTTGTCATTTGCATCTTATCTTATATATAATTCACCAGCCTACTCACTCACTCACTCACTCACTCACTCACTCACTCACTCACTCACTCACTCACTCACTCACTCACTCACTCACTCACTCACTCACATCCGTCCAAAGCCGAATGCGCAGTTGCCTTCTGCGCAGCTGCCCGAAAAACCTTACGAGACCGACATCGCGGCAGGCGGTGGATTTACGGCCACAAAAATTCAAAGAGAAAGGCGACTTCAACCGACATCCAACCCCAACATCGTGGCAGGCGGCGGGTTTACGGCCGCAAAAATTCAAAGAGAAAGGCGACTTCGATTAAAGCTCTAGAGGCCTGAAAGGCCATTTTGACTACAGCTCGAGGCCTAATTACGCATTCATTCAATACACCTATATCAGGTTTGTGGTGCTTATACTTATTACTATTCCACTCGTGCCCGTTTCATCTTACGTTGTTGAAACGGGCTCTTTGTCTAGTTGCTAATAAGGAGCAGTTCAAACAATGACTACAGCTGTTTAAGACTAAAATAAGCAATTAAGGGTTCAAAATCTTAACAAGCGAGACAACTAAAATGAAGCAGAAAAATGTCACTTGAGTAATAATTGCTTCATCAGCAATGAATGACTTCTCATGAAGCAATTGTGTTGGAACAAAAATCTGAAGCCACTGTTGCCCTCCTGAGTCTTAAATATCAGATAAATTAAATTAAGTTAATTAGTAGCAAAAACTAGTCATTAATTAAGAAAATACAATGAAAACCTGTAGTCACTGTGGCTCTCCAGGATCGGAATTGGCCACCCCTGGTATATGGGGTCTAGATTTCAAATATGGGCAGCTACATTCTCCCCTCTCATATACAGTGTCCACCATAATGTTTGGGACAAAGACACATTTTTCCTTGATTTACCCTTCCACTCCATAGTTTAAAATTATGAATCAAACAGTTTAGATGTGATTAAAGTACACATTGCAGACTTTACTTTAAGGGTATTTGCATACACAGCATGTAGACATCTAAACATGGTCATGATGGGCTCAGAGGAAAGTCACACTCCTGAAAATGACCTCGCTGGGAAAAAAAAGAAAGTCCATGGGGCTGGAATCCATTGCGCCATCATGCAACCATACTCTGCCTATTTTATTCCAAAAAAAACAAACTTTTAATTACACAAAAATTAAGCACAGCAACATTAAAGTTGACTCAGTATTAATTTAAATATATGCAATCCTTTACACATATAACATTGCACAAACAAAACGTCCATTTAAAAAGAGCAACTTTTTTTTTTTCTCCTTTACATACAGTTAAATAGAAGGATTTCTGCAGATGATATGTATAACTCTGCCTCACTGGACTTTATTTTCACCACTTCAGTGCCTCAGGGTATCACCCTGCACTCACTTTTACTTATTATTTTTGCTGCCTGTCAGTTATGGCAAATACCTGATCCATCTGCTGGAGAAATGACATTCTTTAAAGCAATGTGTTGCAGAATGTGAGGTTCACTTCATTCTTAGGAAATCAGGTCACAAATTTTAATACTGTAGTTACTGGGGGAAAACACAGTTGACAGCTGATGAGAAATGCTAGCAGCTTTCATTATAGGTGCATGTAACAGAAGTAAGTGAGGCTCTCCGTTACATTAAGCCCAGCAATAAATGAGCTCTACCTTGTACATCTCGGTGCATTTGCTCTTTGAATTATACTATTATTTGTTTCTTAACGATTATGTTTAGTACTGATGTTGGTGCACAGTTTTACTCTTTCCTTTATTTCTGTTCTGTTTTTTTTGTTTTTTGTTAAGCTTTTACTTCGAGACGCTAACCTGCAGTCCATTACTGTAACTTCTGTATAAAGGCATGTCAAAGAACAAAGCATTCTGAGTTGCAGACAAAGTTGGAAGGATTCTGTAAGTCTGAGTATTAACTATAGCCTACAGTGTCTCAAGAGGATGACACATGAAGCTCTAATGAGAGGGTTTCTTGGTGGTGAAGAACGTAGTGAAGCTCATGCTGCTTTTCAGCAGTATCTCATTGTTTGTTTGATTATGCATTAAAGTAGGGATTCAGAGGGAAATAATACCCTTGTATACATAAATGAAGGAAAAATTCTAAGAGTTAATGGTGGGTTCACTTATTACATTACAATTACACTACATTCCTAAAATCTAAATCTTTATATTCTATATTAAGGGTCATTTTGTTTTCTGAATACATATTTACTTTTATTGTCTGGTTTGCTTCAATTTTCTATTGCTCAATATTTTCTAAAATAACATAAAATTACAATCCCTATTCCAGTTAAACTAATTCAGGGTCCTGGGGGGCTGGAACCGATGCCATCAGAACTGACTCAAGACAGAAACCAACCTTAAAAAACACACCAGTCAATCACAGAGAAACACTTGTCCTCATCCATATTTTATAATCATCAACTGAATATCTTTAGGCTGAGGGAGGAAAACTGGAGTTACCCCAGAAAACCCACACAAACACAGGGAGATTGCACATTTTCAGTACAGACAGGGTTTAGGCATGGGATTCAAACACAGGACACTGGATCTTTGACCTAAACACAATAACCACTACACCACCATGTTTCTTATTTTCTAAAATATGTTTTATATTTTAAACCAACAAAATCAACAGTGTACAAGCCTGGCAGGCACATATCATCTTAGTGTGCTGCTTCTCTCTATTCTCTGTCACTTTGAGCAATTCTGTGAGGAAGTAAGAAAATTATATAATCAGAGAACTTCATAGAATATTGTAGAATTCTGCACCCCGGGTCTGGACCTGAGATGGACATGGTCGTTAGGAATCCACGGTCTATTTGAGGGAGCTACAATACCTGGAGAAACCATGAACAACTTGGGTGGGGGTGCAGACATGACACTGTGAGTATGCACTTTATTATGCATCTCCCCACTTCCCAGCTGCATTGGTCTGTGTGAATGGTCTCCAGTGAACCCCAGATGTAGACCCTAGCTTTGGGTCAACTCACAAAATGAGAGAATAGTGTGGTTGTCAGATTGCTTTTTACCCGGGGTGAGTGGAGCAAGGTCGAGCTGGCCGGCATGTTTATGCTAACTGAGGGGCCGCTGGGAGTATGTGGCACCATAGAAGACATGGTCGATGTGGCTAAGGCATCTCTGAAGAAGTTGAAGGTCCTTTTTAGGGCCACACTAGTGGTCTGGCATAAGTTGATTGAATATGTTCCTCTATCTCTTGCATCCTCAGGATTGTTACATTGGTGGTGTAAGTGGGATAGAACTGAATAACGACCCTGAGACAGAGAACTGGTTTATCACTAACGTTGTCGGACCTCTCAATTGCATTTATGAAGGCTCACTTCACACCCCTTGAGTGTCCCTTTGAAAAGAGTTATTGTTACCCTCAAAGGTAAGGGTTATGGGAAAAGGGCAGTGTAAAGGGAGATAAAAAACATTAATGATGCAATTTGACATTGTAAGTTTAGGGTATTCCATGTAGGTATTTAATATGTTAGATATGAAGACAAATGAGAAGGACTTAGAAATTGTAGTGGACTTCACACTATCTGTAGTACATTTAGGCAGTGTACAGAAGTGATTAAGAAAGCTAACAGAATTTTCAGTTACATAACACGGTGAAATTAAGAGAGGTTATGCTTACCGTATATACTCACATATAACTCGGGTCTTGATTCCCGAAAAATTGCTCATAAAATCAGACCCCGACTTATACACCCGTTCAAAAATGCGACACTTATTTTTTTTTTTTTTACATCTTCTTGCCTCATCCAACCCCGCATCAGTTTCTCATCAAGTTTTGTTGCAGCAGCGCAATTACCAATTTCTTTTGCTACTTCAATGACATTTAATTTAAAACCAGCTTCATATTTTCTTCTGATCGAACACTCCATCATAGATAAGGGATGCTCTTAGGATAAAGGTATGAGAGGGTGTGAGATACAAAAAACACAAATCAGTGCAAATGTTGCTTCAGAATAGTTTGGGTATTACTGTGTTGTCATGTAGGTACAATAGAGACAGAGAGAGAGGTTGGGATCACACGCTGATACAGTGCATTGCCGCATCCAAATATAAAAAAAAGGCAGTGTGCTCCGTGGTTATTCTCTCAGGTGGGCATTAGCATATCATAATTCCTTATACTAATAGTGTGAGTTTTCCGCATTCAAATTATACGACCGACATTATAAAATACCAGAAATTATACTGTAAAAGCAAGTCCTGACTTATCTGTGGGAGAACTTATCCGCGCGTATATACGATAATCTTTATAGCTCACTGGTGAGTAGCCTCACCTGGAGTAGCCTGAAAATGCAAAAGACACAGTACTGAAACAAAGAGTACAGAAAGGAGAGACTATTGCTGGTACTAGTTATGAGAAAAGATTCAAGGAGATTACGTAAATGTAGATTAAGTGGTGACATAATTAAAGTTTTTAAAAGTATGAAAGGAATCAGTACAATGGATTCAGGTTTTTATTTTAAAATGAGTTCAACAATAACACAGGAACACAGCTGTAAACTTGTTAATGGTAAATTTTACAAAAACATTAGAAAGTTCTTCTTCAAGCAGAGAACCATAGACACATGGAATAAATTGCCAAACAGGGCTTTAGGGACCTTCAGATCGTGACTTGATATTATTTTGTAGAAATTAGGTAAATTGGATTGGCCAGCTTTGTTGACCTGAAGGGCATGTTTTCATTAAAAATTTTCTAATGTTCTTCTGTTCTCCTTAAGTAATTTGAATCAGGAAACAGTGTATAATTTTCTCAATTTATTCCTGTTATCCAAAAGCAAATAGTTAAATTGTCTGAGATATTAAACGACATCTTCCTGCTATGAACTTGTGTTCTATATACAGCGAATTCTGATAGTAATGTGATAAAGGTGTTTAAATGGCAGACTTATCTTGTTTCACACACTTCATCATACTGCTGCAGTTTTCTGTAATAGAAGGTTGAGTAATATTAAGGCATAATAACAGTTACACATTAAATAATAAAAGATAAACATTTACCATACACAGAAGCATTCCCTGCCTTAACTTTAACTACAAGATTAAAAGTGTTCTTAATAAGACACTTTATTCTTGGAATTCCAGTCTCTGAAACAAACTCTTTTGTAATACAAACTACTTTCCCAGCTCCTAGGTTTGGTTTCCATTCTGGAACTGCAATTTTGAAGTTATTTATTGTACATTCATCCATTTCAAAGCTGCTCACTCTATTTGTGGATTGAAAGCAAAAAGTTAGCCTTGAAGCAGCTGGCACAAGGCAGTGTCTCACAGTAAGTGTAGTGCCAGTCCATAGTAAACCATTGATACACATCGGGAAGATTTAGAATCACTAATTAATCTGACATTATGTCTTTGGAATGCAGGAAGAAGCTGAATTTCCCACATAAATCTTACCCAAAACAGGGAGAAAGTGCAAATCTCATTATAATATTTAAAACGTGGAAGTTAAAGCAGAAAAACATAAACTGCTTTATTAATACAATATACTGTATTTTGGAAAGTAAGAAATTAGAGTTTCTGAGATTAAACGATGTATTCAAAAGCATTCACTTGCAAAATTATACCCTAGATATTCTTCAACACATTTTTTGTTGCATGTGGTGACTAGAATAATATAATTTAATTCAGCCTACTGTGCTGAATCACTCCCCTTTGAGGTGTTGGAAGTACAGCAAAAAAGTGAGTCAGTGAAGTCCCACTAAAATCCCTTTATTGCATATGGGCAAATTTCAGTTCACTGTATTTTAGCCTATTTTTTAAAGTGCCACCCATAGTTTGCTTACTGACAGTTTCCCACATTCTGCAAAACTGACACAAGTGCTTATTTAATGCAATTCTGAATATGGAATCTGTGACACCTTTGATAGGCTTAGCTTAAGCATGCTTATATTTTAAAACTATTGTTTACCCAGCATGACTTTACTCCTGCTCTTTTATATAAAACTAACATTCAACCCGATAATTACAGCAAAAGTCTTCCCTCCTCAGTATGAGGAGGACAAAACATGTAAACCTAGTCAGTATTTGGTAGCAACTGGGTGTGGTCTTAATTAGAGGAGAGCAGAGAATCCCACTCATTAGATCATTTAGGTTTGTGTTGTCTTGGAGTCTCCATGGCAAGGCATTATGAAATGCTTTATTAAAATGAAGCAACTGCTGGAGCAACTTCTCAAATTAGGTACCACATGTATACTTCAAAAGAACAAATTGTGTTTTTTTCTTTATACTGGCTGTAAATAAATGCTAATCTTTTCAAAGAGACCTTAATAACTGATAGCCATGCACAAACCCATTTTATTTGCAAAGAAAATCTGCACAGCATTATGGAAACATTATCCATTCTAAACTGTTCTACAAAGGATAACATTTCATAATAACAATTCAAAAAGCTTAATTTCTTCTTACTAAATCAAATGTCCCGTAAACATTTCTCATTATCAACAGCCTAGATGTCATGCTTCTCTGTGCTTGGTTTCAGACACTGGTGGAAGATGGCCAGGGTCTGAATCTCTGTCTAATCCTTTGAAGCAGAAATTCTCTCTCACTCCTTCATCATCTCTCTGTTGCATTAATGTGACTTCCCCTTCAACAAATTATTAACATGTAACATATTCGAACAAGTTCAAAATGCTACTACTAGTCACTTAGCTGGCCAGCCAGAATTCAGTGGCTTTCTCTAATATATTCAACAATTCAAATTGCCTGTAACCAGCCTGCAAGACATTTGAGATCCTCTGAGGCTGCTTACTTATCGTTCTTGTTCTCCACTTGCTAGATTTATTTTTCATACTCCAGCAGTGGTCCAAAATATACTGTATTTTCTTTCTTTCTTGCATTTTGTTTGGCCTTCTAATTCTGAATTTCCTGATTGTGCACCAGGTTTCTTTGAAGGCTACAGTTATTTTCTATCATCTAGATAGATAGATAGATAGATAGATAGATAGATAGATAGATAGATAGATAGATAGATAGATAGATAGATAGATAGATAGATAGATAGATAGATAGATAGATAGATAGATAGATAGATAGATAGAGAAAAATGTGACTTGGCAAGATAAAAGAGTAGTCACAGTGAGGCATTATAAGGGCTTATGGCAATATATAGGAGACTGGCACCATTTCTTGACACATTTCTGTTGAATAATTAATTGACTAAGTTACTTAAAAATAGTGTATAATAGAAAGAATATGTATAATGGCCATTAGTTTTGTCTTCATTTTCTCCTCTAATACCACCTCCACCAGGTTGAGAGTACGTCTACAACTGAACCTGCCTTCATAATCAGCTTGTTGATATAGGGGCCTCTCTTGAGGTTATGTCATTTACCCAGCACACAGCAGCATAGAAAATCCTACTGACCATCACATATTCACAAAACATGTAAAGTACTGTATCTGTCACTATTAATTAAAAACGCAAAGTCTCCTAAGAAAAAAGAGCCTTTCTTATATAGTTGTTCAGTCTTACTAGATGTGTCCAGTTTGTCTATTAATGTGGACTTCTAGGTAGGTGTGGCAATGCAGCACAACCACATCCACTATCTGTATAGTGAACAGGAATAGAGTTGGTTATGGTGAAGGTCAATAATAAGTTCCTTGGTTTTGCGTATGCTGAGTAGCAGGCAATTCTCTTTTCACCAAGAAATAATGTTCTCCACCTGACTCCTATACCCTATCTCACCAGCCTTGTCTATTCACTCCATTACTGCAAAATCATCTGAGAATTTCTGCAAGTAACATAACCTGGCATCATATTTATAGTCTGAGATGTACAACATAAACAGAAAAGTTGCCAGGACTATTCCTTGTGGTGCCCCAGCATTGCTCACATCCACATCAAAAACACAATGCTTGAGTCTCACAAACTGTGGTCTGTCAGACAGATCTAGTTTTAAGTTTTGCTTGAATAGATGAGTGCGGTACATATATAGGATATAACTGAAAATTAGAGCTCAAATGGAGGAAAATCACTTCACATATGTTTGGTTGACACAATTTTCAGTAGTACACTGGATGTGATATAGCCCAGTGGAGCTGCTGTACTAATCACATCTTTTCTGCTTCCAGACCTTTAACTCCTTGCCATCACTGATATCTCAGGTACACACAAAAAGCCCTTGAGGATAACCTTGTGCTGCGGTGGGTTGGCACCCTGCCTGGGATTGGTTCCTGCCTTGTGCCCTGTGTTGGCTGGGATTGGCTCCAGCAGACCCCCGTGACCCTGTGTGTCGGATTCAGCGGGTTGGAAAATGGATGGATAACCTTGTGGTACTTCACAAAACCTAATGAACCAAGCCTAAATATACATGTATGTTCCTATTTATATTTCTATTATTGCTACTCTAAGATAGTAAAAACCTCTAAGGAATGCAAATTAATAAGCACCAAAAAAAACTAAATTTTCTTCTAAGTGCCCGTAGCAAGGTACTTTAGATCAAGGGTTAGTATTAAGCACACATGGAAGGATAGCATACTGTAGTTCAGAACAGAAAAATGCAAAACAGACATGCCCTGTATAACCCAAGGAAAAAAAGGTTTCAGACATTTTTCATATCTGCTAATCTGCTTCCTCATGTCTGTAGCATACAGCTTTCCAACGCTTTTGTTGTGTCTGCTACGGAAAAAACACACGAGACCAGTTGCTTCTCCAAACTCCAATAACTCTTTACTCACACACGTTTTCTTACAGTGCGCATCCTCCAATTGTCACATGAGCAAATCAACAACCAATCCCCTCTGTGTATTTTAATGACCCTCCCAACATCACAGCTTTCTCATTGTCTCTGTCTTTCACTATTGAGAAGTACTATTGGAGCTCCCCCAACAGCTGAATGCTTGTTCTTAGTTCATATTTATCTGATAGATTTCTAGCATATCAATCTAAGATCATACAAATAAGCTATGTACATGCTACGGTTGTGTTTGCAGAATCAAAGGAAGACCTCAAACGTGTACTTAATGAAATAGCAGAAAAGGAAAAGAAGGTGTTCCTCCAAAACAACATTCAAGAGAAAAAAAGGCATGTTTGTAACAAATAAAGGGAACAAAAGAAGTAGAACTAATGCTAGAAAATGAAAGAATAAAGAAAGTAACCAGCTTCCAGTATCTCAAAATATGAATTAACGAAAACCTGAAGAACAATGTTGACATCAGAGCTGGAAATTGCCAAGGCCAAATAAAGTTTCAGGAGAAACAAACAGCTGATAAGGAAAAATCTCCCTCTAAGCACAAAGAAAGGACAGCTGCAAGCACAAGTCTGGTACATTCTTGGGTATGGCATGGAAACATTTTCCCTTACAATGTCTCTAAAAATTGAGATCGCAAGCTTTGAACTATATGCGCTACAGGACGATCTTGAAAATTAGTTGGTCGGATATAGCCACGAACGTGGAGTTCCTGCAATGACTCAGTGAAGTGAAACCCCATTTATTTAAAGGGATATTGAAGAGAAAGTACAAATTCTTTGGCCAGATTGCAAGAAACTCTGCTGAAAGGAAGTTATGCAAGATTATGGAAGAGAGCAAGATAAAGAAAGGGAAAGGGAGAAGAAGAAAATGGATTGATGGATGGTGTGCAGGAAATGACAGGCCATGACTTCAGGCAAAATATTAACTGGCAAAAGATGAGGCCAAGTGAAACGCAATAATGGAAGCAAGGTTCCAGATTTGACCATACACACTGATGGTAGTGGAAGGGATGGAATGATGGGGTTATTTCTAGGGCCGAGAGTAAGTTAAAATTATTTGAGGCTGTATTCTCTGGTTTCATCTGCTTACAGTGCAAAAAGGAAGATACTGTAAATGGACCCGGAAGAAATAGGGAACTGATAGTACTTGAGTGAACTGTAATGAAATGGCCCATGAACATTTATGGGATGTTCCTGACCCAGGAAGTACTTTTGGGCATCACCTCACCCATATCAGAGTCTATTGTTGCTTCCCCAGGCATGAAAACAACATGCGTTTTGATGACTTTCAGCAATCTCCAAAAACCTAATAACCCAAACACACATTATGTGGTATCTGGAATGAACACAACCTTGTTTTTCCTTGCCCAATAAAGTTGCACATATTCACCTCCAATTGGTTTGTGACCAGGCTTCAGTTAGGCTCACATGTTTTACCTTCATTAATCTTTTTTAACACCTCTGCAATGTTTACTTTGAACAGCCTACAGCTATGGCCTTTCACAGTCATTATCAAGGTCATTCATACTCCTTATTCAGACTTCACCTTGCTTGTGCTTTCTCACATACAGAAATGGTGCATTTGTTATAACCATAGATCAGAGGTTACTCTAAATCTTTCTTATCACTGAGTATTAATCATACATTCCCAGCATTGTGAAGTGCTGCCCTCACCACATTCCCCTTTTTATTTAAATGCTTAAAAAATGATTTTTTCTTTGACCAAAATTTTATCACTTTTTAAACACAATTGTTAGAGGTCTTTTTGTTACTACAGTTTCATATAGAATATCATGCTATTATATGCTGATCTTTTCACAGGATAGTTAAAGTAGGAATTCTTGTGACTTGATTTTTAGACAGCTTTTGCCAGACCCTAACTGCTGGTGACTGACTGTTCTCCTGTTAACACAGTAGTCTTTTTTGAATTCTAACAAAACTTAAAAAGGTTCTGTTTTCAACTACAAAAAATCGTAAGTCATTCTTTTGTTTTGATGGTATTGTCTCAAACATTTAAACATATTGTTTTAATCGTGATTTTTTATCCCGCTTTGGATAAAGGCATCTTTTTCAAAAAGCACAATGAGAAAGGAAAACAATGCAGTTGATTACCCTAATATATTTAGACTTTTTTTATTTACTTGAAATTAATTATTGTCATGAAGGTAGTGAGCTTAGTCAGATGTTAGCTGAAGAACCATTTCTGAAAAGAAGATGGTGCTAATTCCAAGAATGTAATAAATAGGATAAACTACTTCAGTACAAATGCTTGGTCTGTACACATTTTTCAGAGATCAATAAATCCTGTCTTTACAATTTTTGTGCAATACGCATAACATATTTCATGTGGAATGTATCCTTAATAGACAGGAAGCCAGAGCACACTCTGAGGTGAGGATGTCAATCCTGGAAAACCAATCAGTAATCTTCTTATATAATATGCTACCGTGGCTGTTCGTTTGTCTGTCCAGGATTTTAAATCACCTGTAGTTCACAAACTGTTCGACCTATTGACCTGAAATTTAGTACACATATACTACATGAGCTCTACTGTCCGCTTTCGGGGTAATGATTTTTATTCCTCTTTTTATTTTTATTTCATTTTATTGACGAATCAACTTTTGGCAGCAGCCAGCAGGGAGGCCGTACGGCATATGCGTACAGGTGCGGTTCTCATTCCCTACCACCTTTGCTGTCACTTCCTCTACCTCCATCCATCCATCCATCCATCCATCCATCCATCCATCCATCCATCCATCCTCTTCCGCTTATCCGAGGTCGGGTCGCGGGGGCAGCAGCTTGAGCAGAGATGCCCAGACTTCCCTCTCTTCTTCAAGCTCTTCTGGAAGAATCCCAAGGCGTTCACAGGCCAGCCGGGAGACATAGTCCCTCCAGCGTGTCCTGGGTCTTTCCCGGGGCCTCCTCCCGGTTGGACGTGCCCGGAACACCTCACCAGGGAGGCGTCCAGGAGGCACCCTGATAAGATGCCCGAGCCACCTCATCTGACTCCTCTCGATGCGGAGGAGCAGCGGCTCTACTCTGAGCCCCTCCTGGATGATTAAGCTTCTCACCCGATCTTTAAGGGAAAGCCCAGACACCCTGTGGAGGAAACTCATTTCAGCCGCTTGTATTCACGATCTCGTTCTTTCGGTCACTACCCATAGCTCATGACCATAGGTGAGGGTAGGAATATAGATCAACTGGTATATTGAGAGCTTTGCCTTATGGCTCAGCTCCTTTTTCACCACAACAGACCGATGCAGAGTCTCCTCTACCTCTTCATATCTTAAATTATTCTTGAGGCAGATTGAAGACTTAAGTGAAAAATGAAAGAAAACGTACTAAGTTATTGCAACATCAAACACTGACAATCAGTTTTAACATGAAAAGATGCCGACGAAAGAAGAGAAGAAGTGGGCCGCTAGAGTGGAGAAAAGAAGAGCTGCTCAGGAAGCATCAAGCGCATCAACCTCTGAGCAAACGAATGGTAAACATACAGAGAAAGAGTATGAAAACTATAAATGCTCAAGTCAAGTGTATTCACTGCACGTTATCATGCAGTGCACTATAACTGGTTATGATAATAATTTACATTTACAGTGCTGTTCTCACTATTTAGTGAGTAGGGAGTTAATTCAACTACCACTAAAATGCAGCATCCACCTGGATGATGTGACAGCGGCCATTTTGCATCACTACACTCACCACACGTTAGCTGTGAGGTGGTGAAGGGATGATAGTGATAATTAGCCAATTAGAGACAGGGAATGATTAAAGGCCATGTTCGGCAATTTAGCCAGGACATCAGGATATACTCTGCTCTTAATGAAGGATGCCCCGCGATTCTTAGTGACAGAAGGACAGTGTCATTTTTACAGCACAGTGTCCCCATCACTGCACTGGGGCATTCGGATTCACATTCACACCACAGGGTAAGCACCTCTTTCTGGCCTCGCCAACATCCCTTCCAGGGGTAACTCAAGCTTTTCCTGGTTGGTCTCCCATGCAAGTACTGGCCGGGCTGGTACATGCTTAGCTTCAGGTGCATGTGGTATGGCTATATCATCTACCCCAAAAATAAATAGTGAAAACCATACAAAACATTAGACACACCTTTTGACCGTGTAGGTAATCTTTGACAATTTTTGTTTTTAATAATAATACAAACACTGAATTGTAATGCTTTTTTAACATTGCATCGATCAAATGTATTATTCACTAATTCTATTAATGTAACCAGGCAAGTATTTTACACACAGTCTAATTCACTGCCTAACCTTTTTTTTTAGGCCATGGTTCAAAATGTCACAAAGTGCATCCTGTAAGAACACATGAGAGACAAGAAAAAAGGTTTGCCGATCCCACCCCGTATATTAAATTCTCTAGATAGTGAAAAAATTGGAAGGGCTGAGTAGTCACTGCTGACTGTGTCCAAAACAGGACAGAGGGGTGAGGAAAAAGTGGGCATTTTATAGCTGCTGAGGAGGACAATGTGTGTCCAAGGGTCCGGAACCGGATGTGATGTCACTGATAGGGAATGTTCTGGAATTATGCAGGCTTCTGTTCAGAGGGTCTGGAGGGAAGAGAGAAAAAGGCATTACTGCATTCTGGCATATCACGCACAACTAAGCCCATTAACTGCCTCCCATGTGTTTGTGTGTGACAATCCTTACAACTCTAATTCAGCTTCTCTTGGCTAGCCATCTTGCAATGCCTTCTGATTTTACATATAAGAAATGTCAAAAAAGATTTCATATTAAATGTGTTGAGCACCCTTATAATAAGACCATAGCTATCTAGTGCTGCCGATTAACATACATACTATTTTGGTCTGTCTTAAAACGTTTCTTAAATTTCTTATTACTCGTACCTTTCATAACAGCTTGAAATGAAATACATTTATGCACATATGAATAGTGGGCATCAATATATGGACATCCTCTCTGTATTATCTATCCTCAAGAAGTAAACTTTATTGTGCTGTCAGAAGCACAGGAATATTTTATGAGACAGAAAGGGAGAGACAGAAATAAAACAAAGAGAAGGTTAAAACCAAACGTAGTGAAACAAAGTGAAGGTTGAAACCATCAGAAGTAATGAAATATGGTGAAGTCAGCAGTAGTGAAACATGGTGAAGGCCAAAACCGGCAAAAAATCTTAAGCATTCATACCAAGATGTGAATCAACAATTAAGGTCAAAAATCTTAGAACAAGGGTCAAAACAAGAAAATGAAATAAGAAGGAATTAAACAGGCAAAAGTTAGCATGCTAAAGGTAGTTTTCTATCCACAAAGTTCCATGAGTTCGCCTCTAACAACTACCAAAGCTAACTAGCAACGAGTGTGCAAAAATGGTGATTTTTGTTATAAACATTAATGGCATCAAAGATGTTTCAAAATAAACATTCACAACTAGAATAACACAATCACAATTATGATACAAGATTTCAAAATTCTGGGATAAGAAAACCCAGCGCCCAGTAGGCAGTTTTAAACAAATGAAAATCCCAAAGGAAAAAATATAAAAAATTAATAACCCGACAAATGACAACAATGTTAAGACAAAAGAAAGACTTTTGCTGCCTTTATCAAAAAATGAAAAATGTAAATTAAATAAACTTTAGGGTTTCCTTAAAAATGGCATTGACTCATTGCTTCTAACAAAGATGACTCTCTTGCTGCACTTGCTGCCTGGGTTACATCTAATTGAATTCCTGCAGTAAAAACATGAAATACAATATGTGCTCTAAAGCAGGCAGTGTTGCATAGTGGTTAAGGCTCTGGACTGCAAACACTGAGGTTATGGGTTCAAATCCTGTTTACTGACACTGTGTGATGATGAAAAAGTCACTTTACTTTCCAGTGCTTACATTAGAAAAACAAAAGCAACATAATTAATTGTATCTTAAATGTTGTAAGTCACCTTGGATAAAGTCATTAGCCAAACACAAAAAAGTAAAAACACAATTTAAATATGTTCTCAATATCTTCTGCAAGCAAAAATAATTTAGCTAGTTATTCAAATTCTGTAGTAGGTCATTTACATTACACCCTACCCTACTAAAGTAATGAAATGCAAACCTAAAGTCAGAGTAAGCTTTTTTGCAAATATATGCAATTTAACTTTTTTGATAAAATCTGAAATGACTGTGTATATTAAAGTTGAATAGATTCATAACTTATATTTTATTTTCCATACCATGTGTACTTCTTCCAGTCCCTTGGTGCCTAAAGAAGACCCCTCTCAAATGTTTGTGGTTGTCGTTGTTCGCATGCCTTTCTGTTGCCCATCTATCTTCATATTTTACACTAAAATCTGAAGGAACAATTGTTCACATTGCTGAATGATGATCATTTGGAATCACTTCCACCATTTAGTGTACTGCTCATGTTTTCCTTAGTTGTTTGATGTGAAAGATTTGAGTCTTTCAGACAAATTTTTATGTTGCATCTGCCCCCTCTTATCCTCGTCTGTTTCTTCACAGATTTTCATGAACTTATTTAATTGATTTAGATCACACCCTTTCGGTCCTGAATGAGCCTGTGACGTTAATTAATGATGTCATCATAATGCAAATGTCATTGTTGCTGTGCAGAGGGTGTAATTTAAGCCAGTGGTTCTCAAAGTGTTGTCCATGGACCACTGGTGGTCTGTGAGTAAGTGCTAGTTGGTCTGTGGGCTGAACTAGTCATTTATCTTAGAAGAACTTTCTTACTGATAAGGTCACGTGAAATGGCTGTAAGACACAGACCACCAAGCTCCCTGCTGACTATCTTGTGGATGATATAATTTTATTTGTCACGTACTGTACAAATTATACATGCAATACAATAAGAAGTGAAATGCTTAGTTGCTCAATTTCTGTGACTGTTCCTTGATGCAAATATAAAGGGACAATAACAATACATAACTTTATCAGTTCAAAAATCATTAAAAGAATTATAAACATGTAATATTAATAATAATAATTAAATAGATGAATTAATGACTTAAGGCAACACGGTGACGCAGTGATAGTCGCTGCTGCCTCGGAATAAGGAAACCTGGGTTTGCTTCCTGGATCCTCCCTATGTGGAGTTTGCATGTTCTTCCCGTGTCTGCATGGGTTTCCTCCAGGTGTTCCAGTTTCCTTCCACAGTCCAAAGACATGCAGGTTAGATGCATTGGTGATCCTAAATTGTCCCTGGTGTGTGCGGGTGTGTGTGTGCCCTGAAGTGGGCTGGCACCCTGTGCTGGCTGGGATTGGCTCCAGCAGACCCCGTGACCCTGTGTTAGGATATAGTGGGTTGGACAATGACTGACTGAATGACTGACAATTAATGACTTAATGTGAGAGAGTTAACAATAGGGCCTCATGTATTTCTAGACACTTTCCTTACCTAACATGCAGATGGACTGTAGAAAAAATCTTCTCCTTAGAATCCCTGAACTGGACTTTAGGCAACAGTAGCATTTACCAGACTGCAGCACAGAAAAGAGGTCTTGGTTGGGATGTCTGGTGTCATGGATAAGTTTCCTTGCTGTGACTCGATATCAGGTGTAGATGTCCTGGATGCTGGTGAATGCACACCCAGTGATGTGTACATCTGACTGCACCACTCTCTGCAGAATACTTTCTAACAGTTCCGTAGTATCTGGGAGGGCAGCCTAAATTCCCTGAGGCATCTGACTTGTTCACCAAAGTATCGATGTACCTGGACCACATCAGATCCTCCATGATGTGGACACCAAGGTATCTGAAACTGTCCACCCTTTGTGCAGTTAATACTGTGGGGGTGGTAGTACCTCTGGCTATTTCCTCCCAAAATTCACAATTAGCTGACACCAGTGTAACAGACTCTTTACTTCATTTAGGTAAGCCTGCTCATTGTTGTTATATATGAGATGTACCACTGCTGTGTCACCAGCAAACTTAACAATGATGTAAGAGTCGTGTACAGCTGTGCAGTCATACATGTAGAGGGATTACAGCAGTGGGCTTGGGACACAGCCCTGTGAAGCACCTGTGTTGATTGAGAGTGTAGGTTAATGAGGTATGGCCACCCACTTCCACCACCTGGGGTCTGCCTGTCAAAAAGTTAAAAATCCAGCTGCACAATGAAATGCTCAGCGGCAGGTTCCTGAGCTTGATGATGAGCTTACAAGGGTTTACTGTGTTAAATGCAGGGCTATAGTTTATAAATAGCATTTGAAAATTGTTCCCTCTCTTGCTATTTACAGTATGTGAGCCTTTGCTATATGAAGAATCAAGGTGATAGTATTCTCTGTGGATCCACTGAACTGATATGTGAACTGTAATGGATTCAATTCATTTGGCAGAGAAGAACATACTGTATGTGATTTTTGACTAGCCTTTCAAAGCACTTGAGATGTTATTATGACAAGACATTAGTCATTCAGGCAGGTTGGATGTGATACCTTAGGTACAGATGCAATGGTGGACCTTTTAAAGCAGGGTTCTCAAACTCCGGTCCTGGAGGGCTGCAGTGGCTGCAGGTTTTCATTCTAACCCTTTTCTTAATTAGTGACCTGTATTTGCTGCTAATTAACTTCTTTTGAATTAATTGTAATTGTCTTGCTCTTGAGACTCAGACCCCTTAATTGTTTCTTTTTACTTAATTAGCTGCCAAACAATAGGGAGATACAAAATGAGCCAAAACATGACCAGCAAACTGGCTCCTTCATACAATATCTGAAAATAAAGAAAGATGAAGGTTTTTTGGAATGTTGCTCTCCTTAGGTCCCCCAAACATTTTACCAGTGTTCTTAGAAAAGAGAAAATCAAAAATTTCAGAGATGTACAGTATGCTATTGCACAATGAGAACAGCAACAAGTCATGGAATTAAAGAGTATAATTAACAACCAGACTCGGCACCTAATGAAGGAACTGGTTGGAGTGAAATTGGTTGGAGTTTGAGGCTCTGGCTCGGTCTTCTGTTGGCTCACTTACTTCACATTTAATTTCTGTTTGGGTGCCATTTAAGGAAAGAAATGAAGCAATTGAGAGGAACGATGAAGAAATTCTGGGGAACAAATGTTAAAAAACAAGTCAATAAAAATGAGAGGAAAAGGAATTAATTAGCAGAAAAAACAGGTCACTAATTAAGAAAAGGGTTAGAATGAAAGCCTGCAGCCACTTAGGGCCTCTGGGACCGGAGTTTGAGAACCCTGTTTTAAAGCATGTTGGTACGATAGACTGGGTTAAGAAGAGATTAAATATTATCATGAACACTGGTGCAAGCTGATTAGCACAGATCTTAAAAACACATCCCTGAATCCTGTCTTGACCTGCTGTCATCCTGTTGTTCACTTTCTTAAAAGCCCTCCTCATGTTGTATTCCAGTAAAGTGAATGCTGTTTCCTCACTGATAATTCCTCCTTCTGCAGATGTATCAGGCCATTGGCCACCATTTATGACATTTAATAAAAGTTACATGTAGGTTTTTTAAACATAGGCAAAAGTTCATTGTAAATGTGGTATAGCTGGTCCACAGCTCCCATCAAAGGCCAGTTTTAAATAAATAAGCACCGCGCTCGCTGCTTGGTGAGGGGAGTGGTGGTTGTGTGGCTGAAGCGGTTCTGGGGGCAATTCGCGATGTGGCCGTTTCTCACCTAAGTGCACAGGTGAGAAATCGTCTGCATCCGTGATTGTTCCTGGGGCTGTTGAAACGAACGGAGGTTGCAGGAGAAAGCAGGAAGTAATGGAGAGAGAGAAAGCCGGTGCAGGAGAGCGAGTGCAGGCTCGCATGCAGCTGAACAGGAAGCCTGGGTGTTGGGCCGACACCCGGGGAATAGTAGTAGTGGTCACTTTCGCTGAGTGATCATGGAGCGGGAATGACCGGAAGGCAGATGACTCTCCGCGTAAGGCAGCGGGAGTTGAGACTTGGGGAGTGTATTCCCCAGCGTGGGCGCCCTGGTCGTTGAGGAACCCAAGTCGCTGTCAGGAGAAGCCTACCGGAGCCATGGGTCAGTGAGGCAATCTAAACAGCAGAAGTAGGCATTGAGAAGGTCAGCTGCATGTAGGGCGACTCCCCTGTTGAGAAGTCCAGACTAGGGAAGTAGGGGAGCTGCCAAGTAAAGACTTTGGGCTTTGTGTTGTGTTTTGAAAAGAGTGCTTCCTGCGTTATTTTAACCTCGTTGTTTTAAAGGATTGTCTTTTTCTATTGTTTTAACCTCCACTTTTCACATCTGTTTATGGATTATTTATTTAATGACTCTTTTTGGAAGGCACTGCACTTTGTAAACATTGTTTTGTTCTGTTGTTTTAATAAAAGCACTTGCCACTTTTATACACCATCCCCTTGCTCCATTGTTGTTGCCTCACTGCCTAGCTCATCGGTAGCATTACCGACAGTGTTGGGTTTAAGGGCTCCCGTAAAGAAGATGGGGGAATGGAGTCGAACCCGCATCGTCAGAGTAAACTCACAGTATTGACATTTTTCTCTTTCAATTTGTTTTGAAAATATCACATTTTCAAAATCCTGGGTTCGCTTCCCGGGTCCTCCCTGCGTGGAGTTTGCATGTTCTCCCTGTGTCTGTGTGGGTTTCCTCCGGGTGCTCCGGTTTCCTCCTGCAGTCCAAAGACATGCAGGTTAGGTGCATTGGCGATCCTAAATTGTCCCTAGTGTGTGCTTGGTGTGTGGATGTGGGTTTGTGTGCCCTGCCCAGGGATTTGTTCCTGCCTTGCGCCCTGTGCTGGGTGGGATTGGCTCCAGCAGATCCCCCGTGACCCTGTGTTAGGATATAGTGGGTTGGATGATGACTGACTGACTGATTGACATTGTCAAAATATATTGTGATACTATTCTGTTGGAGTCCAGTTAGGAAACCATTCAAGCTGGTAACAGTCACTGTATCCACCTGCTTTACAAATATCCTTTTGTGTCATTTGTATGTCCAAATTTTCACATGGCTGCAAGTACAAATGTAGGAGATAAATCCCCGATGGGGATGAGTTGTGGTACGCATAAAAGGTGAACCCAATTATGCACATCAGAGTCATACAAGACAAATCTTCCATGAAGAATGGCATATTTAAGTGACAGAAAATTAAGCAAATGTGAGCCTCTTATAGTGCAACCATGGCATCATCCTCCTTAAACATCAGAGATGTGCTACCTGCCTGGGGCACAGAACATGCTCTTTATTTTAACTTTAGCCTTTTAAATCAAATGTGATTGATAAAGCTAGGATTGAGTATTTAATTCAGTTGCAATCAATGAAGCTACTGTACCTGGCATCATCTGGAGAATAATTCCTTTTCTAAAGTTGCTGATTTATCTAACCTTCTTTCTGTTTTGCCAATATGTGTAAACTTTTTTAATGTAATTTTCTTATTGACAGATTTATATGCTTTTCGGTTAAAGGTCCAGCATAGGTCTCCTGCCGTAATTCACCCTCCAGCTCAGACTCCAGAATTTATGCTATACATTCTCCATTTGGAGACAAAAGCCATTGAATGCATAAATAATTAATACATACGACAGTCTAAGCAGCTGACCTGTTAAAGTACAGTATGTGAAAATGATAATCCTTAGAAACCCCAAGCTTGCAGTAAATATGTTAGCCAGTAAAATCAACTTCTTTTAAGTTGTCACATTAAGAAAGAAAAACAACCTAAGCTGGCCTTTAAGTTTAGACAAGGAAGAGCTGCACTAGTCTCTGCACTGAACATTGGGTTTCTGCTTATGTTTTAAACAGCAGGTCAGTCAGGGTAAACAGGATTCTTCCCTTTGCTTTGAGAGCTCTTGTGTATTTTCACTCTGCTTCTCTAATAATTCATTTTTTAAGATGTTAAAAGGTAATAAAAAGTTAAGAAGTACACAAGCTTTGCAGAAATTATGACATTATGAAATTATCCATAAAACTTCATGGTCACACATACCTCGAAGTGTGGTGTCCAAAACCATACTCATTTTAAATCAGCCCTAATTCCATCCATCCATCCATTTTCCAACCCGCTGAATCCGAACACAGGGTCACGGGGGTCTGCTGGAGCCAATCCCAGCCAACACAGGGCACAAGGCAGGAAACAATCCTGGGCAGGGTGCCAACCCACCGCAGTCAGCCCTAATTCTCAAAGCAAAAAAAAAATTTTTACATAACCATTTTAATTGATTATAGGGTGGTTAAAGGGAGTTAGTGATGCTAACTGGATATGTGTGTTAGGTTAACTGGCAATTCAAAATTGATCCTGTGCGAGTGTGCATCTGCACATAAATAAGTCCTGCAACGGACTGGCGCTTGTTCAGGGCAGGATTCTGCATTTTTCTATTTCTGCATTTCTTTCTTTTGCACTAACAAGACAGGCAACAGTCTTCAAATCTCTTAGCTTGTAGGTTTCAGAATGTTATGTCGTTAATTATAAGTAATCTTGCCATAAAACATTGCATTTCAGACGGTCAATTTCGTCTCTGCTTTTAGATAGATAGATAGATAGATAGATAGATAGATAGATAGATAGATAGATAGATAGATAGATAGATAGATAGATAGATAGATAGATAGATAGATAGATACTTTATTAATCCCAGGGGGAAATTCACATACTCCAGCAGCAAAAAATATTAAATTAAAGAGTAATAAAAAATGCAGGTAAAAAACAGACAATAACTTGAATAATGTTCAACGTTTACCCCCTCTGGTGGAATTGAAGAGTCGCATAGTTTGGGGGAGGAATGATCTTCTCAGTCTGTCAGTGGAGCAGGACAGTGACAGCAGTCTGTCGCTGAAACTGCTCCTCTGTCTGGAGATGACACTGTTTAATGGATGTAGTGGATTCTCCATAATTGATAGGAGCCTGCTGAGTGCCCGTTGCTCTGCTACGAATGTCAAACCGTCCAGCTCTATGCCAACAATAGAGCCTGCCTTCCTCACCAGTTTGTCCAGGCGTGAGGCATCCTTCTTCTTAATGCTGCCTCCCCAGCACACCACTGCGTAGAAGAGGGCACTCGCCACAACCATCTGATAGAACATCTGCAGCATCTTACTGCAGATGTTGAAGGATGCCAGTCTTCTAAGGAAGTACAGGCGGCTCTGTCCTTTCTTGCACAGAGAATCAGTATTGGCAGTCCAGTCCAATTTATCGTCCAGCTGCACTCCCAGGTATTTATAGGTCTGCACCATCTGCACACAGTCACCTCTGATGATCACGGGGTCCATGAGGGGCCTGGGTCTCCTAAAATCCACCACCAGTTCCTTGGTTTTGCTGGTGTTCAGTTGTAGGTGGTTTAAGTCGCACCATTTAACAAAGTCCTTGATGAGGTTTCTATACTCCTCCTCCTGCCCACTCCTGATGCAGCCCACGATAGCAGTGTCGTCAGCAAACTTTTGCACGTGGCAGGACTCCGAGTTATATTGGAAGTCCGATGTATATAGGCTGAACAGGACCGGAGAAAGTACAGTCCTCTGCGGCGCTCCTGTGTTGCTGACCACAATGTCAGATCTGCAATTCCCGAGACGCACATACTGAGGTCTGTTTGTAAGATAGTCCACGATCCATGCCACCAGGTATGAATCTACTCCCATCTCTGTCAGCTTGTCCCTAAGGAGCAGAGGTTGGATGGTGTTGAAGGCGCTAGAGAAGTCTAGAAACATAATTCTTACAGCGCCACTGCCTCTGTCCAAGTGGGAGAGGGATCGATGTAGCATATAGATGATGGCATCTTCCACTCCCACCTTCTCCTGGTATGCGAACTGCAGAGGGTCGAGGGCGTGTTGGACCTGTGGCCTCAGGTGGTGAATCAGCAGCCGCTCCATGGTCTTCATCACATGTGATGTTAGAGCGACAGGCCGGAAGTCATTCAGCTCACCAGGACGTGATACCTTTGGGACTGGGGTGATGCAAGATGTTTTCCAAAGTCTCGGGACTTTCCCCTGTTCCAGGCTCAGGTTGTAGATGCGCTGTAGAGGACCCCCCAGCTCTGATGCACAGACCTTCAGCAGTCATGGCGATATTCCATCTGGACCTGCTGCTTTGCTGGCACGAAGTTTCCTCAGCTCTCTGCTCACTTGCGCTGCTGTAATTGTGGGTGGGGATGTCTCTCCTATGTTGGTATCAGCAGAAGGATGTGTAGAGAGTGCAGTACTCCGAGGTGAGAGTGGGTTAGGGTGGTCAAACCTGTTAAAGAAGATGTTCATTTGGTTTGCTCTCTTCACGTCTCTCTCGATGGTGGTACCCCGCTTCGAGCTGCAGCCAGTGATGATCTTCATCCCATCCCACACTTCCTTCATGCTGTTGTTCTGCAACTTCTGCTCCAGCTTTCTCCTGTACTGCTCCTTCGCCGCCCTGAGCTGGACTCGGAGTTCCTTCTGCACATGCTTGAGCTCATGCTGATCACCGTCTTTAAAGGCCCTTTTCTTCTGGTTCAAAAGGCCCTTGATGTCACTTGTAATCCATGGCTTGTTGTTAGCATAGCAACGTACAGTTCTTACTGGAACTACAGTGTCCATACAGAAGTTGATGTAGTCAGTACTGCAGTCAACAACCTCCTCAATGTTCTCACTATGTGATCCCTGCAGGATATCCCAGTCTGTAATTCTAAAACATTGTCTCAGAGCATTCTCAGCCTCCGGGGTCCACTTCCTGAATGATCGTGTGGTTACAGGTAGGACTCTCACTTTTGGTTTGTAGTGAGGCTGAAGCAGAACCAGGTTATGATCTCCTTTCCCAAGCGCAGGCAGCGGGGTGGCACTGTATGCGTCTTTAACGTTTGCATACAGTAAATCAATAGTCTTATTTCCCCGGGTGTTGCAGTCCACATACTGGGAGAATGCAGGTAATGTTTTGTCCAGCGTCACATGGTTAAAGTCTCCAGCGATTAGCACAAGTGCCTCGGGGTGCTGCGTTTGTAACTTAGCAACAGCAGAATGGATGATGTCACTCGCTATCTCCACGTCCGCCCGAGGAGGAATATACACGATGACAACAATGACGTGTCCAAACTCTCTGGGCAAGTAATAGGGACGCAGACTTATGGCCAACAGTTCGATGTCCCTGCAGCAAGTGGAGATTTTGACTTTAACTTTAACTTTTGTACATGGTAACAATATTCCTTCCACCTTCTACAGGAGTTTGAGTTTTCAGAGAGCATTCACATACTGCATGCAGGGAATGTTCACACTCCAGTTTGCTGAACGCTGACTATGTGATACTAGAATATGCTTAAGAGGAAAGTTTAACAATTATAAAATAACGTACTTTATATTTTAACATTATAACAAAGCTCCCAACCATTTTTAAGCATGTTGAATGCTCAAAGCAATATATTCTAATAAACCTATGATGCTAGTAATGTCACGGCATTTCTCATTAATTAACTTAGTACCTAACAATTTAGTTATAGCTTCTCTTGTTTATGTTTTAAAATAAAGTAAGTAACAATAAATTATTATAAAATCCTACATCTTATCTGGACCTATTAAACTGAACTGTAATTATCTGCTTATTAACAATCTTAATCAATAATGAAACATGTTAATCTATCCCTCCATTTTGCATAAGCATAAAAGATAAATACTACTGAAAATAATTTTGATTTGAGTTAGAAGAAATGCTCTTTTTTATTTTTGACTTTTAAAAAAGTATTTTTAGAAACAAAATAGAGATATACACTATGTAAACAGAGAAAGTGCAGATAAGATGACTTTCACGCCAGTGATAATTCCATTGAGGCCATCTCAATCAAAAATGTAATGTTTATTCAGAACTAAATACTCAAGGGACAGATAAAGATAGGACAAAAACAAAGTATAAAGTAAACAGAACAAAAATAAACAAATAAAACTGCTGCTTTAAAAATGGTTTTATATCCTTGCCCTGATTTATGCCTCACCACAATTTCATCGCGGAGGTCTACAGAGAGTTCCTTCGACTTCATGGCTCGGTATCCTGACTTGTAGCATGAATTGTGGGACTTTAAATACACAGGTGTAGGCATTTCTAAAGGATGTCCAATCAATTCACTTTGACACAGGTGGACCCCAATTAAGTTCTAGACATATCTCATGAATAATTGAAGCAAACAGAATGCACCTGACCACAATTGGGAGTGCAACAGAAAATAGTCTGAATACTTGTATGAATAAACAATTTCAATTTTTGATTAACAAAAACTGCAAACCTTTCTGAAACCCTAACCCTAACTTAATTTCTCATTATGAGTTATTCAGTGTAGACAGAGGGACAAAATTACAAATTTATCCATTCAAATTTAAATCTACAAGAGAAATCTATGCTGAAAGAGTAGAGTTCTGAATACTTTCTGAATGCACTGTATATGAGTTAATAAATTTCTACCATGAAATGCACTACCATGCAACATTACATATGGTTTTAAACATACAGCTCATAATGTTAGTCAGAAGATGTGAATAATGTCCATACTAACATGGAGCAGGTGCCTTCACATATACAGAGGATCTGGAGAAGGGACCTGGTGTGCTGTTTTCCATCAGCATAGTGTCACACACGTGCATTTAGGAGACAGCTAAAGGGCCTGGGGAACTGTAATACTACACCAGACCAGGGGGTGGCAGAGTGTGCTGACTGTCTCTCTCAGCTTCTTGCAGACCATTCCCGGGAAATCTCACCAGATTCCGGCACCTCTGATGACGTCACTTCTGGTTCTGGACTAGATGACATCATTTCCTTCCCCAGCCCTTAAAACCATCAAATAATCAGTTCTGTTTTGGACATCTCTGCTCAGATATTTCAAAAACGTTTGCAGCAGGCAAATAATATATGGGTGGCTGCCCCAAACCTTTATGATGTCTGGAGATTCATTCTTATTACAATATACTCTTCCACATTAACTAATGAATATTAAATTAGTGCGTAGGCTTTAGGTACTCATCAGATTTAAAGTGACATCTACTAACATACATGCCACTATTAGATTTAACAAAGAAAATTCTGTTTCTTCTGTGTACAGTAAATACTGTGGTATCTCAGGTAAAGACGTCTTGTTTAAAAATACAGAAGCCCTTGTTTCACTCGTCTGCTACTGTTTTGGATAACCAAAGTGTATCTTCCCCTTCACCATGTGTTCTGGAAAAAAATGAGTGTGAAAATGGCCTGTGGCTGTCTACCTAGTTAGATGGCTTGTTCCTTCCCCCATGTCTGAAGTACCAGCAAGCAACCCCTTTCTCTACACCAGCTTCATTCTTGCTAGCAACTCTAGTCGTTTCATCTTGCCAGTGAGCCCTCATCACAACTTTTCTAGTGAATCCAGACTCGTGTTGGTCCTAGGAACCTGCAAATCTCCTCTCAGGGTCACTTTCAGCAAAGCCCTGTCATCATATCTGGGGATGGAGCAACCCTGTCACTAAGTAAAATTAAATTATGAGAAACACAAACACCACTGGAAAAAAGAGTTGAATAGTCTCTGATATTACAATGAGCCCATACTGTATAACAAAAAGGGTCTATTTGAATACCACACAGTGTATTAATTTACTTACACCAATTATCTATGCTATATTCTGTCAATCTGCATTTGTGGAGTAATTTTGATGCAATGATGTTTAGAATGCGTAAGGTTCCTTTCAGTTCATTTTCCTTCTCTGATTTGTAAGTTGCTTTGTTTAAATAGTTACCAGTTTTCCTAATTTGAATATCTTTATGAAAAACACAATTTAATCACACATGTCATATACTAATTTCAATTTGGTAATGGTGCAGATTTAAAGGGTGCTTTATATTTAGTTTGTGGGAAGGGCCCATAGGATGAAAGGGGGAAAACAGGTGCAGGTAGATGGAGGAGAAGCATTTCCCACTTCCCCAGTAGGTGGCCCAGATGTATGTCAGTCAGGGACCACAACAATAAAAGGGGGAATTATCAAATTAGGAAACAACAGTCAAGTTTTCTTAGCGTTAACTCAACACACTCAGAAGTGCTTGGGTGTCACTGACATGACTAGTTCTAGACAAAAGATTGAGCAGACAACACCTCCTGGACACTAAGAGACATGCAGACCTTGGCATGGACAAATGAAACTGTACTAGACCTTACACTGAGTGAGTAACCTTTGAGTTGCCTATCAAATCTGATCCATTAGGGCAGGGCTGTCGAACTCCCGGCCTGGAGGGCCACAGTGGCTGTAGGTTTTCATTCTAACCCTTTTCCTAATCAGTGACCAGTTTTCACTGCTAATTAACTTCTTTTCCCATCATTTTAATGGCCTGTTTTAAAGGATTCAGTCCTCTGAATTTATTTTTTTCTTCATTAAATGACAGCCAAACAGAACTGAGATGTGAAACGAGGCAACAGATGACCGGCTAAACTGGGATATCAAACTCCAACCTATTTCACTCCAACCAATCTCTTAATGAGAAGCTCATTCTTGCTGTTAATTAAACCCGTTACTTAATCCCATGGCTTGCTGCTGCTCTCATTCTGCCACAGCAGACATTTCCAAAACTGTTGATTTTTTTAAGAACACCATCAAAATGTTTTGGTGAACTGAGAAATCGACCTTACTCTAAGACCTTCACCTTTCTTTATTTTCAGATATTGTGTGTTGGGCACAGGTGAGCTGGTCATGTGGCGGCTTGTTTTGTGTCTCATTATTGTCTGGCTGCTAATTAAAGAAAAAGAGACAGCTAAGGGGCCAGAGTCAAGTTAATTAAAACTAAAGAAAAAGAAGTTAATTAGCAGCAAAAACTGGTCACTAATGAAGAAGATGGTTAGAATGAAAACCTGCAGCCACTGCGGCCCTCCAGGACTGGAATTTGACTACCATGCATTAGGGCATGTGGACGCTTCAGAATTCAGGAAACCAGAAATCAGAGGATGGAACTCTAGTTTGGGGTCATCAATACAATTAAGGATCTAACTCCAACCAAAAATATGGTGGTTATTAAAAAATATTCACTCCTTGGAAGTTTTAACATTGGTATACAACGTTGAATCACATTTGGCTTTTTTGACACTGATCAACAGAAAAAGGCTGTTTAATTTTAAGATGAAAACAGATCTCTTCAAGGTGGTCTACATTAATTACAAATATAAAGTATTCATCTCCTTTAAGTCAGTATTTTGTAGGTGCACTTTTGATAGTCATGGTAGCCATGAGCCTATTTGTACAGGTCTCTATCAATGTCAATGTCAACTTTATTGATATAGTACATTTAAAACAACATCGGAATGCTGTGGCCAAAGTGCTTTACAATAATAGAATTAAAGAAAAACATACAATTAACATGAATAACATAAATAGAAATAAAATAAAGGAACATAAATAAAATAAATAATAGAAGTAATGTTACATAATCACAATGAGGAAACCATCAGTATTACTGAAGGTCATGGATTGCAAGTGAATAGAAATGAGTCTTTAATCTTGTTTTAAACAGTTCAATTTGCACATCAGGACACTTCAATTTTTCCCCATTTATTTTTTAGCAAAGGTAGGGATTGTGAGTGAACAGCCTTTTACAAGTCCAGCCACAAACTGTCAATTAATTTGAGGTCTGGACTCTGACTCGACCCCTTCAAGACATTAACATTGTCGATTTTTAAGCCATTTCTGTGTAGCTTTGGCTTGGGGTCTTTGTCCTGTTGGAAAACAAATCTTCTGCCAAGGTGCAGGTTTCTTGCGGACTTTCAGGTTTTCCTCCAGGATTTCTTTGTATTTTGATGAATTCATTTTACCTTGTACCCTCACAAACCTCCTAAGTGTTTCTGCAGAGAAGCAGAGGCTTCTCTGCAGAAACACTTAGGAGGTTTGTGAGGGTACTGTGAGGGTGGTGATGCTACCACCACCATGCTATACCTGCTTCACATGTTTTAGGTAATGGATAGTGTTCAAACACGACATTCTTCCAGTTGAATTCAGAATCTCCCATGTGCCTTCCGGAAAACTCTTAACTGAGATGTCATGTGTGTGTTTTTTAACAGTGGCTTTCTCTTTTTCACTTTCTCATAAAGCAGTCAGCTTTTGTGGATGGTCTTCTCTTGGTAGATTTACAGCTGTGCCATACTCTTTTCAATTCTTAAGGACATGTTTTAACTAGACACTAAGGAATATTTAGTGACTTGGATATTTTCTTACATACATTCCCTGACTTGTACTTTTCAATGTTGCTTTGTCTTCATTGTTCTGTACAACATTTAAAGCATTGACTTTATCTAATCTGTATAAAAGATGTCTATTTAATATTATGCCTGTTTTATGACTGACTGATGTGAAAAGGAAAAAAGTGCAGCAAAAAAAAAGGAAACTGCACATCATATATATAAAATGCCTATGCGTACGTACGTACGTACGTCTCCCTTTCATTGCTAGGTGATGATAACAATTTGTTTAAACCTTTTGTGGCTAGGTGATGATAACAATTTGTTTAAACGTGGGACTGTTTTGCGTTGCCAGGTGATTAATATTTGTTTAGAAAATAATGTTAACATTGTTGAGAACGTTTGGTTAATTTTGGTTAACATTGGACGAGTTGACCTTGCGCCCACAGCCATCGACTTGCCTTTCGTTCTCCGAAGAAGACAATTCCCAGTAAAGTTAGCGTTTGCAATGACCATCAACAAATCTCAAGGACAGACACTAGACAAGGTCGGCATCTACCTAAAACAAACTGTCTTTAGCCATGGACAATTATATGTTGCATTCTCCCGTGTACACAGGTCAACAGATGTAAAGATCCATGTAGGTGATGGACCTAAACAAGGCAAACTGCTTAATAACAGCTCTGCCTGTTTCACCAAAAATGTTGTGTACAAGGAAATCTATGACATTTAGCTGTTAATATCATATTCTTTCCATATCAATAAAAAACATACATTTCATTGTCCCACTTTAATAGTACTTGCTCAAGTGTCTCATGTACGTATACATCCTACGACTTTGTTGTGTGATTGTTTATGTGTAGTGCTACTTTAAAGTTGTTATTGTTTACTTAACATATAGTAGTGGCATCCTGGACAGTAGGTGATTAACCCACGTAACAGTGTAACTCCCTCCCTCTTTTCTTCTGTTACCCTGTTGCAAAAAGGCGAAAGCCTGTATCCAATAAATAAAAATATACTGGAAAGTGATATACAGCGTACTATATATTTGTTATGACATTTATTCATTGAGTTCATTAAATGTTAAGTAACTGTTTCAACGTCAATACATTGTATGAGTTTCATTTTTACATTGCCAAGCAACGCGTACATTGTTGATACGGACATACCGACATACATACGTGCACTGACAGTGATATGAATATTTACGTATGTGGCAAGTACACCAGGTAATTAGCTACAAGCCTGTACGCAATGAAAAAAAATATACATTCGCCTGCTTCAGCAGGCTTTTCAACTAGTATTGAAATAAATTGTCAAGTCAGTGCAGTTGGTTCTTTCTCAGTGAGTCTGGGTACTAACATGGAGGTTAAGAGATAGAAGGAATGAGAGCAAGGCATTGGGGACCATGACACATCAGACAATATGATACATATGAATGTGCTGCAAAGAACGAGGACAGTGGAACTATTTAAGTTTGCAAGATATCTAAGTGAAATCCTAGTTTTACTTGTGAGTATGCAGTAAATGTAAACTGATTTCATGTATTTATTTGGTCGTTGATGTAATCCAATGTTAACATCACTGTACTCTGAGCCCAAATTGCCAATGTTGGTGCACCTCAATGCCACCTCCCAGATGGTAACTATGAGCAGCTCAAGATTTACAAATTAAACACTGAGTAGTGGTGAACAGAAGGCAGTCACTTGACAGGCAAGAGGAATAAAAGGCAAAAGTTTAAGAGAGGCAGAAAGAGAAAGACAGAAAAATAATTGGGGGGTTCTTGAAGTGCACTAGTATCATGGAGTTCTAAGCTTCATGGGGTCCCCCTGTTCTTCAATCAAATGTTGATGTGTCAAGGAGGAATAAGACACCACCTAAATACTGTAGAGTACTGCCAGTAATTTGGTCCTTCCTCAAGCACTGGGGACTAATATGGAAATTTCTGCAAATGGGTAAGCAAGTCCACATACAGTTGGGACAAATGGGTTTATTTTAGGAGGCTCTAAAAATTAATTCTGCTTTTTTATTTACTTTGCATTGCAAATTTCTCCTTGGCATTATTATTATTTATTAATGACCTTATTTTTGTTTTTACTTTGGCCTCTTTGGTATCATCCTGGGGTTCAGGATGGCTTAAGAAAGCTGGCAGTCTTCCCAATATATAACAATATCAACCCAGTCACCACCCTGTGTCTAATCCAGTTTAGGGTTATGGGAGGTCAGAGCGTATCCTGGTAGCATTGAGTTCAAGTTACGGAACAACCCTGGATGGAATGCCAGTTTATTACAACAATCTCACATACACTAATGCTTACTAACAACAGACAGGCTAATTTAGAGCCATAACCCTTTAGGATTTGGCAGGAAATCAGATGTACCCATGCCAATAGGGAGGGTATTTGCAAGCTCCTCACAATTATTGGATTTGGGTCTAGGACTGTTGAGCTGTGAAGCAGCAGAGCTAACCTGTATGTTACTGCAGATGTGGTATAGCCACCTTAAATGTGCATGTCTGTATAACAGTGAAATAAATTATTTTGAATTTATTTGAGCAAGTAGGTTAAAATACATAAGCATGCACATTTTACCACCATCAATTAAAGTGCAAAAAAACATGGAAAGCATGTCAGAATCAAATAAGAGTATTCATTACAAAAAACATAGAAAGTAATATGTCATATTTAAAGAAGTCCATGACTGAAGCAACAAATGTAAAAAATAAATAAGTCTCCCAATACTTACATGTTACTAGTATCTCACAATCATACAATAAAACTTTATAATTGTTTACATCCCATAGTGTAAGGCAGCATTTCTCAACCTTTAAGTATTTGCGACCCGAGTTTTCATAGCAGTTTTTATCACACCCCCTAACATTTTTTTGAAAGGAGCCCACTAATACCAATTTGTTCTTTTTTAATTAATGATATATCATAGATGCATATTTTATTATACCTACTTAACTTTTATCGACGTTTATCTAACTCTATATTTATTTTTCTAGTATCAGAATGTAGTTTAAGTTAATTTGTTTTGGTTTCAATAGATGTATTTTTCTTATTTTTGATTCTTGTTTTCTTTTTTTCACATCTTCGCGCCCCCCTTTTTGTTACTTCGCTCACCCCTAGGGGGGCCCGCTTCACAGTTTGAGAACTACTGTTGTAAGGTGAGTATAGAATCGGTTGAATGTTCAATGTGACATTAAATTTGACAATAATGAGTAAGACCTTGTGGAAATAAAGTGAATTTTTCAGAAACCGACTTGGAGGGATCTGCACTGTACTCTGTACTCATAAATGGTTGGATAAGCAGGAAGCCCATCTATTTCCACTAGTGAGTAATGATAACATTGCGCAAGTACATACCATGGTTCTGATGAAACTATGACAATTTTCTCCTTTGGTAGAACTTAAGTTCAAAAATAGATCAATAAAAGTTGAGGAGTGGCCATGTTTACTCCTAGAAATAAACAAGGTAACCTAACTGATCTAGGTCAGTACTTTACCACTGTGACCACAGATACACCATGCTTCCACTTGTGCATCAGGGAAGCTGTATAGTCAACTCAAACAAATTTCTCACAGAAGTATGGATAATTATTGACATGCCCATGTACAACATGCTTTGCAAATATTATGTATTCATACACTGTTTGTTAATTTAAGATTAGAATTCATATAATTCACAATCTGGCAACCTTGTGACTTGTTGGTAGAAACTGTCAGTGAATCTAATGGTGCAAGTGCCAATGGTCCTGAACCATCTTCTGGAGTGGGAAAAGTGTGGTCATTTTACCACCATCAATTCAAGTGCAAAAAAGCATGGAAAGCAAGTCAGAATCAAATTAAAGTATTCATTACAAAAAACATAGGAAGTAATGTGTCATTTTTAAAGAAGTCCATGACTAAAGCAACAAATGTAAAAATAAATAAGTCTCCCAATACTCACATGTTACTAGTATCTCACAATTATAAAATAAAACTTTATACTTGTTCACATCCCATAGTGTATGGTGAATACAGAATTGGCTGAATGTTCAAAGTGACATTAAATTTGACAATAATGAGTAAGACCTTGTAGAAATAAATAAAGTGAATTTTTCAGAAACTGAATTGGAGGGATCTGCACTGTACTCTGTTTCTATGAATAATATGAACTGAAATGAAATGTACTTGCTATTTTGAATGCTGTACTGCAGAATGAAAATATTGGCTTATATATCACTCTCTCTTTCACAAGAAATTGAAAATATTAATGGAAATACAAATTTGTGCTGGGGCTAACAAAATGTACCTTTAAATCCTGCTGATATCTGAATAGAGAAAACAATATTCTTGGCTGCACCGACTCAATATACAGTACAGAGCATCCTTTTTGTTCACTTCAGTGTCATAAAAAGTAACACAGTCAATATCAGAACCTAATGTCATTATCCATATTTTAATAGTGGAGGAGTTATTCTGCCTTAGCATTCAATTATTTTCCGCTGGTTGAAACAGACCTCTATTTCTATTTTTAATTCAACAATCTGAATTATACTAGAATCATACTGTGAAGTGAATTGAAATGGAATAATGCATTCTATAGCCCCTTAAATGTTTGGTTTCAGATTAAACTGAAGTAGCTGATCAGTATTTCTTTTTCTTCTTGAGTCTTTTTGTTACATTCATGCGCCTTTACAGATTTTTAGTGAAAAGTAAAATATAGTTTATTTCAAATTTCAATAGAAAAATCAGTTTCCCAATTTAATCAGACTACTGTTTCATTGGCTTGCAGCTGGGAACAATAAGATAAATCAGCACAGACAAGAATCTCTGTTCTTACAAAAAAGAAGAATGCTATTAATTTATTTGGCAGATAGACTTACTCAATACACTTTTGTTGAGTAAAGTAAAAAAAAAGTAACTAGCACCAGAGAATACGTTATAATGTACAGCAAAAAAAGTGAAGTACTACTGTCTTTAAGTAGATAAAAGCAAACTAAATATCAATATCACAGTAGATGGATGATTGGGTCAGTACAGTGAAAGATATGTCTAGGGAGATGGGTGGGGGGGTCTAAGCACTAGAAGTCTAAGTAGTAACAAGAGGCTTTGTGAACAGTTATGATTTCAAAAGGTGCCTAAACTTCAGTAAAGCAAGAGTGGTCATGAAAATCTCATTACAAAGCTTGCAAGACAAGAACTGAGAAACGCTGAGCAGAAGGATGGCTGTTAGTCAGGCTGAAGCAGAACAGAGATTTCTTGGAGGGATGTATGAGGGAGGCAAGAGGCTGGAGATATTGAGGAGCAGAACTTTATAGGAACCTGCCGGTCAAGACAAGAGTTTTGATTTGGATTCTAGAGAAGGAGAGGAGTAGTTTGGGTGAGGTGTAAACAGAATTAAACAGTTGGGCAGCAACAGTCTGGATGATGTAGATGTCAGATAATAACATTAGACCACATATCTGACTTAGAGAAGCCTATTGCAAAATACAAAATCTCAAATAAGATCTAAAATAAAATAGACTTGGCTGTGCTTTTATTTTTAGACATATGCTTCACTACACACAGTAGTTTATAGAACAACAATAGCTGCTGAGAGATTTTAATCTTAGGCTTCCACAGCTGTGTATCAGAAAGAGCTAGGGATACTGGCAGGTTTATAGAATGTGGCGGTGGTCCTGTCCTCTTAAGCTGACTATGACATATCAAGCAGTGATAAGAAGTGGACCACGGCATACTCAGTGGTCCTATTATGATAACCTAGGATATGCTTAATGGTACAAAAACATTGTGGCCTGTTTGATTCTTTTCAATCAATAATTTCAAAAGTCAAGATTATTGTCATTTGTGCATGTCTCCGTGACAAGCTGACAAAAATATAATACAAAAATAAATCAATATACTTAGCACGTAACATATATAATTGTAGAAATTACATATGAGGCTAAATCAATAATTGTCTGTACTTTTATGATAATTTTATTTGGTTTTATATTGGTTTGGCTGTATTTCTTTGCCCACACACCAATGAAAACCTTGTGTGCCTGTGGACACAGTGATAAAGTTTCAACGTTGATCAGACACTTTCTCTTCTTGTTTTCTAGCTATGCATATGGCTGCTGTGCTCTCTGTTTGCACCAATGAAAACCAACGAGCAGTAACTCGCTTTTTATGGGCTGAAGTTGTACTGGAGCTGAAATCCACAGAAGGCTTCTTGCACAATACACTGAGCAGAAGGATGGCTGTTAGACAGTGTTTCACCATGGTAGAGTGTTTAAGTATGGACTGAGAAGTTCAAAAATGATTGGACAAGCAGGATGCCCATCTACGGCACGGTGGCGCAGTGGGTAGCGCTGCTGCCTCGCAGTTGGGTGATCTGGGGACCTGGGTTCGCTTCCCGGGTCCTCCCTGCGTGGAGTTTGCATGTTCTCCCCGTGTCTGCGTGGGTTTCCTCCGGGCGCTCCGGTTTCCTCCCACAGTCCAAAGACATGCAGGTTAGGTGGATTGGCGATTCTAAATTGGCCCTAGTGTGTGCTTGGTGTGTGGGTGTGTTTGTGTGTGTCCTGCGGTGAGTTGGCACTCTGCCCGGGATTGGTTCCTGCCTTGTGCCCTGTGTTGGCTGGGATTGGCTCCAGCAGACCCCCGTGACCCTGTGTTTGGATTCAGCGGGTTGGGAATTGGATGGATGGAGGATGCCCATCTATGTCCATTAGTGAGTGATGATAACATTGCACAAGTACATACTGTACCATGGTTCTCATGAACCTATGAGAATTTTCTTCCTTGGTAGAACTTAAGTCCAAAAAACATTACTAAAAGTTGAGGAGTGGCCATGTTAACTCCTAGAAAACATTAAGATAAACTAACTGATCTAGGTCAATACTTTACCACTGTGACCACAGATACACCAAGCTTCCACTTCTGCATTGGGGAAGCTGTATAGCTAACTCAAACAAATTTGTCACAAAAGTATGGATAATTATTGGCATGCCCTTGTACAACATGCTTTGCAAATATTATTATTTATACACTGCTAATATAATATTTGAATTCATATAATCCCCTCCTCAAGCTGCCACCTTATCGTGGTGGAGGGGTTTGCGTCCCAATGATCCTAGGAGCTCTGTTGTCGGGGGCTTTATGCCCCTGGTAGGATCACCCAAGGCAAACTGGTCCTAGACGAGGGACGTGACAAAGAGCAGTTCAGAAAACCCCCTCTGGAGCCAGGCCCGGAGGTCGGGCTCAATGGCGAGCGCCTGGTGGCCGGGCCTGCACCCATGGAGCTCGGCCGGGCACAGCCCAAAGAGGCAAAATGGGTCCCCCTTCCCATGGACTCACCACCTGTAGGAGGGGCCAAGGAAGTTGGGTGCAGTGTGAGTCGGATGGTGGCCGAAGGCGGGGACCTTGATGGTCTGATCCTCGGCTACAGAAGCTGGCTTTTGGGACGTGGAATGTCACCCCTCTGAAGGGGAAGGAGCCTGAGCTAGTGTGCGAGGTTGAGAGGTTCCGGATAGATATAGTCGGGCTCACATCGACACACAGCGTGGACTCCTTGAGAGGGGCTGGACTGTCTACCACTCTGGAGTTGCCCTCATGAGAGGCACAGAGCGAGTGTGGGCATACTTATTGCCCCCTGACTTGGAGCCTGTTCATTGGGGTTTACCCCGGTAGACGAGAGGGTAGCCTCCCTCTGCCTTTGGGTGGGGGGATGGATCCTAACTGTTGTTTGCGTGTATGTGCCGAACAGCAGTCTGGAGTTCCCACCCTTTTTGGAGTCCCTGGAGGGGATGCTAGAGGGCGCACCATTCTGCTGGGAGACTTCAATGCTCACGTGGGCAATGACAGTGAGACCTGGAAGGGTGTGATTGGGAGGAATGGCCCCCCCGATCTGAACCTAAGTATTGTTTTGTTATTGGACTTCTGTGCTTGTCACGGATTGTCCATAATGAACACCATGTTCAGGCATAGGGGTGTCCATATGTGCACCTGGCACCAGGACACCCTAGGCCTCAGTTCGATAATCGACTTCGTGGTCGTGTCATCGGACTTGCGGCCACATGTCATGGACACTAGGGCGAAGAGAGGGGCAGAGCTGTCAACTGATCACCACCTGGTGGTGAGTTGGCTTCGATGGTGAGGGAGGGTGCCGGTCAGGCCTGGTAGGCCCAAACGTATTGTGAGGGTCTGTTGGGAACGTCTGGCAGAGTTCCCTATCAGAAGTAGCTTTAAATCCCACCTCCGGCAGAACTTTGACCACGTCCCGAGGGAGGTGGGGGACATTGAGTCTGAATGGGCCACGTTCCGTGCCTCTATTGTTGAGGCGGCTGACTGGAGCTGTGGCCATAAGGTGGTCAGTGCCTGTCGTGGCGGCAATCCCCAAACCCGTTGGTGGACACCGGCGGTGAGGGATGCTGTCAAGATGAAGAAGGAGTCCTACAGGACCCTTTTGTCCTGTGGAACTCCAGAGGCAGCTAACAGGTACCGGCAGGCCAAGCGGAATGTGGCTTTGGTGGTTGCTGATGCAAAAACTTGGGCGTGGGAGGAGTTTGGGGAGGCCATGGGGAACGACTTCTGGATGGCTTTGAGGAGATTCTGGTCCACCATCCGGCGTCTCAGGAGGGGGAAGCAGTGCAGTGTCAACACTGGATATGGTGGGTTATGGTGCGCTGCTGACCTTGACTCGGGACATTGTGGGTCGGTGGGGGGAGTACTTCGAAGACCTCCTCAATCCCACTAACATGTCTTCCAATGAGGAAGCAGAGCCTGGGGACTCGGAGGTGGGCTCTCACATCTCTGGGACTGAGGTCACCGACATGGTCAAAAAACTCCTTGGTGGCAGGGCCCCGGGGGTGGGTGAGATACACCCGGAATTCCTCAAGGCTCTGGATGTTGTAGGACTGTCTTGGTTGACATGTCTCTGCAACATCGCATGGACATTGGGGACAATGTCTCTGGATTGGCAGACCGGGGTGGTGGTCCTACTCTTTAAGAAGGGGGACCGGAGGGTGTGTTCCAACTACAGAGTTATCACACTCCTCAGCCTCCCTGGAAAAGTCTATTCGGGAGTCCTGGAGAGAAGGGTCCATCAGATAGTTGAACCTCGGATTCAGGAGGAACAGTGTGGTTTTCATCCTAGTCCTGGAACAGTGGACCAGCTCTATGCCCTTGGCAGAGTCCTGGAGGGTGCATGGGAGTTTGCCCAACCAGTCTACATGTGTTTTGTGGACTTGGAAAAGGCGTTCGACTGTGTCTCTCAGGGAATCCTGGGGGGGGGGGGTGCTCTGGGAGTATGGAGTACCACACACCCTGATAAGGGTTGTTCGGTCCCTGTACAACATGTGTCAGAGCTTAGTCCGCATTGCTGGGAGTAAGTTGAACCCATTTCCGGTGAGAGTTGGACTCCATCAGGGCTGCCCTTTGTCACTGATTCTGTTCATAACTTTTATGGACAGAATTTCTAGGCGTAGCCAGGGCGTTGAGAGGGTCCGGTTTGGTGGGTTCAGGATTGGGTCACTGCTTTTTGCAGATGATGTTGTCCTGTTTGCTTCATCAGGCCATGATCTTCAGCTCTCTCTGGATCGGTTCACAGCCGAGTGTGAAGCGGCTGGAATGGGAATCGGCACCTCCAAATCCGAGACCATGGTTCTTAGCCGGAAAAGGGTGGAGTGCCCTCTCAGGATTAGGAGTGAGATCCTGCCCCAAGTGGAGGAGTTCAAGTATCTCGGGGTGTTGTTCACAAGTGAGGGAGGAATAGAGCTGGAGATCAACAGACGGATCGGTGCAGCATCTGCAGTGATGCGGGCCCTGCATCGGTCTGTCACGGTGAAAAAGGAGTTGAGCCGAAAGGCAAAGCTCTCAATTTACCAGTTGATCTATGGTCCTACCCTCACCTATGGTCATGAGCTATGAGTAGTGACCGAAAAAACGAGATTGTGAATACAAGCTGAAATGAGTTTCCTCTGCAGGATGTCTGGGCTTTCCCTTAAAGATAGGGTGAGAAGCTTGGTCATCCGAGAGGAACTCAGAGTAGAGCCACTGCTCTTCCACATCAAGAGGAGTCAGTTGAGGTGGCTCGTGCATCTGATCAGGATGCCTCCTGGACACCTCCCTGGTGAGGTGTTCCGGGAACATCTAACCGGGAGGAGGCCTCTGGGAAAACCCAGGACACTCTGGAGGGACTATGTCTCTCAGCTAGAGTGGGAACGCCTCAGATTCCCCCGGAAGAGCTAGTAGAAGTGGCCAGGGAGAGGGAAGTCTGGGCATCTCTACTCAAGCTGCTGCCTCCGCAACCCGATCTCGGATAAACGGAAGAGGATGGATGGATGGATGAATTCATATAATTCAATATCTGGCAACCATATGACTTGTGGGTAGAAACTGTCAGTGAATCTAATGGTGCAAGTGCCAATGGTCCTGAACCATCTGTTGGGAGTTAGAAAAGCAGCTGTTCAGGTTGACTAAGGTCATGCTGGTAATATTCTGTGCCACCTCTACCACCCTCTGCAGTGGCAGTGAAAATTAACTCCAATGAGCACCTGATCATGAGGAGATGGGGAAATGCGAGTTGTCTGAAGAAGTAAAGGCATTTCACTATGACATATCCAGCAGTGACAAGAAGAGGACCATGGCATACACAGTGGTCTTATTATGATAACAGGGTAGACCTAATGGTACAAAAAGTGTGGCCTGTTTGATTCTTTTTAATCAATAATTTCAAAAGTCAAGTTTATTGTCATGTGTGCATGTCTCATTGACAAGATGACAAAAATACAATACAAACATAAATAAATGTACTTAGCATGTAACATACACACACACACGCACACACACACACACACACACACACACACACACACACACACACATATATATATATATATTGCCACACTTATGAGATTAAGAGATAACTAAAGGGCCTGAATAATAGTAATTGCTTTCCTGACCAGGGGGCAGCAAGGTGCACTAATTGTCTCTCTCAATCCCTTATAGACCATTCTCGGGAAATCCCGCCTGGTTCTGGTGCCCCCATGATGCCATTTCCACTTCCGGGACTGCTGATGACATCACTTCCTCCACTTGTCTTTAAAATCTGCCATCTTAAGGTAGCAATTCAGTTCTTTTTTGGACTCACATGAGTAAAGAACTCTTGACAATTTACCTCTTTGCAGCCAGGATATAATATACGGGTGGCTGCCCCAAACCTTTTCATGTCTCATCATACTTTTTGTGACAATATATATACAGTATATATGTGTTGTGCCCAGGTTAATTTGTCAGTGATAGACACTTCAAGAAATCTAAAGCTGTTCATCCTTTTTACAGCATCCTTTCCAATGTACACAAAAGTGTGGCCTGCCTTTTACCTTCTTAAATCAATGACCAGCTGCTTGGTTTGGCTGCATTAAGGGTGAGATTAGTGTCTTGGCACCACTGAGTCAGCAGGTAGACCTCTTCCCTGTAATCAGGTGACAGCTGTCTAGCTTGCAGAGTCTTAGGTTCAGTGTCAAGTTTTCAGGGTAAAAGGCTGCAACTGTCTTGTCTGTCCTGTCAAGCAACCGGATGCATCTGTAGCTGTTATGAATTCTTAGTTGAGACTGAAGCATGCCTACTGATTTAGACTCCTGCTTTTTTTTTTATCTTTTTACAAATCCCCTTCCTTACAGTTTGTACTTCGGATTTAGACCATTGCTCCCTGTGGTTCTTAATTCTGATTGCTCCCCAATAAGTGATTCATTGCCTGGCTAAGAAATCTTGCTTTTGACCAATTTCTCTTCTAGTAAAAGTGCCAAATCAATTTGAGCTAAAACAGTATGAGAGAAAGAAAAGATAGTATGACCAAGGCAGGAATTAAAAAAGTATACTGCAAACTAAATTTAGTAAATTCATATAAAAAAGAAGGCAATTTTCTAATTTGTAAAACTTACCTTCAGATCAATATTTCTGTTTGGCTTTATTCACTGCAAAGTATTTCAAATGAAAAATTACCCCTTAATCCTTTCTTCCTAATTGATTAATTAGATTATAGATTTCCCTTTTTAGTTTTTCTGTATCTTGGTTATCATAGTTGAATTTCCAGTGTACTGCCTTAAAACAATGCATACATTTCACAGCTTGACTTTTCTCTCTATTATAAAAGAAAATCTTGAGACAAGACAAGACTATTGCTAAGAGATTTCTTCAAGTCCCGCAAGACAAAACTATCACCAAGAGATTTTTTGTACTCCCGCCCTCCTCTCAACCATTTACGGTTAACGGCCCACGCCCACGGTCCTCTCACCTCTCATTAGTGCGAATGCTTTTGTCAGACGCAGTTCCTGCGCTCTCGGCTCTTAGAAATTTTTACATTTTCCTCACTTTAAGTTCCCAATAAAAGAACTTCTTATTGAAGAATTTCATCCCGAAGGGTTATCAACAGAAGAAATGAGTACACAGGCAATCCTAGCACAGAGAAACGATGAAATGAATTAACGTGAAAATTGTTGATCAGTTACATGGCAAATTGGTTAAATGCATATCAACAGACTATGCTGAAACAGTTGGTGGTAATGTAGCAGAACATGAAAACATCAACTTACAATATCCCGTAGAATATCTACAACCATAACACCGTCCGGTCTTCCACCAGCTGAATTATTGTTGAAAGATGGATGTGTCGTAATATCATTGTGTAATTTATGTATGAGTGATGGGCTATGCAATAGGACAAGATTAGTTGTATTCAAAATTGGTCGAACAATTCTTACATGAAAAATTTTAATAGGCGACAAGAAAGGTCATGTAGTACATCTTCCGCAGATAACATTAGACACCAAAGGAGATCTTGATATGCCATTCGTATTAAACCGTTTACAGTTTCCCGTTAGAATAGCTTTTGCTATGACAATTAACAAATCACAGGGACAAACATTCGAAAAAGTCGGTTTATTTATTAGAGAAAGAAACGATATTCACTCACGGACAGTTATACGCTGCATTGTCATGATGTAAGACCAAACAAGGAATCAAGATTGTTTTTACTGAAGTTTCACAGTAAAAGTGTAAGTTTAAAAAGTATTTGCGTGTTAATTTCAAACCCAAACAGAACGAAAAAGTGTAACGCAAGGAATACCTCTAACGCTACATGAAGCATAATTTTATTTCAGTCTATTACATTTTACTATTTTTTACTATGGTTAATTTCTCGCTGTAATGTAAAATAGGTGTGTTATGCATATGTAACAATTCGAATGAAAATAACAATCTGTTGGACCGATCGCCAATCTGGCCCACTTTCTCTTTGTCCCCTCTCCTCCAGGACGATCCGCAGCCACGGGACCAACCTGAGGAGGAAGATTATCAGTGCCTGGAATGAAGGAGAGAGCTGAGGCGGAATGACTAATGAAGTCACTGCTTACTTGCTGTGTTTGTGTGTTATAGAGTGGTAGCTCCCACTTCAATAAATATGCTTGGTGATCCTGTTTGAAGTTGTTAAAGCTGATCATTCTGAAGATTGAAACTCAGCCTTGTGTTTTAGGGGTGTAAGACAGTGACTCACACGTCACAAAATGAAGCAATAAACAGAGAATAGAGTTATTATGGTGGATTAGCCTTCCACTCGTTTATGATGGGTTGAAATCTAAGTTATCAATGTAGACCTCAGTGTTAATGTTTGCAGTGCACCTCATAATGCATATATCTCTGTTATATGGCATTTAGCATGTGATTCATGAAAGCAGTTTTAATGTTTATGACACGCCATCTTTTGGAAATAACAGAGACATGGCAACAGGAAGGACAGACACACAGACACTTATCCTTTTATTAAGGTGGATGGAGGAAGCTGCATATTTGCACTTGAAAAGGAAGCTGCATATTTGCATTTGAAAAGGATCAAAAGATCAAATGTAATTGAAAATTTGAGCCAATGTCAACAACAAATGTGTAAGTGGTCCGTCGTCAAGCTCATAATGCTAATCAATAATCAAAGACGTTAATACTTAAAACAAGTTAATTAACCTGGAAGAGTTTCTGTCGCAAGAAATCCACCACCAACACTCTCAGATTCCCAAGAAATGCACACAACAACCATTAATCATTGCTCCGATGAATGTCATGCATTCACCAAGAATTCTGGGAAAATTGTCATAATAACTAATAATACCTAAGAATGGTGGCATCCATACCTAAACAAAAGGCCATCAAGGCATATTGGTAAAACTATTCAAATAAAAATGTAATGAACAATACCAATCATAACAACATTCACATGGGTTTCCCATTGAGGGTCTGGTTTAATTCCATGCTCCAATGCAGTTTAGTTAGCTGGTGATACTATACTGATCGGATGTTAGTGTTAATGTGTAAATTAATGTACCCCTACATTGGACTGGTGTTCCATTCTGGGTCAGTTCCCACCTTGTGCCCACTATTGTCGAGATCGATTAGAGCACCCTTTGGCACTATACTGTAGAAAAAATATTCAGAAATTGACTGGACTGCTGGATATATTGAAAGAACGTTGCCACTAAGTTTTTGCCAATTAATTAATATTACAAAATATACAGTAATAGATTTTTCAAAACCAGTATGCTACATCCATCCATTGTTCTCTATTCTACATTGTACATTCTATAATCATAAAATGCAGACGCCTATTTGATCGTCAATGAGTATAACTCTACAATCAACTAATACAAAGAAAAATGAATGCAGAATTAATATTTATAATTGTAGGATTTTTTTTCACGGTCCAAACACTGCACTTTGCATGAAATAGAGTGAGACAGGAAATGTATTGGTGATGATTATGTATCTACAAAACTGATATTTAAAATCATTGAAATCATTTAAGTAGTGGTGTTTAAACTCATAGAAGCCTTTAATTTTATTGCAAAATGCTAAGTCTCAAACAAGTCTTGGAATAAAATAAATTTGGCAGTACTTTTATCTTTATAGACATGTATTTCCACACATAGTTTATAGGACAACAATAGCTGATGAGAGATTTTAAGCTTAGGTTTCCACAGCTGTGTATCTGAAAGGGGTACGATATAAAGTGTTTGAAGCTGATCTGTCATCTTTTAAAATGGAAAGTTATTACAGAAGCTACAAAGAGAATTGATGTTTATTTTATCTTTCCTGAGAAATAAACAAAAGAACAAAAACAAAAAAAAAATTTGATTGTTAAGTAGAAAAATCACAAAAATATAAAAATATATTTTTACTATTTTATTGAGTTAATAAAATGAAAATAATTTTGTGCAAAACCTATTGTTACACATTCTTTTTCAGAGAGATTCGTGTTTGTCTTGCTGTGAATAAGTCTAACAGTTTATGTGGTAATTTTATTATAGTTTTAGCATTTGAACACCCTAGTTGATTTCATGTTGTCTACAGTGTACCTTTTACTGGGGCAATGTATTCTCTTTTTATATTCCACTTTATTAGTAATTTATTTTGCCTTTCCTCACCATTTTGTAGCTTCAATAATTACACCAATTGAAATTTAATCAAAAACCCTAAGAAAAATATATTACATAAAAATCAAAAATTGCTTTCAAAAAAAGAAAAGAGGCAATTCTGACAAAGTCAATGAAACTAATTTAGCAAGAATAAGAACAAACTATTTTTTTTCGTAATAAAGTTTGAGTGTGACACAAAATCAATATTGGGAGAATAATTAAAATATTCTACAATATATACGGTAAAGTTGATAGGACATTAAGTTATGCCATCGGGACAATTTCGTGCAGCCTAAAACCAAGTTTGATGGATGGAGAGCAAAGTTAATGATCATATTAAAACAGAAATGAACACTAATGAGTAGTGTTTAAAAATTTTCAATCCAGAACCTGAACAGATTACTCTATGATGTTGATTTTGAAGGCAAAAATGAGCTCTGGTGTAATAAAATATTCAAATATACAAAGTTAAATACAGACTATCTCTGACACTCTTTCTTGACTCATAAGTATGTACCAGGAGCCTCATGTATAAACAGAGTGTATGTGCAAAAATGTTGCGTATGCCCATTTCCATGCTCACATCCTGATGTATAAAACTAAACTTGTTGTAAAGTTATGCACATTCTCACAGCAGCCTCCCACCTTGTGTACACAATTTTGTGCTCGGTTTTGCAAATTGGCGGCACCCAGCGACAAAGCAGTGCTACTGTTTCTGTGTGGTCTCTGTCGTTTTAGATTAGCATCAGTGACGCGGGATTTATCAAATACAGCAAAATGAATTGCATACTGTGTACAAATTCACTTGATTGTAATCATTTTGTAACAATATAATGGTGCACAGAATAAATAAACTATTCTAAATACCATAGCTGCTTTAGCGGTGTTACTCTCAGTGCACCACCCAGAGTATTTTAACCCAATTGTTTCGGAGTGTGGAATAACAGCTCTACTACAGCTGATCAGAAAGCTCTACAACGGGCTGTATTGAGAGCGCAGAGGATTATCGGGATACAACTTCTATCCCTGGAGGACATTTATAGCACACGCTGCATAAGGAAAGCCACCAGCGTCTACATGGATTCCACTCAGCCATGCTGCATTCTATTTGAACTTCTCCAATCCGCCAAACGGTTCAGAGCCTTTCCTGCATGGACATAGAGGCTCAGAAACAGTTTCATCCCAAGAGCTGTAAAAGCCCTCAAATCAGTCCATCTAGTGCTCCCGGTAGAACTGCTTGTACTTATAAGTACAATTACCTCACTGTAAACTTGCACTACAACTGTAACATTGCACAACCTGAGCCACTTTATGAACCATTTGCAATAAAGTTTTTGATTAGGAGATTATTTTTTTTCTTCCAAGAAAAAAATAATAATGGGTGTCTACCATTTGTTTGCTAGTCATGGCCAAGTAGCTGTTTGGTTTACACGTTTATCACATACTGTACTTCTAATTTGTAATATTTTCCCAAGCAGAACCTTTGTTTACATTTAGAAAGTGCTAGGGCTTCAACTCTACCCAGGTTCATCTAAGTACATGTATTTATTATTAATTTTAAAAATTAATTTATGACTTTAAGCCTTTGAATTCAATTGGTTATTCTTTGTTTTGTACTACATTAACCATCATATGTCTATAGGCCTATAACATAAATATTTATAGTAACACAAGCTATCAGTAGAGTCAAGCCCTCTTCTTCTACATTACTTTATCTGTCACCAATTAAGCTATTGCACGTATTTAGCCCAAGGTGTTACCATTCTCTGTTTATTTTGTTTCAGCTAAGGCCACTGCTCGTGCAGGAAGCCATTGAGCTCCAGGTGAGTTATTTAATTTCAGGATACCTGTTATCATGACTGGCATTGTCATTGTAATGAACTAGACATGTGTGACCTATTTACTACAAAACATTCTTCACATTAAATATCACTTATAGCAGATTTGTAGACTTCCCTCCAAATAGATATAAAAGGTGCAGCTGTCAACCTCTGATCAGTATTTATTTTTCACATTTTAATGTTTGATGTTTTATAAATCCTCAGTGCTCAGTGAAGGTAGCCTCATTTTGCTTAATGAATGTTATCATCTTTAATGTACTTTAGTTTTGTCCAATTCTAGGTGGTATTATTCCATTATGTCAGGAGTTGCTGGCCCATGGATCAAGTGGCCAGGTCTGAAATGACAGCTAATATCTTATTCATGTAACCACGGGTCTGTAAATTTAAACTTGTAAAAAGTTGTTTTACTTGGGTGTAGTTATTTTTTTTATTTTTTTTGAAAAGGTTTACAAATTTATTTAATATTAAAAACTGTAATCTTTCATTCATATTGTCACACACGTGTGTTTTGGAGACAACCAAAGGGCTTGAATACATGTAATTCCATGCCAGACCAGGGGGTGGTGAAGTGCACTAATTTTCCCTCTCGATCTTTTGCAGACCAGTCTAGGGAAATCCTGCCCGGCTCTGGGGCAGCCAATGACGTCCCTTCCGGTTCCGGTGCAGATGACATCACTTCCTTTTCTGGCCTTTAAAGCCACCATATTGCCTGAAGAAGTCAGTTCTGTTTTGGACTCAGTTGAATGCACATGTCTTTGCTATTTAATTCATTTTGCAGCCATAAACAATTATATGGGTGGCTGCCCCAAACCTTCGCAAAGTCTAATGGTCATTATTGTGACAATATAAATACTCATATCTTTAAAGTACTTTGGTAACAATGATAGCTATGAGTCTTCATGGGTAAGTCTCTACAACCTTTACACACCTGGGCGGAGTGGTGGCTCTTTGGCTAGAGATCTGCACTGGCAATCGGAAGGTTGCCGGTTCGAATCCCGTAAATGCCAATAGGGACTCTGCTCTGTTGGGCCCTTAAGCAAGGCCCTTAACCTGCAATTGCTGAGCGCTTTGAGTAGTGAGAAAAGCGCTATATAAATGCAAAAAAAAAAAATTATTATTATTTGGGCAGATCCTCTTAAACTCTTTTTTTTTTTTTTGGATTTTATTAAAATCAAATAATATTCTATGCAAATAAGTCAAGTTTTATAAAAAAAAAAGGTTCAAAACAAATCAACCCCCACCCCTGTATAGTTGTTTTTATTTTCATTCATGAACCCAATGAAAAATATATAAGTAGAATGCTTCCATCACATCACATTTAAGTACAAAGCTGAAAAGAAGTTTAAATAAAAATGATCAAATTACACACTGTATTCATGTATACATTATTGTTCCAAATAAATTTACCATGAAAACATTTAGTCAGTCAAATATTTTTAAACATATATATAAAGAAAACAACAATATATATTCATTGACATGCATATAACTTCTCTAGTTTTTGTAACAGCTTCTACTGTTGTAACTAGCAAATAAAATACTTCATACCAGTGGTGATTACAATTTTAAAAAGCTACCTTTCAACAATGCATTAGTGTATTCCTTTAATTCACAAAGTGATACACAATAGGGCAGTGTAATAAGAAGACTCTTAATTAGCAATGCTATAAATATAATGAATTATTCAGTTGATAAATGAATTTACCTCTGTAATTACAAATTTAATTTTAAGAACATTTTCTGCTGTAATTGGAAAATATAGGTATATGAAAGATCTAAATTACCATAAAAATAATTATATAACAATATGTGATTCTACTAATTACGGGGTTACTTTGCAAGCAGTTAAAGCAGCTAACAATACAAGTTGGATGTGTAAAAACATTTAGTCTTGAACAATGTAACCACGAGTAACCGTTTTCTTTTTCAAATGAGCATCATCTTCATTGCATATTTCTACTTAAGGCTTATATAATTGTTATAATACACTCAAATTAGTTTCAATGAGCATAATTTTTAATAATTGAAAAGCACAAAATTACCTGATACCCAAGACTTTGAGGTTAATGTCTGCTGTTTCTGCAATCCTGGCAGGTTTACACTGTGAATCATCAGTATGTTTATCTCTTTACTGGGCTGGGGATTGTAAAACTTTGCATTCTACGAGCTCAGGCATGTTTCCATGACAGGGAATATGTCTATAGCTTATTGTATTTGATAGTCACAAAGTCTATATGCTTGCTAATTAAATTTTATTATAGATTGTCTGCATGTGCTTTTCCATTTTCTGCACAAATTCTATTCTTTCCCCATGTTCTTCTGGACACCATCTTCTGTGTGGACGATTGGCTGTCATTAAAGCAGTCTCTGAAATATGTGACATTTAGCTTTAGGGCATTGTGAAAGGGAAAAGCTATCAGTTCTGGCTAACATCACATATTTCAGAGACTGATTTAATGACTTCAAACCACTAACATGGAACAAGATGTTCAGGAGAACGTAGGAAAAAATTAAAATGTGCATTGAGAGTGGAAAAGAACATACAGACAATTTCTAATAAAATTTCATTAACATGCATGGGGAATTTGGGGCTGCCATGTAGATAAAACATGTTTAGGAGAAAGGGGTCACCTTGTCTATGCTTCTTTCTGAATACACTATTTAAAACACCAAAAATTAGAAGTAGTTTTCTGAGAACAACAATAATGAGTCACAGGGATTTCCGAAGATATTTTGCAGACTTTTAACCACTAGAGAATAACTGTGTAGACTGTAGGTAAATGCTATGAAATTTATTCAAGTCAAGGTCTGAAAAATGTTATCTTGGAGCATCAAATTTCTGTTTGAGCAGAGCAGGACTTTCAGCATTAGATACTAAATAGCCTCGACTGCATCTGAAAGTGAAGCAGTACTTATGTTCTACTTACTTTTTAATGATGAGAGGTGAAAACATGGAAAATCATATTGGACACCTTATTTCTAGACAGTGTTGAACTGGAGAAGAATCCACATGTTCTCAGCTGCTTCCCGAATCATTTCCTTTGTCAAGTTACTTAAACTTCTTCCTCAAATATATTAATCTGTAAAGAGTTGGTGTGCATCATATTTAAATTGTTTTGGTATTGTATTCGTTATGAAAACATGCCACACACAATAATTTATTTGGTTTTCTAGAAAAAGACACAACTTAAAACTTATAGTTCATAATGTCTTTACTTACAGAGTCAGAGAAAGGATGAAGTAAATTCAGAAGACCACCAAGCAGTGATGCACTTTTTAAGGGCTAATTGTATAGAAGGGGATGAAATCCATAGGAGTCTTTCTGCACAATATGGAGACTGCTTTTTACCATGACAGAGGGTTTAGGAATGGATTGTGAAGTTTAAAAATGGTCAGACATTTGTTATGCATAAAGAAGGAGTGGGCTGCCCATTCACGTTAAACACCAATGACAAAATTGAGCAAGACAATACCATGATTCTGATGAACCAATGAAGCTTTTAACTCCGGAATACCTTCAGCTTAAACAAAGTGGATCGCTGCTCGTTGATCTTTGTTGGACCCTGAATACAATGAGGACTGATTGATGTCATTTATGTTAGGTAGAATGCCTAGAGGGGGCTGGGTGGTCTCATGGCCTGGAACCCCTGCAAAAAACTGTCTGGAGTTTTTTTGTTTTTTCTGTCCTCCCTGGCCATCAGACCTTACTTTTATTCTATGTTAATTAGTGTTCTCTTATTTTAATTCTTATTTTGTCTTTTTTTTGTCTTTCTTCATCATATAAAGCATTTTGAGCTACATCATTTGTATGAAAATGTGCTATATAAATAAATATCGTTGTTGCTATTGTTTGTTGGTGCAAACAGAGGGCAGAGTGGGGATGTTTACCCTTAAAGAACAACAAGAGAAACTGACTCTTCAAGGTTGAGACCTTACCCATAGGACCACAGACACTCCATGTTTCCGCATGTATGTGGGGAAAATTAAACAGTCTAACCCAAACATTTTCAAAATAAATGTGGATAATTATTGACTTGCTCTCGTACATAAGAAAGGGAAAGTAGACTGATTAATCCTTAGGAGACTGCACTCCTTTACTGTGGGTAGTGACATCTTTTAGTGTTCTACTACTCTGTCATGGCCAGTGCGATTTTATATGCTGTGGTGCATTGGGCTGGTAACATCAACTCAAGAGATACCCACCATAAAAGCAATTTAAATAAAAAGGTAGGCTCAGTTATGGGATGCACTCTCAACCTACTGAAGGTGAGAATGAAGACAAAACTGAGTGTCTTTATGAAAAACACTGCACATCCTCTCTCTAACACACTAACACCTGGTGCTTTTAGCCAATGAATTATTCAACAGTGGTGTTACAAGAAATGCTACTGGGGCTCCTTTATAGTAATGGCAATATACAGTACATGTATAATGCTTGCTGGTTTATGGATGTGGTGAGAGAGGTCATGCAGGTGATGGGAGTAATAGAACAATATTTACAGGACAGGAAGATATGGAAAAAGATGATCTGCTGTGGCAAACCCTAATGGGAGCAGCCGAAAGATGAAGAAGAATGCTTCACTAAGATGATGCCAAATCAAAAGTATTTTCTGACTTTTTAGCTTTCTATCTACAAAAAGACAAAATTTTCCCTGAGGACATCTATCTATCTATCTATCTATCTATCTATCTATCTATCTATCTATCTATCTATCTATCTATCTATCTATGGCTACTTTTCTGTGATAGATGTTCCTGTTTAGTACAACTGCGCCTGCCATTTAGGCTGTTACTAGGTATAGATGACCTGGTACAAGCAAAGTTGACTAGAAAAAAAAATCCTAATGGCAGTAACCGATAATAGTTGGGACACGAGCACATTAACATAAAAAGGAATCAAAAATCCACTCTGAATATAAATAAAAAAGAGTGAAGTTAGTGAGAATACATATTTTTATACGTCATAAAAGTAAAAAAAATCTATTGTAGCTAGGTCTATATTATGAATGCAGCTGTCACTGTGTTCCAATTTTCATATCTCCTTTCCATTAACACTATAATGTGATTGAACAAAATTTAGAGCTAAATGATAACAATGAAAAAATCTTGCTGGTATTAGTGGTCACAAAGCCCTAAATTTTCTGCCAATGCATAGTGTGGCTAATCACTGCTCAATTGTTTTTTTAATAAAGTTGGTTATTTGGTAGTAAGCAGCCTGCTTTGTTACAATGCTGCATCAGATATCACAAACGTGGATGTTATCTCCTGGAAGTCAGCAATTATAGTTTTGTTCAGTCCTTAGATTATGGAGAGATGCAAAGAATTAAGCTTTAAAAGTATATACAGGGAAGGAAAAATCTGACTTTGTGTTTAAATATAATTTTTTAAGTTCTTTTCACCGATCACCATTTATAGTGACTAAACTTTTTTATGTATATCATCATATTTATTTTTTCTTATTGTGAAAAAGTCGAAGCCCATGTTCTTGCATAATAGCCAAATACATTTACTTCAAAATTCATTCTTATCAGCAGAAACTTCTAAAAGCTTTTATACTCCTAATTACAAAAGGAAAACAAAAACAATAAATGCATATACAGTATTTGCATAAATGCACAGTGTTTCAACAAAGGGTGTTGCCCTGATGTGTTTTATTATGCTCATTTTATGGCCTTTCTAATTGTTTGTTTCAATTGGGAGGAAAACTTTTGTATTCTTCCAGCTTTTATGCTAAAGCTTGATTTAAAAAAGAAGAAAAAGGAAAACAAACCTCATAAGTCAATGAAATAACTTTTGTCCGAGAAGCAGAAACTGAGGGAACACTATTTTTAATGGATAATTATTTTACAGGCTTGGTCAGCATGTTGATATTTTGTCTCATGTGCTGTAAAATATTTAAAAAATGTCTAAACACGTGCAGGGGAACGATTTTTGTTTTTTATTTGTACGTAAAACTAAATGTGTGGGTGCCAACTTGTATCTCTACTTTGTGACCTTAGATAATGCTAAATGTCTGCTTTGCGTCTGTAATGTTGCATTGGTTTGTGGTAAACACGGTGAGATATCAGCAAATTCAAAAAAACGCAATGGAGTGCCTGAAATGTAAAGCAGATGGGCCAAGTGCGCATATTGTTTGAGTGAGCGGGAGATCATTCAGAGATATTATGATAAATGTAGGATAGATCAGAAAGTGAGGGAAAGAATGAAAAAGAATTAGATAATATTTCAAAATACCAAAATGCTCTCCTTGGACTTATGAAACCTTACTTCATCCTTACTACACCCTGCTTGCTCAGCATACGACGCCTAATTTCGAAATCTTCCAGGGTTTTCTGTTTATTGAAACAGTTCTTCACAACATCTGTAATCTGGTTCGTCTGCAGCTGTGTGAGGGTGCGGATTTATTGTGATTACAACAGCTGAAGATTTTCAGGATGAGATACAATATAAAGGCCCTCCCTTTTGAGGGAAATTCTAACAATCTGTGCAAAATAAGATTGTATTTTGGTATTATGGCTGCTGGTTAATAAAGAAAGGATTGCCTATGTTACTGCCTTTTCAAAATCATCCTATTGAAATATTTGCAAAATATTTGATAAAAAGTTTATTCTTTCAAAAATGTTTCCATTATTGGTGTAATCTTTTTTAAATACTTGCATTCTTAATTTCTTATACATTTATAAAGACCCTCTCTGGGGTTTCCTAAAAACTGCAAATACTTCCTTTGAGAATCTTCGCTTGTTGCAGTCTGCATGCTGTAAAATTACCTTCTTGACCTATTTTCTGATAACATGAACTGTAAACTAATTAAACTCAAGGGAATTTATTTCAAGGTTATAGTAATGGAAAATAATATTCAAGTGGAGGTCATAAAATTCAAGCCTCTCTTTTTTTTCATTATTTGTTGTGCAAATATGGATGTCACTGTTCAGACCGGATGGAAGCCAAAATTAAATCTGAATGCATTCAACGTAAAATAGGATTTTTAATTATGAATGCGAGAATAAATACAGTGCCCATTGACAGCTATCTATCATAACCCACCAAATCCTTTATACTTCATTCTTTGAAATTTAATTAACTGTTCCGTCATGGGTTGTTGGTGGAGTTGTCAAGGGCACTAACAAGTAATGTTTTTCTTGATCTCAGCAGGGAATAACCCTTCAAATCTATAAGTGGAACTTTTATAAAGAGCAGGCATGCAATGCATGTGTTGGGTAAACATTAATACACAGTCCACAGATATGATTGTGTCAGCACAACATTTTAAAATAACATTTATTGTATTCAAAAATTAACAAATCTAAAAGACCACAAGATTCTTATTCTACATTTGAGCCTCTGTATTTCTTTCTGTGTTACACTCTACTCACACAAAATGATCTTTGCATTTCTCTGAGTTGCTCGTTACTGGTTTGACCTATCTCTATTGCTTCTACAAATCCAGTGATCAAATTACATGTGACTTGGTTCTTAAATGTGTAAAAACAAAGGAAGGTGTTATACAGACATTAATGTCACACTCAGTTTCCTTTTTTGTAAGCCTCAAGATGGTCCGTTGTGGTTTTCAAAGATTTGTCAAGGTAGTTCTTGTAGCATATGCCCTATTAGCATAATTCTCTTCTGAACTCATAAACATGTACATTTTATGTTTCTTTCATGGTGGTGTGCTGGTGCTGCCATGCTGCTCTAGAACAGTGATTTCCAACATATGGTTCATGGACACTAGCAGTTCTCAGGTGTGAGTTAAGTGGTCCACAAGCTGACAGTCATCAGGGAAAAGTAACTTTTAAATTGCTTTGATACGTAGGTCAGTTATGTATGTTTTTTCTTAAGGATTTATTTGTAACATGTATGGCTGCCACATCAGCACTACAAAATCAATATACTTAGATACGTAAGAAATGGATCTAAAACTACTACCACAGAGTACAAAGTGTGACTTTCTCGTAAGAACTTTTGCTTCAGTTTCACGCCTTCCTACTCCATTCCTGTCTACTTGTTGTGATTAACCCTCTCTTTCTCAAACTCTCGCTCACTTTCTCACTTCAATGCAACACTTCTTCATCCTCAGTCTCTCCCTGATCCAGCCATCTTGGTCACTGTGCAGGTCTTTCTACTAAACCCACTTTGATGTCAGCCTGAAGAGTCCATGTGTGGTGGAGGCAGTCCTTTAAATCCACACTGATGATGTGTGTATCACTGCTAACAGGCTGCCTGTTGATACAGTCGTATGAAAAAGTTTAGGAACCCCTCTTAATTCTTTGGATTTTTGTTTATCATTGGCTAAGCTTTCAAAGTAGCAACTTCCTTTTAATATATGACATGCCTCATGGAAACAGTAGTATTTCAGCAGTGACATTAAGTTTATTGGATTAACAGAAAATATGCAATATGCATCATAACAAAATTGATTTTACATCAATACTTAGTTGAGCCTCCTTTTGCAAATATAACAGCCTCTAGACGCCTCCTATAGCCTTTGATGAGTGTCTGGATTCTGGATGGAGGTATTTTTGACCATTCTTCCATACAAAATCTCTCCAGTTCAGTTAAATTTGATGGCTGCCGAGCATGGACAGCCTGCTTCAAATCATCCCATAGATTTTCGATAATATTCAAGTCAGGAGACTGTGACGGCCATTCTAGAACATTGTACGTCTCCCTCTGCATGAATGCCTTTGTAGATTTCAAACTGCGTTTTGGGTCATTGTCTTGTTGGAATATCCAACCCCTGCGTAACTTCAACTTTGTGACTGATGCTTGAACATTATCCTGAAGAATTTGTTGATATTGGGTTGAATTCATCCGACCCTCGACTTTAACAAGGGCCCCAGTCCCTGAACTAGCCACATAGCCCCACAGCATGATGGAACCTCTCCACCAAATTTGACAGTAGGTAGCAGGTGTTTTTCTTGGAATGCGGTGTTCTTCTTCTGCCATGCAAAGCGCTTTTTGTTATGACCAAATAATTCAATTTTTGTCTCATCAGCCCAAAGCACTTTGTTCCAAAATTAATCTGGTTTGTGTAAATGAGGATTTGAATACAACAAGCGACTCTGTTTGTGGTGTGAGTGCAGAAAGGGCTTCTTTCTCATCACCCTGCCATACAGATGTTCTTTGTGCAAATTGTGCTGAATTGTAGAACAATGTACAGATACGTCATCTGCAGCAAGATGTTCTTGCAGGTCTTTGGAGGTGATCTGTGGGTTGTCTGTAACCATTCTCACAATCCTGCGCATATGCCGCTCCTGTATTTTTCTTGGCCTACCAGACCTGGGTTTAACAGCAACTGTCCCTGTGGTCTTCCATTCCCTGATTACATTCCTTACAGTGGAAACTGACAGTTTAAACCTCTGAGATAGCTTTTTGTAGCCTTCTCCTAAACCATGATACTGAACAATCTTTGTTTTCAGATCTTTTGAGAGTTGCTTTGAGGATCCCATGCTGTCACTCTTCAGAGGAGAGTCAAAGGGAAGCACAACTTGCAATTGACCACCTTAAATACCTTTGCTCATGATTGGACACACCTGTCTATGAAGTTAAAGGCTTAACAAGCTAATCCAACCAATTTGGTGTTATAAGTAATCAGTATTGAGCAGTTACATGCATTCAAATCAACAAAATTACAAGGATACCCAAATTTTTGCACAGCCAGTTTTTCACGTCGTTTGATTTAGTTTCATACAACTAAATACTGCTTGACTAAAAATCTTTGTTCAGAAAACACCCCAGTACTCAGATGTTCCTAGGAAATGAAAGACATACCAATGTTATCTTTTTTGTTGAAAGTAGAGTAAATTAGATAGATAGATAGATAGATAGATAGATAGATAGATAGATAGATAGATAGATAGATAGATAGATAGATAGATAGATAGATAGATAGGTAGATAGATTGTTATTGTCTTTGGAACAACGAAATTGAAGGTGCAGTCGACTCAGTGTGAGGAATAAGAGTTAAAAAGACAAGAAGAGAGAAAATAATAACAAACCGAATAGTAATAAAAGTACTTTACAAAATATACAAATTGCACTTGTTGACTTAAGGTCTATATTGCACATTGGTAGAATGATATGGAGCAGTTTTTTCTGAGTTCAGGGCCATGATTGCTTTTGGATAAAAACTGTTTTTAAGGCGGTTTGTCCTGGTTTTCATTGCTCTATTATGCAGGGTGAGAGGGGTTCCTAAACTTTTTCATATGACAGCAAATGATCATCATGGCTAAAGACTCATTATGGATTGCTGTCTGAAATTTAAAAATTCTAAGTGAAAATCAGGCAGCGTTTGATTTGAATCTTAGTATCTTCTGCATGAATGTCTTTCATAAATTTGTGTAATGTAATGCAGAATTACGCTAACTAAAGGTGCCTATGACTTTAGATTTAGATTTAATGTTAGAGGTTCTCGATTCAAAATGCTTTGAGTACTACTGCAGAAGAACAGTAGGTTTAAATCCTGAACAGCTGAATCTGTGCATTGTTCTTTTCTCTCACATCCGAAAAAAAATCATTTTCAGGTGATTAGAAATTCTAATTTCATCTGGTATCAGAGTTTCTGTGTGCATGCGTGTGTGTGAGTAAATTTGCCACAGTATGGACTTGCATTGTGTTCAGAGTCAGATCTTGTTTCACGCCTGTGATAAGCTTCAGCTTCCTGTTACTCTGAACTGTGCAGGCAAGTTTAGAAAATTAATTAATTGTTTTCTGTCTCACTTCATCCCTTATTGAGTGCTTTGTAGTCTACATTGATATATTTCATAGAACCTGTCATACAATATACTCTGTTGGCCCTTGAGCAAGGCCCTTAACCTACAATTGCTTTGCCCTAAGCATGATGTTATTCTGCATCCAACCCTGCTAGAAGGTCCTCCTACTTGCAGGGAAACTTGAGGGTTGGTGCCAGGATTGGAACTGCAGCCACCGTAAAAAACCTGACTCTGTTCCAGTGTTATCACCCGCTGCATTCGGGTCCCAATCCAGGTGATGAGCCAACATGCTATCAGTGCATGCTCCCAATCTCTGTCAGCAGCACTATCTACAATGATAGTTTAGATATACATTCATATTCTGTCATTTATGGCACTATTGTTGAGTTATGCCAAGGAACTCAACAAAACTTAATATACAGAGATATGAACTATGTACTACTACTACTTTGTGGATGTAGCGGTGAACAATGTTGCTATTTTTTATCAGGTTCCCCTTTATCACCTTTGTTTGGTGAATAGGTAAATAGCTTCTCTATGGGCAATTGTCAAAATAATTTTGAACAGATGTGAACAATGTGATACTTGCATGCTAATTAAATATAACAGTGGGATTATACAGATTTCTTGAACTTCAAGCAAACAAATGTAGTTTTTCATTTCAACATCCAGCCTGCACTGTATGCCTCCTAAATACAAAATATACCTTTTCTGAGGAAGGATGTCTTACAAACCCTGAGGATGACTGTAATGGATTATACTAAGTGAAGCAATTCCTGTCACTGACTCATCTTCTCCCTGAACATTGCACTGTTAATTACTGCAATCCAGTCAGAATTCAATCTGATGACTGCCCAAGTGCATTACTCACCTGATATTGATACAAAACGCAATTACTTGCTGAATCACTAAAGATATGGAGTCAAATCCTACTGCCGATAAATTATTAACAATATTTTCAGAAGACCAAATAACAATAATGCAGAATTAGGTTTAGACACAGTGAGGCACAAATTGTGTCTAACAGTAACAAATGGTTGCATCCATTAGGACATCAGTTAACAAGAAGCAGTATTCAAGTGACAGACATTTAATAAGCAGACAGATTAACGACTGGCAGCCATCACATACAAAAAGAATATACTGTAAATAAGAAAATATATCAGTCATAAATAAAGAAAGGTTCTTGTTTGTACTTATTAGATTTTGTAGAAACCCCAAAACAATAAAACTATGCTATTAAAATCTTGCAGAAATATTCCTCTTTTATATAATCATCTCAAAGGTAAAAAAACGGCAACAGATGTAGTAACACTGTGATTATAAACAACATTCAATCTGACATCTATTCAATATAAATGAAATCAATGGATGTGAGTCAGGATGCAGATGGCATGTCTGGAGTGTCAATGTAAGGAAGAATTTGATGAGACTTATAGGACAATTAGCCATAGCTGTAATATAAATTAAAGTTTGCTTGTGAACATCTGCTCCTAGACCTGATTAACACATTAGTAGCCTGAGGCTGTAGTCACACATCAATTTTTATCAGAAATAAGGACATTCTTCCTTCTATCACAAAACAGTTCATGATGAAATGTTATTATCAGCATTATACAGACACTAAAGATATACATGAGTCAGCAGACCTAAGAGCTTATTTTATGAATGGGCAAGTAATAATTATTAGTCAAGAAACTTTAAAAGTGTCTTTATTTGATGCCAATGTGCATGTTTGACTAAACTGAAAACATCCTTGTAACAGCTAAAATGTTCCAAGGTCGAAAAGTCTATCAATATCAAAATGTGAGCTTTCAAGTTCATAGCTCTCTGAATTTCCATGAAGCACTCAGATCTTCATTGAATTATAAATCAAAAAAGTAGTCCAATCTGCTGTAGTATTTAGACATTAACCCCTTAGCCAAGTATTTTGTTGACAGGATGTAACAATATTGCTGTATATGGTGAGTCTACTCCCATAAACCTGTACGGGGGTGAATGGAAATCTGGCTCCGAAATATCTAATACAAAATAAAATACTAATTACAGTATATACAAAGAAAATGTTACATGTAGAACAGCCTGTCCTAAAGAATGGGTCTCTATAATGCAACATATTTTAGTTCTTCTAAAACGTTTTCCTGAATGTATGTATGCAGGAATAATAAAAAAGAGAATAGCCAAAAAAAACAAAGATGAAATTGATGTATTTCACGTCTCAACAAATGTTTTCCTTATGTTTAGTCAGGCCAATAATTATATTTTAATTTTATATGCCTACATGGTCCTTTGGGTTATAGCACCCTTGCAACCTTTAATTGGATAAAGTAGGTTCAGATATGAATCCATGGATGGATCGATGAATGGCAAAAAGCTTCATAAACCATCTAACCATGTAAATTAAAATGATTACTTAAAGTACATAAGGTTAGGAAAAGACAGAGCAGTAAAGGACAGAATAGTAAGGACAGGATAGAATACGATAGTAGGAAGCATAGAAGGACACAATAGTAAACTTAGTGGGATAGCAGGTCAAAACGTAATATTGAAATAAAATATCAAGGCAGGGGCCTGTAGAGATCACGTCCTTCGTCCAGATACAATCATGTGAAAAAGTAAGTACACCCCATGGAATTGTTTGAGTTTTTCAAAAACATTTGAACAGGTAAACATTAGATCCTCATGTAGACAATGCCTACAGATAGGTTCCTGCCTTGTGCCCTGTGTTGGCTGGGATTGGCTCCAGCAGACCCCTGTGACCCTGTGTTCGGATTCAGTGGGTTGGAAAATGGATGGATGGGTACTGTACTTGAACAAATGTCACATAAAATTGACATGGTGTATTTATTCTTATAATCTAAATTAACAAAAGTGCAGATTTGTCACATGGTAAAAATAAGTACACCCCTACTTTTATCACCATTTCAAACCCATAAAATTAGAAATACTGTAAGTGTTCCAGATTGGGTGTTAATGATTAGACCCTATTTAAACCGTAGATAACTTGGGTTTGGTGTTCTCTTTGCGAATTAATTGTGTGGTGTCATCATGCCAAGATCAAAAAGTTCTCTAAGGCCCTCAGAAAGAAGGTTGTGGGTGACTATTTGTCTGGAAGGGAATTCAAGAAGATTGTGCATTATTTGAAAGAAATCATTCCACTGTAAAGAAGAACATCTACAAGTTGGGTAGATTTCAAATGACTGTTAATTTGTCTGAGACTGGCTAGCCCAGCAAATTCCACCCAAGAGCTGACTAATACTAATAGAAGTCTCCAAGAACTCCAAAATGTCACTGTAGAATCTGCATGTTATCTCTTACAAAAGTTGGTGTCAAAGTGCACCAATCAGAAAGAGATTGCACAAATTTCACCTGAATGTGAGGTGTCGCAGGAAAATGCCTTTACTCTCCAAAAAGAACATTAAAGCAAGACTACAGTTTGCCAGTGAACATCTAGACAAAGACCAGGCTTTCTGGACAATGTGCTCTAGACAGATGAATCAAAGATAGCAGTATTTGTCCACAGTAATGGTAGACATGTTTGGTTGCACACTCAATACAGCATTTCAGTAGAAGAACCTCATACCAACTGTGAAGCATGGTGGTGAAATGTTATGGTTTGCTGTTGCTTTGCTGCTGGAGCTCCTTGGCAATTTGCAGTAATCAAGTGAACTTTGTTATCATATCAACGTGTGCTTGAGAAGAATCTGAGGCTATCTGTCCAAAAGTATAAGTTGAACTGTAAATGGATCTTTCAATATGATAATGATTCAAAGCGCACTAGTAAATCCACCAAGGAATAGCTGAAAAAGAAGTGAAGGATTATGGACTGCCCTAGTCAAAGCTCTGACTTGAATCCCATTGAAATGTTGTGGAAGGATTCAAAACAGGCAGAACATGCAGGACAGCCCACAAACATCTAGCAACTGAAGAAATTGTGCATGGAGTAGCGGTCAAAAATGTCACCAAATTATTGTCAGAGACTGGTAGGCAGTTATGGAAAATTTCTACTAAAGGGGGTAATACCAGTTTCTGAGGCCAAGGGTGTATTTACATTTTTTACCTATGGATATTTGTGTTGAATGAATGACTGAGAAGTCAAATTTGAAATTTAAATGAATATGTTTTAAAAATTATAATTTACACAATAAAAATGAACTAAAAGAAAATACAGTATTACAGTTAGGTGAAAAATACAAATTTGAACAACAATGAACCTATTTTTTTGTGTTGCACATATCATAAACATGAACACAAAGCCTCATGAGTCTGACGTTTTGAATTGACAACAAGACCCTTAACCAACGAATGAGAGAGAGCAGTAAGTCTTCAATTTAAAAACTCAATCCAATGAGGTTTCAATATCATGCTTATGATGTGCAATGGTCTGCATATTTTGTTTATTGATTTTGTTTTTCTTTTTTTCATGGATGTTTCTTACATTGTTAGAAATTATACAGCATTGGTTACTACTGGATTCAATCATAAAATTTTCTCTCTGTATTCTGCATGAAAAACATGAGGTTAAAACATTTTCTCTGCCATCACTGCCAAGTACATGAGATAAGTAACATGGGAAAGGAGTCATTTTTGGGTGCAGTTTTACTTAAAGCATACCAGCCAATGTGTGCAGTGACAAATGCAGTCACATTAAAGGTAACAACTTTCAGTTCAGCCAGTTACATGCAAACAGTCTTCCTAATGGTGCAGTTGTTTATTTATTTATTTATTTTTTTGACATTACACTTACAAAAATGACAAAAAAGTTCATATGTACAATAAAATGTTATTAACCTTACGTTTTGTGGCCTGTTATGTTACAGCCAGTGTTATGTTCCCTGAATTATGTTTATTTTCCCTTTCTTGTGACTACTTTGTTTATTCTAGTTTTAATTTTAATGTGTTTATTGTAGCTATGTAAATTTTGTTAAATAATAAATAAACACAACATTATTAATATCTATATATGATGTGTTCGCTTATATTCATAATGTTTTGGGGTGGAAGGACTTCCCTCAGCCGTTATATATTTCAGGTAGGGAATTAGGTACTTCTTTGGTTCATTTTAATTCTTTGTCAAGAACTATTTCATTTATGAGTATTATCTTTTTCTGGCTCTTGAATTTTTTCTGGTTCTGTCTGTGGTTTACAATTTGCGGATTTCAGATAAGCATTTATTGGTTGTGAGTTTTTTTTTTCAAACCTTCTGTCGTTTTTCTTGTTTATTACATTTTTTCATTAAATTCAAATCAATCCTCATTTTCATTAACAATTCTTTGTGGATTTTTTCCTCAAGCCAAAGGCTTAAGAGTGTTCCTTTCACTTGAGAGGTATTTTGGTATTACTTTCAGAAAGTTAAAATATTTTAAACTTTAAAAGCCTGTTGCCCATACTGGGGACCTGGATAGGCTGAACTATCCAGTAGAGTTTGGTATGAGACTGCTTGGGGTGAGGCCTATCTTTAGGCATGCCCGTGAAGATTCTGGCCTCGTTTTGTGGGTCTTTTAGAGACCTCACTTTTGAAGAGCCTATGGAAACTTCCCCTAAGAGCTGGAGTTGTCAAAATCAAAATATGTCCAGCTTAATATCTGCCTGAAGCAGTTAATACCAACATATTAATGAGTGTTACATTTCGACTATTTACAAGCACATTATGTGATACTATAAATTGCAAGGAACAGATACTGTTTTATTAACATGGTTTCATATTTTCTCTCTATGTATTGTGTTTCTTCTTGTGTTGTATGTTATTTCACATTTTATTCATTTTTTTGTTTTGTTTTTTTTATTTTAGAAAAAAAATAATCTTTGTGGGGCGGCATGGTGGCGCAGTGGTAGCGCTGCTGCCTCGCAGTTAGGAAAACCGGGTTCGCTTCCCGGGTCCTCCCTGCGTGGAGTTTGCATGTTCTCCCCGTGTCTGTGTGGGTTTCCTCCGGGCGCTCCGGTTTCCTCCCACAGTCCAAAGACATGCAGGTTAGGTGGATTGGCGATTCTAAATTGGCCCTAGTGTGTGCTTGGTGTGTTTGTGTGTGTCCTGCGGTGGGTTGGCACCCTGCCCAGGATTGGTTCCTGCCTTGTGCCCTGTGTTGGCTGGGATTGGCTCCAGCAGACCCCTGTGACCCTGTGTTCGGATTCAGCGGGTTGGAAAATGGATGGATGGATGGAATAATCTTTGCTGTGAATAAGTCAGTGGCATAATCACAACTCATGAGAATTTATAATAAATGTAATTGAAATTGTATTTATATGAGTACTATGGGCAGTATGTAATAGAGAATGTAATACAGAAAATGTTATGAGAGTGTGGGTAAATTCCCTTAAATATTTACACATTATTGAGCATATTTGTCATTTTACACTTATCTTGGTGCACTTGGTGATAAGTGTGTTATGATTGTGATTACTTTTGCAGAGATTCAGTTTTCAACCTTGTTGAGTCTGATTCTTCTAATAGTAAATTCAGTGGTTCAAAATCTGCCTTTTTATATCTATTTTAACAATATCACAGAGCACCTTTGGCGCAATTTTACTTTAACTATGGTGAATTGTTTTGATAACCAAATATTAACTTGACACTGAGTTAACTGTTATATTTTAGTAGCATTGTTGGCAATGTTATACCTGCAATTCTTGTTGAATTTCAGTTTTGATTTTTGATTTTATGTTGCGCAGAATTGTAAATTCTATGCTGCCTGTTGCATTTTCTGCATGTGTGAGCCCATGAACTTATAGATTCCACATTACATGTGTTTGATAGACATCAGCCTCTGCTAGGTTTTATGCTTGTTGGACAAGCACTTTAAATTGTGGCATTGCATTGTGTTGGTTCAAGTTCTGCTTGCTCTAGTATGTATGCACTCTGGCATATTTGTTGTAAACTAATTATACTGCAAGGTTTTATTTGTATTGTAATCATGCATCAACCCTGTGAACACTCAACCCTGATTTCAAGACCCGGGGGGGTATTTTTCGTACGTGGATTAGTCGTTTAGCCGGATGTAATTGTTGACGATTTGGCCTGATCCTGGATCTGTCAGTTTTTCGAAACTCTTGCTGGAAGTGTTGTCATAGCAACACATCCTAGTCCTCAAACCTGCTCGGAGCAAGTTTGTTCTACGTAAACAAGGATTAGTTTACACATGTAATCGGTGACGGTGCGTGGAAGTCATTCAGTCATGGCTTCACTGTTCATGAATGAGCGACCAATTGATATTGGTGCGCAAATTATAAGAAGAGAATTTCATATAGAGAGGGTTTTGCACGATTGGCAAGATCCTTTATTGCTCCTGGAGGAAATTCTTTTCGAAAGATACCACTTTAGCCGAGGGGGAATATTGTACCTCAAAGATTTATTAGCACCTTATATTCGAAGTCAAACTAGGCGAAGTCGGGCTCTCACAACCACACAGACAGTATGCATTGCTTTGAGGTTTTTTACAAGCAGCACTTTTTTATATACTGTAGGTGATGCGGAAAATCTAACTAAAAGTGCAGTTTGCCAGGCAATTCGTAAAGTCTGTTTGGCTCTGAAATATTTCCTTCGGGTTTTCATAGTGTTTCCTGGACACCTGTGTGTGCAGACAATAAAAAAGGCGTTTCATGCCATTGCAGGTAGGTAATACACAGGCTAAAACACCCACAGTTCCATAAAGAATCTCAATCAGCCTAACATTCTCATTACCCAGGATTTCCAAATGCGATTGGGGCACATGGGACTGATCAGAGTGGAGTTTGATCAAACATTATTTGGAAAATGTACCTCTCCTCCTGATGAATAATCAGACACAGTGTCTTCATCAAATATTTGACCTTCGTCAATATCTCGTTGGTCAGACACAGGTTCGAGGGATATGACATTCCCTGCAACTGACCCAACAAAAAAAGAGGGCTATATGGAACATACCTATGGCACACATGGAGGACAAATACATGCAATGACCATCCTTTACCTGAAATCAAGTGACCACTGCATCCTGCCACTGGTTCTGAGGAGGAGCTTCCCCCTGGAATGCCCTCAGAAACAGGGCGATGGGCATTTTGCTGGAGAGTCAACTCTTCTGCAGGGGTTAGGTTAGGTGGATCTCCACCTGTTTTTTGCTTGTCTGCCTTCTTATTAGCTTTAAAATTAATGTTTTTTATATTATATATGATTATTTATGTCAACAATTCTTTAGATAGATAGATAGATAGATAGATAAATAGTTATATACCAATATTTACCAGTTTGAAGTATATTCTTGTACTTCACTTTAACCTGTCCCCATGTTCTCCTTGTGCTCATGTTTGATCTGGAATTATGACATATTAAATAATAATTAATCTGACACATAGGAAATGAAACGCTGCTTTCAGTAAGTACAATGCACACTACTTAGCGTTTAATTTGTCGGCCACTTTTTGCCAGCCGTCTTTTCTGGTCTGGGCTGCTTTTGCAGTGTTACCCCTTGTGCATATTAAATCTTGAAATTCTTCATGTCCTTCGAATAAAAGGTCTTGCGCCGCGTGTATGAAAAAATAATGCACCCGTTCTTCGTCATTTTGTTCCAGCCTATCAAAGAGTTGCTGATCATGTTTTCTAGACTCAATATATATGGGCTGTGATAAGCTGCCTGGACACAGACAGACGGACACCATTGTACAGTCCACAACACGTTTATTGTACATATTTACATTGTCCATTAGTACACAACCCCAGTGCCTCCAGCACCAATCTCTCCAAAGTCCAGGCCTCTCTCACTCTCTGCCTGCTCTTCAGGCCGCCTCCTCTCTCCTGCCTCCAAACTTTGTCCACTCCTCACCCGACTCCAGTCTTCGTCTGCAGGGAGGTGGCCCCTTTTATAATTACCCGGATGGGCTCCAGGTGATTCCCGACACTCCTTAGACACTCCCCTGTGTGGCAGAAGTGCCGGCTATGCTCCCGGAAGCCCTCCGGGTGTTCCCAGTCTTCTTCCCCCCAGCACTTCCTGGTGTGGCGGAAGTGTTGGGGTTCCGGGTTCTTCAGGCATGGGGGTGCCCCCTGGCGGAGACCACGGGTCCCTACAGGGTTGGGCTTCCAAGCCCTGCACCCGTGGCCCCCAAAGGAACCAGGGTGGTCGCCCCCTCGTGGTCTGGAGGAGGCATGAGTCCTCCTCCTGTCCTCCTGGGCATTCCGGCTGGGTGCCACCCCCAGCCGCGTGCCACAGGGCTTTTCACTCAGCGCGGGCGCGTGCATTCATCTCGTATGTTTAGATCCAGCTAGACTAATCTACTACACGGCTGCGTTTGAAAAACTGACCTATCCCGGATGAGTGTCACCGGCATTAACTTATCCAAGATGAGGCACCTGATCTCGGATGATTTAAGTGACGTACGAAAAATACCCCCAGGGTACACAATCACAGACAGTGTAGCCTAAAAGCATAGGATTTGCACTTTAAATATCAAGTTCTCTAATTCAGTTTTTGCTCCTAAATTAGTGTGTTATTCTGCATAAGCCACATAACATGCTGTGTTTTAATTGCAAAAAAAAAGTCTTTTAACTTTATAATCATAAAGCATTTTAGAATAGTGGTTGTTGCAGAAAATAATATTTGCTTTTGGTATTTAATGCAGAAATTAAATTAAAACAAGCTGGAAGGTACTTACACTACAGCTGTGATCTTGGACCAAAGTCAGTCATTCAATGTGTGACTTTTGTTTTCCTCTCAAGTCTGATTTTAAATAAACAGTGTAAATACCATGCACTCCAAGGAGGGGAATAGTGGGATCTGTGATCATTTGCAAGGATAAACATCTGGAAAAGTGTATTTGTTCTGATGATATATAAAAGTATTACCCCTGGGAGATCAGATTTACTGGTACTGCATTTATAACTTGATTCAAAACACATTTACTGAATGACAAATCTTCATATTGAAACCTTTTATTTTAAGTAAATGCCACCTGTCAGGAAGTATTCCCATCCAAACGTACATTATACAGTTTCTGGAGTGAAGTCTCTGGCAGAAACCTGCTGGAAAAGGCAAGCTGCAGGATAGGTGTACAACCCTTTAAGGCACAGCTAGTAGCAACAACCAAAACTAAGGCACAAACAAGGTGGAAAGAATGGCTTTTTGTAAAACGTGATTTGTATTTTATTAGTTTTTGTAATCCAAGGGGCAGGTCAGGAGGCAGAGGACAAAATATAAGATGGTTGACACAAATATCAATGGTTTCAAAAGTATGAAACAAATACAGAATATAACAACGAGCAAAATTTAACACTTTACCATAAAAAATCAAAATTAAAGACTTCCTTTCGTAATAGAGATGTATTTCTATTACATATCTCAGCAAGTGATGGAAGCATATAATGATCTACCCAGCTCCAAAAACTCAAAAAGAGGGTCCATCTCCAGAGTGTGCCTCGGAGCTCTAAGAAACAAAGTGTGCCTGGCTCCGCTTGTATTTCTCACTTAAAGGGAATGGGTAACCATTGTGGTCCACCAGGGGACGGACCGCTCCCCAAACCCCAACACAGGCTGAGACACAAGTCTTGCCAAACTGCACACCTTTTATTCAAGTGGGGAGGCGTTTTTCTTTTGCTCCCCACTACACAACACAGTACAAAGCACCAAATAACACACAGCCCTCACTTCCTCTTTCTTTCTCTAAGTCTCCACTCCTCCTTCTGCAAGCTTTGTCCTCCACCTCCTGACTCTGGCCCTAAAGAGGCTGCCTTCCCCCATCCTTCCACTTCTTGGGTGTCCCGGCCGAGGTGTACAACGTATAAAATCCCAGAACTATATTAAAATATTAGCAGTGGTGCTGTAATAATTATGTTTCTAGACTTCTCTAGTGCCTTCAACGCCATCCAACATCTGCTCCTTAGGGACAGGCTGACAGAGATGGGAGTAGATTCATACCTAGTGGCATGGATTGTGGACTATCTTACAAACAAACCTCAGTATGTGCGTCTCGGGAACTGCAGGTCTGACATTGTGATCAGCAACAGAGGAGCACCGCAGGGGACTGTACTTTCTCCGGTCCTGTTCAGCCTATATACATCGGACTTCCAATATAACTCGGTGTCCTGCCACGTTCAAAAGTTCGCTGATGACACTGCTATCGTGGGCTGCATCAGGAGTGGGCAGGAGGAGGAGTATAGGAACCTCATCAAGGACTTTGTTAAATGGTGCGACTCAAACCAACTACACCTGAACACCAGCAAAACCAAGGAGCTGGAGGTGGATTTTAGGAGGCCCAGGCCCCTCTGGACCCCGTGATCATCAGAGGTGACTGTGTGCAGAGGGTGCAGACCTATAAATACCTGGGAGTGCAGCTGGATGATAAATTGAACTGGACTGTCAATACTGATTCTCTGTGCAAGAGAGGACAGAGCCGGCTATACTTCCTTAGAAGACTGGCGTCCTTCAATATCTGCAATAAGATGCTGCAGATGTTCTATCAGACGGTTGTGGCGAGCGCCCTCTTCTACGCAGTGGTTTGCTGGGGAGGCAGCATTAAGAAGAAGGACGCCTCACGCCTGGACAAACTGGTGAGGAAGGCAGGCTCTATTGTAGGCATGGAGCTGGACAGTTTGACATCCGTGGCAGAGCGACGGGCGCTCAGCAGGCTCCTATCAATTATGGAGAATCCACTGCATCCATTAAACAGTGTAATCTCCAGACAGAGGAGCAGCTTCAGCGACAGACTGCAGTCACTGTCCTGCTCCACTGACAGACTGAGGAGATCGTTCCTCCCCCAAACTACAGTATGCAACTCTTCAGTTCCAACCTTGGGGGGGGGGGGGTTTGGGGGGGGGGGTAAACGTTAACATTATTCAAAGTTGTTGTCTGTTTTTACCTACATTTTTATTACTCTTTAATATTGTTTTTTTTTTTTGTATCAGTATGCTGCTACTGGAGTATGTGAATTTCCCCTTGGGATTAATAAAGTATCTATCTGTCTATCAATCTAAAAAACAAAGAAGTTTTAAAATGCTCCAAGCAAGAAGTTCAAACATTCTAACCAAAAATGTAAGCTCATAAGTGTAAAAAGTGAAATCTACAATCCAAGAGACAATGTAAAATCCAAAGCCAGATTAAGTAACCTGAAAATCATGGAAGTACTTGCATTTATGAAAATGCAGAAATCCATAAACAAGGGAGAGACACACAAACATTTCAAACACTTGTGAAAGCTAAAGGTCACTCAGCAGCAGCATTTGGTTAAAAACATGAAGACATGGAAGACAACAGACAGAATAAACTAACCTGAAGAACTTAATTAATAGATGAAATTAACATACAAAATACTAGATAAAGAATAATACAATACAAACAAAAATTTAAAAATAATTTACAAAAAGAAAAAGAGAAAACCAAAATAAAATACAAACAGAGAGAAGACAAATACATTTTTTGGAACATAAATTACAAAAGAATACACAATAACACAAAAGACAAATAAAAAAAATAAAAGACACTAGGCAATTGCATAACACATGTTTTAATTGCATGGCAACAGACACTGACAGAAGCGTGAAGGGACACAATGAAAGTAAAAAAGTGTCTTTTTCTACCACTGGTGTAAACCAACAGACCATACAATTAACACTCAGCAACCACCTCTGACCACAGCTCCTTGCAACTGTATCCATTACTGCGATCCATTGAGACTAAGGCCAGGCCTCACCACAGGCAGGCTGCAAAGTCAAATGTCCAGGGCTGAGACAGAGTTTTATTGTAGCAGGTCTGGCTGTTTCCCTCATATATTTGGTATTTTTGAACATCCTGAACAAACTCTGGTTCTTTCCCCACCAGAGAAGTTGTACATCACATCACACATCCATCCTAATCTTGCCTGTTACTGGACAGGCAAACAGCCTTTGCCTGGTGGGTGGTGACCTACTGTATGTGGTGGCATCATTAAATGAAGTATGATAAACTGTCAGAATCTGTTAAGAGTAAAAGCAAAATTGATCCACAAAATTAGGCAAAACATTGAAAGCTGTAATAATACATTCATGCAAAATAATAGTTTTAAAATAATGTTATACATTTCCACCAAAATATATACTTAACATGCTAAAAGAGATAAAATCAAGTATAATAGAAAGAATGCCATTTGAGCTTTGCAAAAATGTAAAGTACTTATAAAAGTGTTGATCAGAATGCTGTAGTAGTTTTAGATTTATTGTTATGTCTAAATATGGAGTGTATATTTAGTGTAGAGTGTCTCAGAATGTAACAACTAACTAAAATTCTTGCACAAGAACATTCTTTGCTCTTGGGATACTTATCTGCCCTAAAGGCACATTCCTGCCATGTTTTCTAAGAACACAATACTTTGCTTTTAAATCCTCCCTCTAAACAGACGTGAGGTACTAGCTGACAGTAACAGAGTACAAATTATGTCCAGGGCTGAGTCAGAGTTTTAATTGTAGCAGGTCTGGGTGTGTTCCTCACCGAGAGAACATTAAAGAATGGGTGAAAACGAGAATTACAAACCACCATCATTTAAAAAAAAAAAAATACTGGCTGAGGTTGCAGTCTTTGAAATGGCACGGCTCAGAGCCAAGGCTTTCCTTTGCTTTGGGAAAACAAATTCAAGAGGAACTCCCACAGGATAATTTAGCAAGGGAAGAAAAATGTTCTAAATGAAACCCCAAATGAATGACAACAACCATGTGTCATTGCACAAAAATAAAAATGAAGGCATAGCTTGAGATTGTTTATATAGTAAGGTACATTTCTGTACCTGTTTTTTTCTCGTGTATTTTTTAATTGTACTAACTGTTGCAAGTCTGTATTTTCTGTTTAATATATTTCCATTATCTATGTGAATCTTTCATGATTGACAATGTGATGCACTGTCCTGTTATTTTGTAGTCTCACAATAAAAATGGACTTAAAAATGGATAATATAAGGATAATATAGTCATTATTGCTTCTAACCCACAGTTCCTGACTCCTTGGTTCAGATACCAGCCTGGTGACTGTTCATTTGGAGTTTACATGTTCTCCTCACATCTGCATTGGATTCTTCTCTCACAAATGCTGGTGTAACAGTGACTGGTAATTCTAAATATGCCTAGTATGTGTTAAGTGTGAGTGTGTGTGTATGCGGAAGCATTTTGGACTCGTGCTCCATATTTGAGACTGCTTGTCTACAGCTCTGCTGGAATAGCCTTCAGCTTCTGTGACCCTTAGGGTGGGCATTCACAAAGTTCTGGGTGCCCACTCACACTTAACAAGTCATTTATACTGATAGCCAAATAGAGGCAGGTATACATTGTGAAATTTTACAGACTCAAGAAAGATTGGAAGCCTTTGACCAGTCTGAAATTGGACGAGACTGACAGTACCCACCGTGCAGAATGATGTGATATTTTCCTGTACAGTAAGCTAAATGCATGTATGTTCCCTATCACCATGTGCTATGACTAATACATTGTGTTACTTATGCTAAAGTGTTAAAAGTACAAACATGAAGTACTACCAGTGAATTTGTTGCTGCTGGACAAATGTTCCCAGGTATTCTTTGAAGTTCCAATCATGATGTTCCTGAGAAGGAATATCATACAGTAGGTGGTTTTTGTCTCAACTTGACCAATCTGTCCTCCTTGTCATGTGCTTACAAATGTTACACAGCTCTGCTTGCAAAAGCATACATATGAAGTTGTTTCAGTTTCTGCTGATCAAGAAACAAACAAAGGATTGACTTACATGAACTCTCATGCCTGACAAACTCAAGCTGACACTAAATATTTTTGACTTTTCAAAGACTGTAAGCCCCTCCGTTCAGGTTGCAGCGTATCCCTTATCTCACAAGTATTAAAATTGCAACCCTCAATGACATTTTAGTGATGTTGTACAGATTTTAAAAAAAAACTGCTCGAAAACTTGCAACTCATGCTAAAAATCACACAGCATGTGCCTACCCTTAAGTGAATTAAGTAGGTTTGAAAATGGATTGAGGGAATATAATACAATTATTGTCTTTTGAGCATCTGCTAGTAATGTACAATCATTGCTACTCAGAGCTGCATTTGTTTTCACTCATATGAACCAATAAGTGGAAGTTCAGTACTGTGGAAATGCATTGTCATAATGTAGAGGTGGTGCTGTGCCAAAAGGGCAGGGGGCTGAGTGACAGAACTCAGTTGATGTCACCAGGACGTGGTCCGCTGACACAGCTTACAAATTGCCTCTGCGCACCAGAGTTCTCTTCTTGTTCACGACATAGAAGAAGCTGCATCTGAGGGCCTTTGTAATGCAGATGTTGTGAGTTTGTGCCTTTTCACTGGGAACTACCACAATGGAAAATATGTGACCTGGGATGGATCATGGTGTGGTTCCATCTATTAATGAAAAGTATGACATGGTCAAAAATATGGAACAACTTTTAGAATGCTTTATTCTGGGTTATCCTAATTACAATATTAAAACCCATTTGTGTCTTAATTAGGGTTTCTTTACTGAATTCTGCTTGTTCTATGATTCAGAAAGGTTTTCATTTGGGGCTGCATGGTAATATTAGGTTGGATTTGGCTGTGACTACAGTCATATACAAAAAAAAAATCAAGAAATGACTATTTTCTGATGACTATTAAGTCTTTTGGCATGAATGGAGCATTTATTTTATTTTATTTATTTACAGAATGGTGTTGCATGTATGTTGTTTTACACAGTGTTACATTTGGACAGCAGTATGACAGCAGGGGATGCCAACAGATGTTTTTAACATGTTTATAATGAAGTCTGGATCTGTCCTAGAAGCTTCTATGGACTCACTAGAGCAGTGATTCTTAACCTATTTTGAGTCACGGACCCATTTAAGAATCTGATGAAAGCTATGGACCCCCTTCCCAAGAAATATTTACATAAACACAACATTGCATGCAATGAATATAATGTACTTTATTTATCGAGATTTGATTGTCTCATACATATATAAAATACACAAAGTATTATTAAACTTTAAAGTAAAAAATCTAAAAAAGCCACTCCTTTTTTATGCAAAATGTAATGGCCACTCATTATAATTATGAAATTCTAGCTATGTAAGCCTGTGCTGTAAAAAGCCTGAGCTCCTAGAAACCATGGATTCTGGCACATCAATCAATCAATTGCATCAGTTGTGCATTAGCAGCTAAGCTAGGTTCTCTTTCCTCAGCAGTTTCATTTTGCCGATGCTAAGCAAGTTTCTCTCTTCTCAGAAGTTTAGTTTTGCTGACATGCTCGCCTCACTTGCGTACAGTATTAGCGGCTAAGCAAGTTTCTGTCTCATCGGAAGTTTAGTTTTGCCAATATGCTCGCCTCACTTGTGTATTAGCAGCAAAGCGAGTTTCTCTTTTCTCGGCAGTTTCACTTTGGCGACAGAGTCGATTTCTTTGAGCTTCATGCTGTAGCCTCACACTACCAGGGAGCCTGGTACTTCCGGGCCGGACAGACAGACACACTTCCACATGTTGATGTTTATTTATAAGACAATCCTCTTGTGCAAATTTAAACAGATCTACTACAACTATGTTTTCTACTTCCATTACTACTACTACTACTACTACTACTACATCCACTCTAAATCAACATCACCGGGCTATATAGTGAATATAAATGTTAATTATTTTTTCTGACCCTCATGGACCCCCTGAAACCCATCCATGGACCCCCCAAAGGTTCACGGACCTCAGGTTAAGAACGCCTGCACGAGAGGAAAAAACAGCAACAAGGTTATTGGCTAATCTGCTGGATACCCTGAACAAAGCTTCACATCCTCTAAAAGACACTACAGTCTGCATCATGAGCAGCTGCAGCATAAGGATAGTTCTTATATGGCACTTCAAGGAGCACACCTAGAGATCTTTTTTAGTGGTTGCAATCAGACTTTGCAAATTTTTAATGGCTAGAAATTGTGTATTGCCAGTTTAGTATGCTAAACAGAATATTGACTTGTTTATTATGTTTATTTACTTTAGTGTTTAGACTTGAGCATTTTTGGTGAAACTTGTTGTGTTTCTCACTGGCATAAATATATGTCATATCTTACTGGCATTAATATATGCTGCTAGCTTCACCTTTGCTGCAGCCTCTCATTTCTTTTAATATAATAGCTATCTCTCTCTCTCTCTCTCTCTCTCTCTCTCTATCTATCTATCTATCTATCTATCTATCTATCTATGGTGTTTGTAGATATTGCATCATATCTGCATGGACTTACAGTATATTCGGTTCCCAGTCTAAGTGGAATTTCAACATTACCCCCATGTTTGTGTGAATTTTTCACTGGTTTCCATTAATTTCCTGTTATTTAGGTATTTAGTCAATGAATTACAGTATATGGTATCTCTAAATTAAGTGACTCAATTTGTTTCTGAAATTTTGCCTCTCAGCAGGCCTAAGAGCACATGGGAATATTCCAGGATGAAGCTTGAGTCTAGTGTTGTTCAGTAAGTTATCATCACAGCCCCTCACCAAAGCAAGAAGATACAACAAAAGAGTGAGATAAGACAGGGTCATCATTATCTCCAGTTTTAAGTCACATTTTCACAAATAAATAGAATGCCAGATTGACTACTCTTTCAGGCCTTCTTAGTCAAAGACCTATATAGATAATTTCATCCTTTTCTGTCTTTTGTATAATCCAATATGTCGTGACAGAATGTTTATATGATATATCCTCTAGCAGCCACATATATTAAGAACAGTTGTTTAGAAGGCAAGAGAGGGAAGGAAAGGGAAAATTAAGGGAAAAAACTAGAACATTTACTTTCAATTTATTCAATATGCACTCCACATATATTATGCCTAATATGAATACATAATGGGAAGTAGGAAACTTGAAAGTACCCCTTATGAGAAGGATTTAGGAGTCATATTGGACTTGTCCCCATCTACATCAAGACAGCGTACAGAAGTGATCAAAAAGGCTAATAGGATGTTAGCTTACATATTGTAATGCATGGAGTACAAGTCAAGGGATGTTATGTTTAAACTGTAAAATGCACTAGTGAAGGCTCACCTGGATTACTGTGTACAGTTTTGGTATCCATATTGCGGCACTAGAGAAAATCCAATGGAGAGTGCCTAGGCTGATTCTGGGACTGAACAGTTTTAAGGTTAAGGGAGAAACTGAAGGAGTTGAACCTTTTCAGTTTAAGCAAATGCAGATTAAGAGGTGATACTATCAACGTGTTTAAAATTATGAAAGAATTAGTATAATGGATCTTAGCTGCTACTTTAAAATAAATTATTTAACAAGAACACAGGGACATAATTAGAAACTTGTTAAGGGCAGATTTTGCACAAATGTCAGTTTTTCTTCACTTTAAGAACCATAACCACATGGAACGGATTACCAAGTAGGAATGGGACTTTAGGGACCTTCAAATCACAGTTTGATGTTATTTTGAACTATCTAGCTGAATAACATGGATGCACTTTTCGGGCTGAATGGCCTGCTCTTGTCATAATTGTTCTAATGTTTTGATAAGTTAAAAGTAACATTTCTATATTTATTACTTTTTCATATATAACACATCACTTTTCAGGATCAGGATGACTCCCCCTACAGCTGCAGACCCTTAAGGCATTATGGCAATTCATGATATATTACTTTAATTAATAAAAACAAAATCATTCATAGCACTTCACTAAACTTCACTAATCTATATGTTCAATAATATATTTATAATGAAAACTATATACTGTATATATATATATATATATATATATATATATATATATATATATATATATATACATATATTACATTTATATATATATATATATATTGTGACGAGTAGAGGGCATTACAGCAACCCAAATCCCAAACATAACTACACTACACAAGTCCCAGGTTCAAATAAAACAGGTTTATTAACCAAAGTACCTTACAACAAGGTTCTTACATGTTCGGTCTCTGCAAATATTCTCTTCTCCTTTCTCTTTCTTTCTCTTTTATTCTTCCACTCCTCCCAGGTGTTGTCCAGGTCCTTTCCCACCCCCGACTCATCAGGCTGAGTTCCAGTGGCTTCCTTTATCTTAGCCTGATGGAAACACTTCTATGGTGAGTGAAATTCCACAAGAGTAGGGATCACAAACCCTCACAGCACCCTCTGGTAGCACCCCTGAAACCCAACAAGGATGCCCCATGGGACTACATTTCACATCATGCTACCCATGGATGTCCATGCAGGTAGTGCCACCCAGGGATGCTGTCACCTACCGTATTGGGGAGCAAATAGTGCTGACCAGTTGTCTTCCCCCAACTTTCCATCACACTGGGTATTATTCCTCAATCTGACCCTGCCAAGATGTCAGCCTAGCCAGTTCCAAATAGGAATCTTCTGCCATCTTCCTGGCTAAGGTAGGGAACACATTGTCTTTCTTCTTGAGCTTCTAATGGGCTGGCCTCCTGTCCACCAAGTAAATAAACTTGCCCCATCCCGGCCATGATACCCACCCAGGTGCTTCATACTTCTATCTATCTATCTATCTATCTATCTATCTATCTATCTATCTATCTATCTATCTATCTATCTATCTATCTATCTATCTATCTATCTATCTATCTGTCTGTCTGTCTGTCTGTCTGTCTGTCTATACCATTGTGTCACCCTATTCTGGCAAGTTCTGGCTAAGACATTTAAGTGTAATATCTATCTATCTATCTATCTATCTATCTATCTATCTATCTATCTATCTATCTATCTATCTATCTATCTATCTATCTATCTATCTATCTGTCTGTCTGTCTGTCTGTCTGTCTGTCTGTCTGTCTGTCTGTCTATACCATTGTGTCACCCTATTCTGGCAAGTTCTGGCTAAGACATTTAAGTGTAATATCTATCTATCTATCTATCTATCTATCTATCTATCTATCTATCTATCTATCTATCTATCTATCTATCTATCTATCTATCTATCTATCTATCTATCTATCTATCTATTACACTTAAATGTCTTAGCCTACAGCTGTCTGTCTATCTATCTATATCTTATTTATAGATAGATAGATAGATAGATAGATAGATAGATAGATAGATAGATAGATAGATAGATAGATAGATAGATAGATAGATAGATAGATAGATAGATAGATAGATAGATAGATAGATGTAGAATAAGATATTTAAGTGTAATTGTGGTATAGCGGGTCCACAGCTTCAAAAAAAGTAGGGTCAGATTTAAATCCATAAAGCCGTGTCGCTCTCCGTGGGTGCGATTGCACAACCGCAGGGAGTTAATGAGGTAGTTGGGGCAAGTCGTTCTTAATTGCTTCATTGGCTTCCTGCAGCATGTGATTAAGACGCTGCGCCCACGGAGACAAGTGTGTATATACAGTATACTGGCAGGCACAAAAGGACAGGAGAGGAATCAAAGAAATGGAAAAAGATTGAAAGGAAAGAAAGAGGTTAAAAGATGTGAAAAGCAGTCATGGAAGGACACTCTGGCCACCTGGAAGGAGGAGGCAGTATGAGCTGGGGCCCTGCGAAGGAGAGTTAGCTTTGGTGCTCTAGGTCCTAGTTTGCCCCACTGGATATTCGGGTGGAGTGTGGTGAGCAAGGCAGGTGCCCTCCCTAGGCTTTCGAGGTGCGACCAAGTGAGCGCGAAGGAAGAAGGGAGGAGAGCCGACCTCAGATAGTCTGGCTGCGATGTCTTGAGGCAGCCAAGATGAGGGTCGGCTGAAAGGAGCTTGTGGCTGCTGAGTCTCAGTTGGCTACGTGAACAATGGGTGAGCTGGGGAGAAAGAGAAGGAGGTGGGCAGAGATCAGGAGGAGTTAGTCTGCATTTTAACCTCTGATTTTTAACGGATTTATTTATTGATTTTTATCCCCACTTTTCACTGGGTTTTTATGGATTTATTTATGTACTATTTTTAGAACACTGCACAATGGACACTTTTTTGGTTTTACTTTTGTTTTTGACAGTTTTTTGAATAAAAGCACTTGGGCATTTTTTCCACCATCCTCTGGCATCATCAGAGAATTGTCCTCATTTGTCAGCTCATCACGGTCATAACTATCGATGGTGTTGGTTCAGCAGACTCCCATGTGGGAAGAGGGAGTCTGTAGGGGACTGGCATCATCACAGAAATGTTATAAACTTGCCAGAATAGGGTGACAAAATGGTGTAGATTTGGCTCATTCTGTGTTTTCATATGGGTTCTCTTCAGTTACTCTGGTACCTTTCCCCATCTTGGAAGCTTGTATGTTAGGATAACATGGCTCTGTACCAGACAGTGTAGTTATGCAAGCAAGTGTGCTTGAGATGGCCTGACTTTGGTTACTTCCTGTTTATTTGATGCTGTCAGGATCAACCTCCTGTGACCCTGTATTGAAATAAGTGGGTTATGAAATTATGTGAATGAATGAGTCTTCCAAAATAACACTAGGTGGATATAGTATTGTTTAGTTACGTGGTGTTGTATTTATAAATGTGAAAAAATGCAATTTGTAATGTATCCTTCAAGAACTTGGTAGCAGCATTACCTCTTAAGGTCAGACCAACTGCTCTATGCAATAGTAAACAGGACTAGGTTTTTGTTTATATGACGGGACCTTACTATGTATAGCAAATACTATTTATGTTATACAAACATACTGTTTATACTTTATCCTATTTGTGCATGTGCTTACCACCAGGTTTGCATGTTTATTTTGCATAAAGTACAAATTTGTGGCAAAGTAGTTTACATTGTAGACCTGAAGTCTAACTATTGGATGTTAGGTACATTATTATTTAGTTATCAGTATCTACACCACCAATTAGTAAAGTAAGCATAGCATCCTATAATTATGTGTCACAGCACCACACACGCAGAAAAGAGGGGGACCAATTTCTGTAGCAATGGAGTCTTCTTACAATTACCTCTATAATATGTGTTTGGTTATTTTTATAGACATTTTTTGGAGAAGGTAAAAAAGTTTTGAATCAGTTAGTCTGAGACCTGAATGAGATGTTGAAAGCCTTTGGTGACTACATGCAGTTATGACAACTCCCAAAGCTGTTCTCATGCCTAGTTGTACTGTCCCCCTGTAGGCTGTGGAGGGCCGACACGGTATTGTTACATTGTCAGCCACAGTCTGAATTTAGGACTCTAATTGCTTATTTTTAATGAATCAAGTGCCTGCAATGAAAGACAGCAATAATGGCGTAAAAAATAAAACTGAAACATCCATCCATTTTCCAACCTGCTGAATCTGAACACAGGGTCACGGGGGTCTGCTGGAGCCAGTCCCAGCCAACACAGGGCACAAGGCAGGGAATCAATCCTGGGCAGGGTGCCAATCCACCACAGGACATACACAAACACACCCACACACCAAGCACACACTAGGGCCAATTTAGAATCACCAATCCACCTAACCTTCATGTCTTTGGACTGTGGGAGGAAACCGGAGCACCCGGAGGAAACGCACGCAGACACGGGGAGAACATGCAAACTCTACGCAGGGAGGACCCGGGAGGCGAACCCAGGTCTCCTAACTGCGAGGCAGCAGCGCTACCACTGCGCCACCGTGCCGCCCAACTGAAACATTATTTTCATAAATACAAAAAGAATCATTCACTAAAGATGAAATTAACTAAACTTATTTATTGGCAGTTTTGTATATTTGCTACATGAAAGATTGCCTGCTTTGTTTATTTACTTTGTTCATGCAGTAATTTAATTTTTTATGTATACTTAATTAAATGTAGTAATAATAATAATATTTCTATATTTTTGGTATTTGCATTTATATAGTGCTTTTCTCACTACTTAAATCACCTCAGTGAGTAAGGACCATTAATGTGCAGCATCCACGTGCATGATGTGACGGCAGCCATTTTTGTGCCAGTATGCTCACCACACATTAGCTGTTAGGTGGTGAAATAGTGAGAGAGAGCCAATTAGAAACAAGGGATGATTGGGGGACCAGGATGCCTAGGCCATGGTGAGCAATTTAGCCTAGACATCAGGATACACATTTCTTTTTATGAAGGATGTCCATCCTTTATGACCACAGAGAGTCAGGACCTCGGTTGTATCTCTCATCTGATGGACCACACCATTTGTAAAGCACAAAAGTCCACATCACTGCACTGAGGCATTGGGATCCACATTCAGACCACAGGGTAAACACTCCCTGCTGGCCTCACCAACACCTCTTGCAGCTCCCAAGCTTTTCCTAGATGGTCTCCCATCCAAGCCCAAACATGCTTAGCTTCAGGTGGATGAGCTCTTCTGTGGTGCATATGGTATGTGTTAGTAATATAGTAATGTATTACTATTGTAGATTTTCAAAAAATTTAACTAAAGTAAGAAGCACATAAAACAGAATGTTTAGCCAATTTCATAAAGCATATATAAATGTTTTATATATATATTAATGTCTTATATATTTATATAAGACAGAGCATATGTTTGACCAGTGTTACTTTAACAATATTGAAATATTTACTACTGCTACTATTGTTAATAATGTGGAAAATTAAAAACAGAGTGTTGTCAAATACTTGTTTTCTGTTATAGTTAAAGTCTCTTGTGATGAATTGATTAAAAGCACTTACATTTCTTTGTGTATTTGTTGCCTTTTGAGATTTAAAGCCTTGATTAGATTAGATTAGATTAGATTAGATTAGACTGCATTTAATATCCACAAAGTGGAAATTTCTTCTTAATCTGTTAATGTAAAACCAGTTTTCGCGAAGTGGGGATATCCTGGTCAAAGACCATTGAGTTCTTCAAGGGACACATACTGTATGACGAGATATTCCTCTGTCTTCCTGAACTTAAGGATAACACATGAACAGTAGCATAGCTGTACAATGTTAGAAGCAACAAAACAAAATAAGGGATTTAATCTGAATACAAAAATTCAGGGTCATAAAGAGCTCAACAGTGACAAAGAATATGTAGTGATTCCCTAAAATGCCATGAAATGAGTATCTAGGGAAGCTCAATTTAAAGTGTTATTGATGTGTGACCCTTTGATCTTTAAAGGGATTAGTGATGTCATTATAGGGGCATGATTTAATATTCATATACTATAGAAACTTATATGGGTAAATGAGAAATACAAGGAAAGACTTCACAAGAGAACTCCAAAACATTAGAGGCATAATTCATATTGTATTTAAAACTCTTTTATACAGCTCTTCTTTCTGCCGTTTTCACATTTTTTCCTCTTTTCATCTATTGACAAATCTTTCCTTTATTTGCTCTTTCATATTTGCATTAACAAATAAACTTGTCGTTGATTACCTTAATGGGTTCCTTTTTGAGTGAGTGATGCAGTGGTTAGTGCTGCTACTTCACACCCCCAGGAGTCTGAGTTAAAATCCATGTCTCTGGTATGGCATTTACATTTTCTTCCCTTACCCAGTGAGTTTCCACTGGGGACTTCAGCTTTTCTGTATGTCTCATCAATGTGCATCTTGGTATAAATAGTTATTGTTAATTGGCCTGGAGCAGGTTTGTTCACTGTGATAGACTTTGGTCTACACTTGGTTTTTCCTTTGCACCCTGATATTGGTAGCATAGTCTCTTGTTCCCTGCAGTCCTGATGTCAGGTGCATTTTGACCAGATACACCCACAAAGGAGTAAGTCAAAAGGATGTTTTTTTTTCAAGTTTGCAATCTAAAAGACAAGATTAAAGACAAGCATGGAGGTCAGAACACAAAGAAGATAAGCACAGGCATAGGTATTCAAAATCACCAGACCAAAATCAAAAACCAGGAAAACCAGTTCCCTTCTATATGAAGTAAGTTTAGCACCCATGGATTTGGGGATTTTCTGCCATTGCTTTTTGCAGATCCTCTGAGACTTAGTCAGGCTGTGTGGAGACTGTCGATGAACTGCTATTTTCAGGTCTCTATGGAGATGTTCCATTGTGTTCAAGTGCAGGCTCAAGGGCTTTCCCAGAGTTGTCTCTAAGCCACTCCTGTGTTGTCTTTACTTTGTGCTTAGGCCAGGCCCAATGTAAAGTACAGAGTACTCGTGAACAGGTTTTCATGAAGGATATCTCTGAACTTTGTTTCATTAAGCATTTCCTCAACCTTGTCCAGTTCCCCAGTCCATGATGGTGAACACCAACCTCACAGCACGATCCTGCCATCACCATGCTTCACCACTGGAATGGTGTTGCACAGGTGATGAGAGATGTCTGGTTTATCCTAGATATGACACTAGTATTGGTTTCTTTAGACCAGAGAATTTTGTTTCTTATAGTCTAAAAGTGCAGAATGGGAAAAGTTTGCCTCTTTACCAATTACAAGCGAGCTTTTATGTGTCGTCTGGCCACTCTCTCATAAATAAAAAAGTGTTGCAGTGATGGTTGTCCTTCTGGGAGTTACTCTTATCTCCACAGAGGTTGTCTGGAGCTCAGTCAGAATGACCATTTGGTTCTTGGTCACATTTCATATCACGGGCCTTCTCCCGTGATTGCTCAGTTTGGTGAGCAGCCAGCTTTACAAAGAAATGTGGTTGTTGCAAACTTCATTTATTTAAGAATTATGGAGGCTACTGTGCTCTTGAATCTTGAATGCTGCAAGAGTTATTTGTCTGCCCAATTTTCCTCACTTCCCGCCTATTTCTATTCCAGAAGAGATATTGATCAGTCTTAAAGACTCGAACAGCATTTCTATAATACAGTGATCCCTCGCTATATCGCGCTTCGTCTTTCGCGGCTTCACTCTATCGCGGATTTTAAATGTAAGCATATGTGAATATATATCGCGGATTTTTCACTGCTTCGCGGATGTCTGCGGTCTACAGTACGTGTGCTTCCTCAGTTGATTTGCCCATTTGAATTCAAACAAGGGACGCATTTGAATTCAAACAAGGGACGCTATTGGCGGATGGCTGAGAAGCTACCCAATCAGAGCACGCGGTTAAGTTCCTGTGTGCTGCTGATTGGCTCAGCAACGGAGTGCTGCATTAACCAGGAAGTCTAATCTCACTCATTCAGAATTAATGCACGTTACTGCTAATGCTTCAGGATTGCAGAAAAGGTAAAAGTTTTGGATATGTTGAAGGAGGGGAACAGCTACACCGCTGCAGGACACAATTACAGCATCAATGAGTCCACGATTCTTTTTATTTAAAAAGGAGGAAAAGCGTATAAGATCTACGGCCGCAGTGTCCTTTAATCAGGGTGCAAAACGAGTTGCAAGTGGACGTGATAAGGCAGTAGACTGGATGGAATCTGCTTTAGGGATTTGGATTGAAGAGTGATGGAAGAAGAACAACGGCGGTGCTAAACAGTCGCCTGAAGAGGCTCCTTTAGAAGAGCTGTAACGCTATCCTTTGTTGTGCAGTAAAATTAAACTCATCGTTATCGGACAAGTCGTCGTGTCATTGTTGGTGAGTAACCATAATTAATTATGTACTTATTACATGTACATAGTTTAGTGTCGCTGTGCACACATTTTACTGTATACAATTTTTCTTGTATTGTACGTATTTATTGCTGGTGGCCTGTCTGTTATAAAGGCTGTAACGTATTGATATCGGAGACGCTCGATATCTTTAAAATAATATTTAGGTTTTACTGTATGTAAACTGTGTTTACATACATAATTTCAACGAATCTTACCTAATATCTAAGAGAATACAAAGGGTTTATGCTGTATAACTGTGCGTGAAATGTTTATAATAGTGTGGGAGAGTTTATAAGGGCTTAAAATATATAAAAATAACCATATAAACATATGGTTTCTACTTCGCAGATTTTCTTATTTCGCGGGTGGCTCTGGAACGCAACCCCCGCGATGGAGGAGGGATTACTGTATATAAAAAGATTTTAAAGTCCCTTCCTTTCAAAGATCCCGGAGTACAGTGGGAAAGTGATTATTTATATTTTAAGAAAAGGAGTAGAAGGCATGCACAGAATTCACTCGAGCTCCATATGTGCAAATCATACAATTATTCAACTTAAAATCTTTTTTTGAGCGAATCTGTCTCATTTAAAATTGTCCAAATTGTTTCCAGGGCAAAGTCCATCCTGCGAATGTTGCAGCAGTGCTCCAGCCTCATTGGACCATATGTTTTTGGTGTGTACCAAATTAACATTATTGTGGACGAAAATTTTTAAATGCCTACCAGACAGCCTTGGTGTCACAATCCCTCCTAATTCCACTAACATTTGTGTTTGGTGGACTCTCAGATGGGCTTAAAGCCGGAGAAGGACAAACAAACTGTAATTGCCTTTACTTAACTATTAGCAAGTAATCTTATCTTAACTTTAAGAACCCTAGCCTACCTCTTTTAAGTTATTGGGTAACTGATGTTATATACTATTTGCAATTGGTAAAAATCAAATTCTCACTTAGAAATGCACATTGTCAGCTGTGAAACCTTATATAGATAAGTGGTTGCCTTTTCTAATCATGACCAATCACATGAAACGAACAAGGGTGGGCTCCAAATTAGGTGTAGAAACATCTCAGTGATGATCAATAAAATGGGATGCACCTGAGCCAAATTTCAAGCATCATAGCAAAGGGTCTAAATACTTTTATTTTTTTATTAAGTTTCCAAAAATGTCTAAAATCCTGTTTTTGCTTTAACATTCCTGGATATTAAGTGTTGCTTGATGTGGGAAAAAAAGAATTTAAATAATTTTAGCACAAGACTACAATATAACAAAATGTGAAAAAATTGAAGGGGTCGTATTACTTCCGAATATGAATATATGAATTATTTGTTCATCTTTTTTCTCTATTTCATTAAAATTCAGGTTTGATAAGTGTTCCTTCTATTTCTTTCTTGTTCTTTGGACCTCAGCTTATAGTCTATCAAACTTTTGGACTCTCTCGGGCTACATTGATGACATATTCAAACAGAAAATTATCAAGATCATTTTGTGTTCACCGAATTATTTTGTTTGTTCTCTACTTAATTCCAAATATGGATATTGTCATTCTTGGCTCCTGGTCTTTTTTACCTTCTTGAATCAAGCTTTGACTGAAAAAGTGTTTTTCCAATATGTTTGAAGTAAAGTCCTGGCATTGTTTTATTTTCACATGCTTACTGCAAATAAGAAAATTTCCTGGTACACATTCTTTACACATACTGAGTTCTCGGTTCTGCTTTATCTAAAGATTGTGCTTTAAACTAGCACCTAACAAGGTCACCATCTTTCTGGGAGCTGTGCAAATCAGTAATGCAAATCAAAGAGCAACTTTTCATCCTGTTTTTTGACCTCTAAAGTTTTTCTGTGCTCTTCCACAGAAGAAAAGTTCCTTCTGACCTGACCTGATTTTCAGGTTCAGGTTATGAAAATTTTTTGGTGATACAGTACTTACAAAAAGTTTTGACGACCATTGAAGTTTTTACATAGTATGTTATATAATATTAAATCGCAGTGGATTTAAATTGGATATTTAGCAGTGGTCATATGAAAAATACTTGTTAATGTCAGGGGCAGAACTCTGCAAAGTGGTCTAAATTAATTGCAGATCTAAAACACAAAATAATTGATCACATAAGTATCCATCCCCTTTAGTATGGCACACTCAAATTATCACTAGCCAATTGGTTTTAGAGGTCTCATAATTATTTAAATAGCTATCACTTATTTGCACTTGTTTGTAAGTCAAGGGGTTTCAACTGATTGTAGATTAAAATACAAAAAAATGTCAGTCATTGTCCAGCCCGCTATATCCTAACACAGGGTCACGGGGGTCTGCTGGAGCCAATCCCATTTTTATCAAAAATAATTTAATTATGCTTAATGCACTAAATTAATATATGCTGAAACAATATGATACTTTTATATAAAATAAATGAAACTTTTTCATTCTTTGTTAAATTAATTATATTATGTTAAATGAATATGTCAATAAAGCATAATATTTTAACAATTGTTTCATACATTTTTTTAAAAAATGCACCTCACCAAGTTACTTAGCTATAACCTTTTTAGGTTGTTAATTATACTCGTTTCAGTATCATTTTATAGTTCATGTTCAAAGTTATTAATAAGAAATAAACAGGTCTGCTTATACTAAAACTAGTTTTATTTGGTAAAAACAATTCAAACTAACAAAAATACAAAAGATTAGTACTCAAAAGCTGAAATGTACAACAGTTGTATAAGAACACTGCTTCTTTGGCTGTGCCAGAATGCCATGACCAATGTATAACTAAATATGAACACAAAATGCACCTTGGATAGAGTGTTATATTATAAAATACATTTATTTATATTTATGTAACTGTATATATTATAGAATAAATGTTGAATATTAGTAAAATATAAAGTGCAAAAATTTCTGCTTGGCACCTTCTTTCATAAAATAATTTTTTTATTTTATATTTTCAAATGAGCAGATTTGACAACTGCATTGTATTTTTTTCAGATGTACGGTATTATTTATTTGTCTGTATTAATAGTATTTATCTGTTTGAGCAATGTTATGATAATACAAATGAACAGCAATGCTAAAAGTAGTTGACCCATAACAAAAGTCAGAACATTTTTTTTTAAGTACGTAAACTTACCTGTACTAAGCAAGTAAATCTAGACAATAGTACCTTTACTGAATTGTGACGGTAGTTAGTGAGCATAGTTTGATAAAACATTAAAAGAGAATACAAGGAAAAATGAAAAACGGAGTAACGTTAGTCTGTATGATTAAGTGTTTTAAATGAATATCTGAATATTTCTTGTGTGTGTGTTTTTTTTTTCTTCTTTTTTAACTGTTATTTCACTAACCTTTTGCTCTTAACCGCCGATAATAACTCAAACCCACAATCTGTTGACTTTACCGCCAGGTTATTCAACCTCCGCTGATGATGAATCCGCTTGGTGCATATTAATTTCTGGTGAGGACTAAATTGAACTGAAATTAGTATATTGTACATCCCACGAGATTCAATAAATTAAACATGATCGAGTTATGTTCAAAAGTGGAACATAAACAATACATGTAATATAAACTAAATACTTTTTTGTAAATGTAACAACATGTCATTTTCCTTTTTTCAGTCAATAAATGGACCTTCTATTTGGAAGTTTCAACTTGTGGTGAGTCAGTATGTTGGGCTAACCTACACAATATGACCAAAAGAACATCTTAAACAACTCTGTGAAAAGGTGCATGGAAACCACAAATCAGAGGATGGATAGATAAAAGTATCCAAGTCAAAGAATATTCCTTGGAGTCCAGTGAAATCAATCATTAACAAATAGAAATAGTATGGCACAATGGTAAATTTGTCTAGAGCAGACCATCTACAAAAGCAATCAAGCAAGAAGAAGACTAGTGATGGAGACCATCAAGAAACCTAAGATAATTCTCAAGCGGTTACAAGCTATCGTGGTTGAGATCAAAGGGACTGTGTATACTGGTGCTTCACCACTTGTATCTTTATAGGAGAAGTGAAAGCCAGTATTAGAACAAATCATCAGAGCGTTGGCCATAAGAAACATGGGAGACTCTGAAGTCAGCTGGAAGAAGGTTCGATGGTCTGATGCGATGAAAATTGAGCTTTACTTGCCATCAGTCTAAAGACAATGTTTTGCATAAGCCAAACACTGAACATTATCAGAAAATTCCATTCCCACTGAGGACTGTAGTAGTGGCAGCCTTATGATATGGGCAAGCTTCAAGGCAGCAGACCCTGGAAGAACTGTGAGTGGTGAGGGAGAAGATCTGTTTCTCAGCAAAACAACCACAAGCATAAAGCCAAAGCTACACAGAAATCACTTAAAAATAAAAATGTCTTGTAGAAGCTGAGAGAGAGTTGAGATGTCATTTCAATTAAATATTTCAGGATGAACTTGAACAAGGCTGTTCATCTCATAATTCTCATGCAGCCTGACAGAGCTTGCAAAGGAGAATCAGGAAAAAGTGCAGTGTCCACATGTGCAATGCTGAAAGAGACCCGTGCACACAGACTCAAGGCTCCGTCCAAAGATGCATTTAATAAATAGTGATAGTGAAAACTTCCAAGATAGTAAAAACATTTTATAGATGCAGTATATAGATACTAAGTTACTAAGTTATATAGATACTAAGTACTAAATTTACTTTGGCTACCTCAAAACGTTTTAACTGAAAAATAGATCTTTAATCCCTGTGTCTGCGTGGGTTTCCTCCGGGTGCTCCTGTTTCCTCCCACAGTCCAAAGACATGTAGGTTAGGTGGATTGGCAATTCTAAATTGGCCCTAGTGTGTGCTTGGTGTGTGGGTGTGTTTGTGTGTGTCCTGCTATGGGTTGGCACCCTGCCCGGGACTGGTTCCTGCCTTATGCCCTGTGTTGGCTGGGATTGGCTCCAGCAGACCCCTGTGACCCTGTGTTCGGATTCAGCGGGTTGGAAAATGGATGGATGGATAGATCTTTAATGGCATATGGAATGTGAATTAAGAAAAATCACTGCGCTTGAAAACCTTTAGAGTTCTCTGTTTGTTTTTCTTTAAAAAATTAAGGAAACAGTTATTTTTTTTATCAGGTATATTTCTTTGATATGTATTCTCTTGTTAAATCCACTCTCTTCTTAAATTAATTGCCTGCTTAATAATATTTACAAGATACACAGTATAATTTAAAGAATATATATATATACAGTATATTGTGGTGGGCGGCCGGGACACCCCTTCTACATATGTTCCGGGGGAGCAACCATGGGCATCTCAGTACCTCCCCCGGGACGCTTGGTGGCAGCCTCCCTGGCTGACGATGGTGCCTCAGTTTCCCGCAGGGCTCCATGAGAGATGGAGTTCTCCACAGCCCGGTTGGGATCTGAGGTGTTGAATGGGTCCCTGAGCCGTCCTGTACAACTCTACAGCCACGCCCAGAAGTGCAATCAGAAACAGGTTATCAAGAACCTGGAGCACTTCTGGGTGGGCTATAAAAAGGACCAGCAACCACCACTCAGGAGCCAGAGTCGGGAGGTGGAGAACGAAGCTAGATGGGAGGAGTGGTGGTGCCAGGAGGAAAAGGACTGTGTTGTGTGATTTAGGTGCTTTTGGGACTGTGTTGTGGCTGGAGGGATTACGGGGAAGACGTGCCCTCCAGCAGAAGAAAATAAAAGTCTTTGTGTTTTTTACACGTGCCTTCAAATGAGTCTGTGCCGGGTCAGGCGCTATACAGCATCTAATTCACAATGTATATATATATATATATATATATATATATATATATATATATATATATATGTTGTCACAAAAACCTGACATAAGAGTCATAAAAAGGTTTGGGGCAGCCACCCGTATATTGGTATCCTGGCTGCAAAGTTGCAAAATGTATAACAGCACTGATGTGCACAAAACTGAGTCTAAAACAGAACTGAGGAAATAGGGAATAGGCAGAGGCTTTTAAAGGGGATGACAGGAAGTGAGGTAAAAGGGGTCGGGCTCATAAGGGTCTTCCACCATAAGCCCGAGCCCGGACATGACATCACAGGGGCCGGAGCCGACAAGGTCTTCTTCCATAGGCTTGGACCCGGAAGTGATGTCAAGAGGACCAGGTGGAATCTCCTGTGAATGGTCTGCAGGAAAGGGAGAAAAAGAGTCAGTGCACTCCGTCACATCCTGGTCTGATTCAGAACTGCCCTTACTCAAGCCCTTTAGCTGCCAGCCATGCGCACGTGTGTGACAATATATATATATATATATATACATACACACACAGTTAGGTCCATAAATATTTGGACAGAGACAACTTTTTTCTAATTTTGGTTCTGTACATTACCACAATGAATTTGAAATGAAACAACTCAGATGCAGTTGAAGTTCAGAATTTCAGCTTTAATTCAGTGGGGTGAACAAAACGATTGCATAAAAATGTGAGGCAACTAAAGCATTTTTTTAACACAATCCCTTCATTTCAGGGGCTCAAAAGTAATTGGACAAATAAAATAACTGGAAATAAAATGTTCATTTCTAATACTTGGTTGAAAACCCTTTACTAGCAATGACAGAAAAGTCTTGAACTCATGGACATCACCAGATTCTGGATTTCCTCCTTTTTAATGCTCTGCCAGGCCTTTACTGCAGCGGCTTTCAGTTGCTGTTTGTTTGTGGGCCTTTCTGTCTGAAGTTTAGTCTTCAACAAGTGAAATGCATGCTCATTTGGGTTACGATCAGGTGACTGACTTGGCCATTCAAGAATTTTCCACTTCTTTGCTTTAATAAACTCGTGGGTTGCTTTGGCTGTATGTTTTGTGTCATTGGCCATCTGTATCATGAAACGCTGCCCAATCAATTTCACTGCATTTAGCTGGATTTGAGCAGACAGTATGTCTCTGAACACCTCAGAATTCATTCGGCTGCTTCTGTCCTGTGTCACATCATCAATAAACACTAGTGTCCCAGTGCCACTGGCAGCCATTCACACCCATGCCATCACACTGCCTCAACTGTGTTTTACAGATGATGTGGTATGCTTTGGATAATGAGCTGTTCCACCCCTTCTCCATACTTTTTTTCTTGCCATCATTCTGGTAGAGGTTGATCTTGGTTTCATCTGTCCAAAGAATGTTTTCCAGAACTGTGCTGGCTTTTTTGGATGTTCTTTAGCAAAGTCCAATCTAGCCTTTCTATTTTTGAGGCTTATGAGTGGCTTGCACCTTGCAGTGCACCCTCTGTATTTACTTTCATGCAGTCTTCTCTTTATGGTAGACTTGGATATCGATATGCCTACCCCATGGAGAGTGTTGTTCACTTGGTTGGCTTGTGTTGTTCACCAGTGCTTGCTTTCTTTTTCAGGATGTACCAAACTGTAGATTTTGCCACTCGTAATATTGTAGCAATTTCTCGGATGAGTTTTTTCTGTTTTCGCAGCTTAAGGATGGCTTCTTTTACCTTCATGGACAGTTCCTTTGACCGCATGTTGTCTGTTCACAGCAAAATCTTCCACATGCAAGCACCACACCTCAAATCAACTCCAGGCCTTTTATCGGCTTAATTGATAATGACATAACGACGGACTTGCCCACACCTGCCCATGAAAAAGCCTTTGAGTCAATTGTCCAATTACTTTTGAGCCCCTGAAATGAAGGGATTGTGTTAAAAAATGCTTTAGTTGCCTCACATTTTTATGCAATCGTTTTGTTCACCCCACTGAATTAAAGCTGAAAGTCTGCATCTTCAACTGCATCTGAGTTGTTTCATTTAAAATTCATTGTGGTAATGTACAGGACCAAAATGAGAAAAAAGTTGTCTCTGTCCAAATATTTATGGACCTAACTGTATATATATATATATATATATGAAGGAATTTTACACAGGACACGTCATTTTGAATATCAATATCTACTCTCAACATGAATGCCTTTTTAAAATTTTTTAAGAAGATAAATAACACCTTGAAGTTGTGATTATTTTGCTTCTTTTTGCATTTTGGTTGTTCACATCAGCAAGTAAGGCTGAATTTCCGTACTTATCTCACTGCAGACAGATGATGGCCATGTCAAGGCAATGACTTTCAAGTTATTTGTCAACAATGAAATATAGCTATTAAAAGGCTGGAGGCCTCATCTCACAAGATGAGATCATACATTTCCTCAGGAAGGATTTTCACACTTCTGTGAGTAATGAGTTCTAACATTGAACAAATGCTTTTTTTCACTTCACTTAAACATTTATTTGATATTTATTGATATTCTGAGCTGGGTTTACCCATTGATTGGATTGTTCAACTTTTTTATACAATTTTATCACAAGCTAGCCCTGTAAATTTTAATGTATGAAAAAAATTGTGAGAAAATACTATTTCTTAAAGTTGTTAATTCATTGTCTTTAATTTTTTTGTAAATTAGAATTTTCATATTGCTTTTTTGTGCTTTAATAGACATTCAAAGTTTGTTAGATGTTCATATTATGGACATTTTGTACATGGTAGCAATGGTTTGCCAGGAAAAAACAAAGTGAACTATTGTAACTATTTGCCTCTTCAATGTGTTATCTTGTGTTGAATTTTGTAACCAGTATCATTCAGCATTTCATTATAAACAATGAAAGAAGTACATTTAGGATATCCAGACAACCCCATCTGCTGCTATAAAACTCACAGCTAGTGAGTAGTATACCCTATCTGACTCCTGTTTAACTTATAGGCCATTTTGCAGGTTTAATTGTTGCGTCATTGCTCTAATTATTAATAATAATATAATAATAACAATAATATGTAATTATTTATCTTCACTATGTTTGTCTTTGATACCTGCTCTTTTATTTTTTATGAATTCCTATTAGCAAACTATATTTTTTGTTGCTAGACAACAGTTTCCTCAGCACTGGCTCCTTTTGATTATTAAAATAATAGCTAAACAGCAAAGAAATTGCAGTGATCTCATTTTGCTTAATGATAGTTGTCTCTTTCATACTCTCCAGCTCCTCATTTTTTCCAATGGTTTATATTTCTTCAACTTGCTACGATTTTGCTTTTGCAGTTTTGTATTGTCTAAACATATTTTCTACTATGACAGTATGCTCACAACAACTTCACCTGACTGTATTGCCTATTCATAATTAAAATCTTAAATACGCTTTTTTTAATTTTAGGGGTTGCCATGAAAACAATGACTATACATCTAACTCCATCAATAATGCATCCCTAAAAATTACAGCCATAAATTTGTGAAATATAGGCCAAGAGAATGTGCATAATGTATCAGTAAATGATAATCGTAAAATTGCATAACATTAAGAACTCTGCCTAAAACTGTATAAATCATTTATTTGTCAAAACACTTTTTCAGCTTTTCTGATTTTTTTTTTTCTTTTTGTTAGAATGTTAGCTCTGTAATAAATTGGAAACTCCTACTCAAGACAGGCCTGCATTGCACCATCTGCTACAGTAAGACACAGGTTAAACACCCACGGATCATTAATCCAGCAAAAATCACAGCCAGCCTGTGTGTCTGGATCTTATGTATGTAATCTGTTTACGTGGTGTGAAATTTTTCTTAGACTCCAAAAAGGAAAGGTAAGATGCATGGACAGAATACATTTTGTGTCTTTCACGTTTCATATTATTGTCTTCTAGAAGAATTGAAGACAATGAAATAATTGTTGGAGTTAGTGATGCATAGGTTTTCAAAGTGAAGTATATACTGTACTTATGTTGATAACTATTGTAAGAATATAACATGACTGTTTCTTAAAGTAAAAATATTAAGAATAAAGTCATTAGTAAACCATCCATCCATTATCCAACCGGCTATATCCTAACTACAGGGTCATGGGGGTCTGCTGGAGCCAATCCCAGCCAACACAGGGGGCAAGGCAGGAAACAAACCCCAGGCAGGGCGCCAGCCCACCGCAGGGCATGCAAACACACACACCAAGCACACACTAGGGACAATTTAGAATCGCCAATGCACCTAACCGACATGTCTTTGGACTGTGGGAGGAAACCAGAGTACCCGGAGGAAACCCATGCAGACACGGGGAGAACATGCAAACTCTACACAGGGAGGACCTGGGAAGCAAACCCAGGTCTCCTAACTGTGAGGCAGCAGGGCTACCACTGCGCCACTGTGCTGCCCTCATTAGTAAACCAACAAAACTAAAATGTAACTTTGATATTTCTTCTTACTGGAGGGAAATGCACAGTAGTTACGGAAAGTTTGAATGGATCAGTGTGTAATCAATTAATAAGAATGGCATAGAAGGTGTAGCTATTTTACAGCACTTGAATAAAGGACTGGTGCGTATGTGGATTTCTCCATGAATCATATTCTCAGAACAGAACTGGCATGAACTTGTACCCAGAAATGCAGTGGACTGGCATCCCCTTCCATGGCTGGTTCTTGGCTTGTGACACTAGTGGCTCTTTTGAGGTTAAATTATCTGCTACCAAAACTGCATGCAAAAAGTACAGCCCAACAGGGAATGGAGAAATACAGAAAAACAAAAGGGAAATTAAAAGAGAGCACGGTTTGACTGATAGCATTAAATTTCCACCATCCTTATCAGCAAAAAGGGTTCCATATTTTCAAAAATTACATATTTTAAACATTTGAAGCAACACAATATCTTTTATAATATGGAAACCTGCATCCATTTTCTGAACCAGTTCTCTATTTATTTTATCATAGTCAACTTTTTCCATTTTACATAAAACCACAAACTAAAGGAATCCTCTGTCTTCACAATGCTTTGATTTTCTGGTGTGATATTTTCTTTGTCCACTGCACTATACTATTATCCCTTCTTCCTCTTCGTTCTCCCTTGTTGAAAACTGCAGCATTTTATCAGCATAACTTTACAGGCCAGCCATAGACAACAAGACTGATCAAAAATTTTAGAAAAGTACATTGCTTTAAATAATTTACTGTTATACTACTATACACTAACCAAAGATGATCCGCTGTGGCAACCCTTAACAGGAGCAGCCGAAAGAAGGAGAGGACTGTTATACCACTAATCTAAGTATAACATACACATATATCTCAGCCATGCACACTTACGGGGCATCTTCAAGTCTTCTGTAAAGCATGTAATTCACCACTAAAGAATGAGGTGGTGCTGTCACTAACAACCTTTCCCCTTTCAACCTCAGAACAAAAAACCCAGGTCCAGAAGAATATTGAAATCACTTCCTTCTTAAGATTAGAAATCCCATCTGTTCCACTTCTGTACCCATATAAAAGTCAATGAGCCTCAAAGTTGCCGTTCAGTCAATATCCTACATCTGGCAGTGATGGCTCTCCACTCCAAGAGCAACCTCTTCACCACAATGTTGCAATTTATTTTTGTTTTATATTTCTGTTTCTTCAACAATAGGCTTACCCATTAAACAGTGTATACCATAACTCTTCATACATCCATCCATCCATTTTCCAACCCGCTGAATCCGAACACAGGGTCACGGGGGTCTGCTGGAGCCAATCCCAGCCAACACAGGGCACAAGGCAGGAACCAATCCCAGGCAGGGTGCCAACCCACCGCAGGACACACACAAACACACCCACCCACACACCAAGCATAAACTAGGGCCAATTCAGAATCGCCAATCCACCTAACCAGCATGTCTTTGGACTGTGGGAGGAAACCGGAGCGCCCAGAGGAAACCCACGCAGACACAGGGAGAACATGCAAAGTCCACGCAGGGAGGACCCAGGAAGCGAACCTAGGTCCCCAGGTCTCCCAACTGCGAGGCAGCAGTGCTACCCACTGCGCCACCATGCCGCCCCTCTTCATACACACACACATATATATATATATATATAGTGGAAGATCAGCCCAACTATAGACAGACGCAGGACACACAGAAGTCCCAAAACACGCACGTTTAAGTTTTCTTCTCCTCTTAACACACAACACTTTACACAGTTCTTAAATCAACCACAACAATGCTCATAGTCCTTTTCTCTCCTTTTCCCTTTTCTTTCTTTTGTCTTCTTTGCTGCCCTCTCTCCTCCACTCACAAGTTCCATCCTCTGCCTCCCGACTCCGGCTCCCCAAATGGAGTGATGCAGCCCCTTTTTATATTGTCCCCAGATGTGCTCCAGGTGCTCCTTGATGATTTTCCTGCAGCTGTTCCTGGTGTGGCAGAATTGCGGCATGGGCAACCGAAAGCACTCCAGGTGCGCCCAAATTCTCTTCCGCCAGCATTTCCTGGTGTGGAGGAAGTGCTGCAGTCAATGGCTCCAGAATCGTCCAAGTGCCCTCTCATGTCCCGGGGGAGTTATTGCCTCTCTCCCGGTCTTCCCTTCATCCAGGCATATATATATATATATATATATATATATATATATATATATATATCTATATATATATATATATATAGTGCCTTGAGGAAGTATTCATCCCCCATCACTTTTTTCATATTTCGTTATGTTGCAGCCTTAAAAATCACTTAAATGTGTTTTTTTTTCCTTCATAGGTAAATGTAAAGTATTACATGTAGGAAGTAAAAATGTTAGATTTGAATACACAATGGGGGCCTGAAAACCAAAAGTTCATCTTATGAGAAGGATTTAGTAGTCGTAGTGGACTCAACACTATCTACTGTCACGCTGTGTTCAGAAGCCATTAAGAAGGAAAAGAAAATGTTAGGTTATTAAGCACAGTGTGTGGAGTACAAGTCCAAGGAGGTTATGCTCAAGCTTTATGATGCACTGGTGAGGCCTCATCTGGAGTACTCTGTGCAGTTTTGGTGCTCAGGCTACAAAAAAGTCATAGTGGAAAAGTGGAAAAAGTCTAGAGAAGAGCGACTAGGGTGATTCCAGGACTACAGGGGATGAATTATGACAAATGAGCTGAGCCTTTTCAGTTCAAGCAAAAGAAGATAAGAGGAGACATAACTGAAGTGTTTAAAATTATGAAGGGAATTAGTACAGTGGATCAAGACTGTTATTTTAAAATGGGTTAATCGAGAACACAGGGACACAGTTGGAAACTGTGGTAAATTTCACACAAATATTAGGATGTTTTTCTCACACAGAGAACCACAGACAATTGAAATAAGCTACCAAGTAGTTTGGTATACAGTAGGACTATAGGAACTTTCAAGATTAGACTTGATGTTATTTTAGAAGAATTAAGTGGATAGTACTGGCAAGCTTTTTTGAGGAATATCCTGCTCTCGTCTAGACTGTGGTAATGTTACTAATGTTCTAATCAAACATCAAGCAACTTTTAATACCGTAGAATATAGAGAAAAGCCAAGCAAAATGACACCTTTTATTGGCTAACTAAAAAGATTACAATATGCAAGCTTTCGAGGCAACTCAGGCCCCTTCTTCAGGCAAGATGTAAAAGAAGTGGCCTGAGTTGCCTCGAAAGCTTGCATATTGTAATCTTTTTAGTTAGCCAATAAAAGGTGTCATTTTGCTTGGCTTTTCTCTACATTCATAATGGCTAACACGGGACAACACCCTAGTACTACCGTAGAATATAAAAATGAACACAGAATTATAAAAATTTTTGCAGATTTATTTAAAACAAAAAACTGAATTCATATGTTCAGTATATTTATTTGCTCCTGCTCCTTGTGATGCAAGAGCTGGGAAAATACATTATGTGTGAGGGAAAAGACAAAGACCTCCAGATGAAGCATCATAAGGAAGACATGCTCCAGATGATCTCTTGTAGTTTGAAGGAGGTTGCCCAGCTCAATGAGGCCATCTTCAGTGAGTAGACTGTTTCTTCTGGTCCGCTGACCTCAGACCAGAATGAAAGGAGTTAGGGAATGAGGGTACTCATTTCTGTTCTGGCTGCAGGAGGTAGATTAATGCTGCAACATGGTGTTTTGTGCAAAAGGAGTCCCTAGCCTTGCTAAACTAATGATTAAAAAGAAAACAAAAGACTGGTGATTAGCAAGGTCTTTAGATTGGGACTTCCTAACTTACAAACCACCATTGTGCTAATTAGGAAGCAAACAACCATCTGTAAACTCTCTGTAAACCACAGAAGGAGTCAGAGGAAGAATATGTATTTAAAGAGTTAGCATGCTAGTTGGTGAAACACCAACATATGGTCACAACTGATTCCATATATTTATTAATTAATCAGTGCATTTTTAAGAAAAAATAAATATTAATAAAGGCAGTAGCAGTTTTTACTAGTATTTGAAACCTAAAATTCTTATCAACAAGGTTTAGACTGGAACTCATAATTCATTCTGTTGTGCTACCATTGTAATGTGAAACAGTCTTAATATAGCAGTTTAGCAGTGAGTTATCTTAATACATAATTCGCCTGCCTCTTCACTCACTCACTCACGTCCGTCCGAAGCCGAATGCGCAGTTGCCTTCTGCGCAGCTGCCCGAAAAACCTTACGAGACTGACATCCAACCCCAACATCGCGGCAGGCGGCGGATTTATGGTCGCAAAAATTCAAAGAGAAAGGCGACTTCGATTAAAGCTCTAGAGGCCTGAAAGGCGATTTTGACTACAGCTCGAGGCCTAATTACGCATTCTGATTCAATTACACATTCATTCAATACACCTATATCAGGTTTGTGGTGCTTATACTTATTACTATTCCATATTGTACTGGAACATCCATCATTCAATATTATACTATAGGCCTGGAAAATTCATCAACTAACAGTACAAGCCTGTACAGTAATGAGTAAAGCGGACTACGATCATTACAAAACAACTTCTTCGTTACTTATCATTTGTTCTTCATACACTGCTGACACAAACTCGTGCCCGTTTCATCTTACGTTGTCGAAACGGGCTCTTTGTCTAGTTCCTAATATTTTCATAAGAATCATCAGACCAAAGAAAAAAATATATATATTGCATGGCGTGCTATTTCGTTGTATGGCACAATCACACTCAGGCATGCATAACTCATGCATGGTTACATTAAGTTAATTTTGTGATGGGAATTAATCCAATTAATTATCACAATGAATTATTTATAGCATATTTCTTTCTGTTTTGGATTGACAATTTAAATTACATGCTACTATTTATTGCATGCATGTATGTAATAAAAAGTCAAATGCTGAACATTATGACATAAATGCTTCAGAAAAATATAACTTACTTGATAAAAGTTTAATTCATGGCCACTTGAAATGGGGAAAATGCATCCTGAATCAAATAAACTGCCTATAAAGATAATAGTAATTTTGTATATATTTTTTTAAATATGCATTTGTGAAGAGGAAAGCTAAGAAATGTGAATAAAAAGCATTGACATTAGATAATAAGAAAAAGATGCATCTTTGGGATAAATCTTGCACTGCTGTGCCATCCAACCTGTCATCACAAGGTAAAGCTATCTTTGATGGAAATGGCTTAAATAGGAAGATGGGAAATTGTTGATTATTATCTACTTCATGGTCTTTTTTGGTTGATTAAAGAGGGAATTTTTAGATTTTAAATGTTTTTCCTCCCAAAAATGGGCTGTTCAGAAATTAGCAATACATTCAAACACATCCTGTTTAGCAGCACTATTGTGTGAAGTTTTACAGAAAGTCAAAATATGTTAATTTAATGAATGAAACTCCAGGATGTCTGAAAAATATATTTTATACTGCCACCACTGAACAAGTAGTGCATTTTGCAATAAGCCAAAGCATTTCCACTCTCTTTTACAAACCAAAATAGTTAAAGACATCATTGTCTTGATTATGGTGTGGTGAATATTCACCATTTCATTTTATATACCATAGTGATGGCTAAACACATTCATCTCTTTTTGAATCTGAGTTTTGTGACAGGTCACTACCCATGTGCCATTCTCACTTTGTCAAAATTAAGAATTTATTAAACACAAAAGAAGATTATTGAAATGGGTTTGCCAGGTAGAATACAAACTACAACAAGTAATTAAACTAATGCAGTGTACAAACACGCAACATGCACTCACCTCTTTAATCCCTTTAATCTCAGCTGTGAGATATTTCATCCCACTAACCTCCCCGTCAAGCTCAAGGAATTTCTGGCCTAGGGGTTACTTTACACCTTCTTTTGGAGGTACTTCTGGGGTGATACTGGGAAAGCCCCCAGTTCCCAGAAAGCTTAATGCGCTCATCTTTCCAGTCCTCAGTTCTCACTCCAATGGTGAGTCTCTGGGATGAGATGGGACGTTATTCAATGAAGAATTCCACCAGCTAGTTTGCGAAAACAGTTAATACTTGCTGTTCTGTTTAATTGTAGCTATTTTAAGGGCATACAGCCATAAACCCAAGTTTCTGTTTGCAAAGAGAAACATACATATTAAAACAGACAGGTGGCAGGCCAGAAATAGAGCACACTGGGAAACTAGACTGAGTGTAGGAGTGTCATTGCAGTCTATATGTAAATGAGCAGGTTTATGAAATTAGATAAAATCCTCTGTTGTTTACTGTAGTGGCAATGCTGAGAACATACAGTGGTGTGGTTAAAAAACGAATATAACCCTTTAACAATTTTCACATTTTGTTAACCTAACGCCTAAAGTTTAACTGCAGCAAATCCACCTTTTCCTAGTGGTCTACACACCATATTTAACAATTTCAACAATGAAACATTAGTTCTAAAAAGTGTCTTAGATTAAGTAAACATAATCAGTTGCAGTATCTGTGTTTGATAAATATGCACTCCCTTTAATATAGCATCACTTAAGTTATTGCAGAAAGAAACAACTGCTTTCAAGATCACATATTATCTGAATTGTCCAACACCTCTGGAAACCACTGCAGTTAATTTAAATAAAGGCAGCTGCATTCTCTGGCCCTCCAGATTATAAGTACAGTCACTCTCAAAGAAAGCAAGATGGGCTCCAAAGAACGTCCAAAACAAGTCTGTGTCAAAGTTGTCGACTGATACATGTCAGGTGAGAGATATAAAAAGATTTCAAGGCCTTGAAGATACCTCTAAGCACTGTTAAGTTGAGCCTTAAAAAGTGGAATGTGAGTGGCATCACCCAAAGTCTGCCAAAACCAGGTCATCCATTAATCCCAAGTGACAAGGATAAAAGACAATTGGTTAGAGAGGGCACCAAAAACCCAATGGCAAACTTGAAAGACTCACAAAATTCAAAGGCCAACAGAGGACAAGATGTGCATCGTCCAACAATATGAAAAATATTTCACACATCTGACCTATATGGGAGGGTGGCAAAAGAAATCCTCTTCTCAAAAATATGCATCTGGAGGGCCAACTATATTATGCCAAAAAACTCTTGAAGGATCCTTCAACAAACTTTGAGAAGGTTTTGTGATTGGATGAGACCCATCATAGCCCATCACCAAAACAACAACATCCTGACTGTGAAGCATGTTGTTGGCAGCATTAATGTTGTGGGAAGATTTTTCATCTCAGGGACAGGAAAAGTAATCAGGATTGAAGTGAGTATGGATGAAGGCCATGTAAATGCCATAATAGATGTACTGGCAGCCTGATTGGGATGGAGGGTGGTTTCTTACCCTGCCGAGAGGACATTATGACAGGACAACCTGGATGGAAGTGCAACCCTGCTGGGTTGGTTCCTTGTTCTCATCCCAGTCTGGGAAAAGGAATAATAGGTTGACTGGGGAAGACTGAATATAGCAATGCTCCTCTGGAGTGATTCCAGTTTGGACACCCGGACAGTTGCATGGGACACTTAGTTCGGAAGGGCAGCACTCTTCAGGTCCTTGGGTTCCACCAGACTTCCCTGTTTGGTGGAACTTCTGCAGGCCCCAGAAGTAATTCCACCATGCAATGCTATGATACTGGATGAACTCCAGGGTCCAAAATAGAATAAGCCGCCTCACCTCAGTTTGATGTTTGGAGTCTTTACTTGGAGGAGCGGAAAGAGAGGAAAACAGAGTTTTCTGTTGTGTCGGCAGGAAAAAGAAACATGTGACAAGAAACTTTTGTAGATAAGAACCTTTTCTTTAGCAGTTCCCTCTAGTTGTCAAACCAGGCACAGGAAAATTATGAGGAAGAACCTGATGAAGTTTACAAAAGGTTCAAAAATTTATATTTCAACAGGACAATTATAGTATGATGTTATTTTTGAGTTTTGATCCTTTACTAAGGACCTAGCCATCTTTGGACCACTATTGGAGGGTGAAAAGTGACAAATGTCTGTTACAATTTGACTTTAAATATTTAAATTGAAGGCCATCTTTTAATATTTCAAATATGTGATGCAAGAATTTTTGTTTATTATTTACTTCTACTTCAAGAAGTAAATCATTTCATTTCTTTTGAACATCGCAAATTAGTGTGGCTTATGCTAATTCAGACCTGAAAATACTGTTAGATGATAGCTGTCTATTAAGACAGTTATTATAAAAAATGGAATTCAAGATAGGCAACAGGAAAATGGCAAATGAAACAGAAATTAACAAATTCTGTAGGCGCTGTAAAGCTACCATTACAGGATGAATCCCTGCATGTCAAATGATGTGGTCGATTAACCCCCCACCCCACCACCACCACAGTAATCCTCAAGGGCTCCTCCAACCTTACTTCCACTTGTCAAGCAAGCCTTAGACTTGTACCTATGTTTGTAGGCTGAGGAGGCCTGGTTGCACTATATTTAGATCATGGACACTAAGCTAGAATTCCACCTATTGGTTCCTAAAGTTGCTGAAGTCCTAGAATTAGTATACTGTATGTTCTGAAGAACCAACACTCAATGGAAGCTCACTAGTTTCCCATTTTTGAAGAACAGCTAAAATACATTTAATACTAGGCTAAGGCTAAAAGAATGTTAGGTTATACAGCACAATGCATGCAGTACAAGTTCAAGGAGGTTATGCTCAAGCTTTATAATGCACTGGTAAGGACTCATCTGGAGTACTGTGTACAGTTTTGGTCTCCAGACTACAAAAAGAACATAGCAGTGCAAGAAAAGGTCCAGAGAAGAGTGACGAGGCTGATTCCAGGGCTACAGGGGATGAATTATAATGAAAGATTAAAAGAGCTGAGCTTTTTCAGTTTAAGCAAAAGAAGATTAAGAGGTGACATGATAGAAGTGTTTAAAATTATGAAGGGAATTAGTAAAGTCGATTGAAACTGTTACTTTAAAATGAGTTCATCAAGAACACGGTGACACATTTGGAAACTTGTTCAGGATAAATTTCACACAAACATTAGGAACTTTTTCTTTACACAAAGAACGATAGACACTTGGAATAAGCTACCAAGTAGTGTGGTAGACAGTAAGACTTTAGGAACTTTCAAAACTAGACTTGATATTTTTTTGGAAGAAATAAGTGGAAACGACTGGCAAGCTTTGTTGGGCTGAATGGCTTGTTCTCGTCTAAATTGTTCTAATGTTCTAATATTCTACTGTGCGCACTCTTGCATAGTTAGGAAATGTAACATGCTTCTACCTGGGTCATTCCTTCCATTGATATACTGTATACTGGGACCCCAGTCGAATAGATATTCCCAATGCCCAACTAGCATATAAGATACGCCATAGAGTCCTAAATATTGAATTGGTAATGCAGTAGTACTTGCCATTATATGACAACCTGTTATCTGAAGCTCCTGCTGTACATCATGAGCCCCATACAGTGCACACACACACACACACACACTTCTGATATAACACATTTTATGCACTTTTTAACAACAAGTTCATTAGACATTATTTAATTTTTGTAAAGAGTTTTTCAAATTACTAAATAAATAATGAGTATTTCCAAGGAATCAAGCTTTACATGTTCAAGCATTTTGCACAGAATCTGAAGAAACTTTCTAACTTACCAGAAGTAATCCTTATATTTCAGGTTATAAATGACTGTTGGAAGAAATACATTTTATGTAAAATGCATAAAATATTCTAAAATGATTATATAAAACTCATGTGAAAGGGTAACAAAACCACTTTGTAGATGAAAAACTATGTCAGGCTTAAATGCAGATCATACAGTAATCTCTTTGCTGAAACAGACAAGCTATGAATCATATAATAAACAATCTCTTGGGCAGTAAAAACATTAATACTTGGCTCCTTTTATGAATGGTTGTTAGTAGTTTATATGACAAATGTAATCAAAATAAAGAATGAGTATTCACCCAATGCAATTTTTAATAATTTACCAGGCGTTTTGTCTGCTTTTGAACCTACCATTTAGGAAAGAATCCAAATCATATTTTCTATAAATTAAAAGTCTTGAAGATTAAGTCTAGCAGCTTTTGCGCACAATGGTCATGAAAAATGAATTAAAAGGAAAACCATTCATATTCACAGATCAGCTTTTGTTATTGGGCAACAGTGATGGTGATTGCTTAGTGTAGCATTCTACTCTAAAATCCAGAATTGTGATCTTAATGAGAAAGAACCTCACCTCTTTGTAAAATGATCGAGTGCAGTCAAGTTTGTTTAATACTTTGGTGGATCTCAGGTCAGTGTGCTGGCAATTTAAACAGAAAGCCAGTTAAAGAGACTTGCAAAACAAATATGCCTAGGAACCTGGAGGCTGATAGCAAATGTAGGTCACCTTGGTAGACATAGTGGATAATTGTTATATGTTATAAATGTTATATCCTCTTGTCAGCCTGTACCAATAAAAGAAATGAAATTTTATGTACAGGCTTATTTCCTTCATGAATCATTTTGTGGCTACAGTTGCAGTGCATTCCACAAGCAACAAGTGAAAAACCAAATGTTGACCTTGGATAGGATGAAAATTACATCTGAAAATACATCCTGTGATGCACAATCTCGGACACATCATTAGTGATGTTACCTGGAGACATCATGCATTTTGGGTCTTTCAAACATCAGACAACCTCACCCAGGTGACCCAGCAAATGTTGGTCACACCTTGGTCTATATCTAACTGGCATGCTGTCTCCTCCACTGCCCTCCCTTTTTTAGCCAGTGACACCTAGAGGTTCTCTCTGCTGCCTCTGTGCTGAACCTGATGGTTTTCTTCCTGTCCTCTCCTGTGATGTCCAGGGTTCTATATACTTTACTAAAGGACTGACCTGTAAAGCCTCTGTAGCTCACTTCGATGGGCAGGCACTTTGATCACTACCCTTGCCTATGACAATCATCAACTAAGTATATTTCGTGCCCTTACACTCCTGAACTTTTTTCATTCTCTGTTCACATGGAATAGTTATTTTCAGTATGATGACCTGTCTTGTTGTTTCTGAGATCAGGGTGATGTTGGGTCTCAATGATGTTTTGTGATGTGACCTGGAAATGTTAGCTACCTTTCCAGGTCAATCAGTAACACCTAGTCTTGTGAGTAATGCAGGCTAGCCTGGTGGCTCCTGTTCCTCTATTTCCTTGACAAAGGTAATCCCCTTTGCTGGATGATCAATGTTATGAATGTCCCTTAACCACTTCCTAATGGCCTCTGTAATTGTCTTGACAACTCTCACTTGCAGCCAGCGATATCACCATTCATCCAAAGGTTTGGAACAACTGCTTAGTATGTGTTCCAGGGTCCCTGTTCTTGGAACACAGGGGACATACCAGTGTTTCAGCAATGCCCCATGTGAACAATTTGAGTGGACTTGGGAGAATATAGTAGATTCTCTGGATTAAAACCTTACACATTTGGGGGATTCCATTGCCAGATTTCCTCACAGATGACTCTCTGCTCTCTCTGGGAACTATAGCATACAGCTTTTATTTGTAATATGAAAGACAACTTGAATACCGTCATGATCTGGCTTTTTTCATTTTTTTTTTGCAGCTACTCCTCATTCTGGAGATTTTGGACGCCAAAGAAACCCAGTGACTAATGTTATCTTTTTTCAATGTTTTAAATGATATTTAACATGAAATTGATTCTCTGGTAATATCATCTTGAATTTCTTTATGGGCATGGCCATTTTGCAATCTTTCTGTTTGCGATTGCTATGATGATGCAAGGTAAAGTCAACTGGAAGTGTGCACCATGTGACATCGTATCACTTTAGACCACTTCTGATCAGTGAGGTGACAGATTTTTGATCAACACTGAAGTGCATTATGTTAAAATGACCAAAACTGTCTGGCTCTAAATCCAAAAAAAGGAGACAGTTAAAAGAGAATGGTGGCCAAAAATACAAAGACTCATTCTTAAATTACATTGTCTCAGACAATAGAATTAAAATTCCCCCTCAGAACTTCTTGTATTGGTGGTTTCAGAAGAACATGTCTTCTCAAAACTGAAACTGTTTAAAAACATAAAAGTTTAAATTAATGTAAAATGTTTTTTTTTAGTTGTTTAACTATGCTATAGTTAGTTATATGCTACACACTTATATATATGTGTGTGTGTGTTATTTCACAGTATTGTTTGTTTTTTTTTCAAATTCATTGTGTGATGCTGTCAGTAACATCATGCACATGTATGCTCTGACCGTTTAGGTAGCAGCTAGTGGGGAAGAGGTGAAGCACATGCGAAGCATGCAATTAAGTAAAAAGAACTAAACAAAATTATAAGAATACATTTAATTCTGCATTTGCTGAGAGGTAAATTTAATCAGCCCAGTTTAGAGTCAAAGGGAGGCATGGATTATCACAGTAATGTTGGGTGTAAGGCAAGAAGCAAACGTAATTGATGGTATTCTGGTCCTTTTTAGGGTTCAATCATATTGCCAGTCAGATAAGAATACTATGAACAATCCAGTAACAGAAACCTATAAATATAGTGTCAGTTTAGTTTTAATAAAGTTATATAACCGTGTAAAGTGATCCTACCTCGATCTTGAGGGGTTTAGGCTGGGAATGTAAAGAGAGGATGGATGTTATTTACTTTACAGCATTTGGAGAACTATTCATAACTATTCATAAAACACAACACAATTATGAAGTTTGGCTGTGTTTCTGCTCAGCTTTATGAAGGTTAATATATGGGCTTAAGATTTAACACAAAAATGTTGGCCAGCAAAACATGCAGTTGTTCATACAAAAGAAGAAAAGCTAATGCTAAAATAATTCACAGTTTGTAATGCATTAGGACTTATAATAAGTAACTGTATAACATATTAAGTTACTTGTTTTTGTAAATAATAAGTAATACAGTGGAACCTCTAGATACGAGTTTAATTCGTTCCAGCACTGAGCTTGTATAGCGAATTTCTCGTATCTAGAACAAACGTCCCCATTGAAAATAATGGAAATCCAGTTAATCCGTTCCGCATCCCAAATATATTAACATAAAAATAAATTTTCCTAACCAATAACACTGATAAATTATATATACTGTAGTCTACCTTTAATAAATAACACTGGTAAATAATATAACTGATTATTAAAAGAATCAAAACAGGTGTCCAAAGTGCAATAGAGCATTCAATAAATCTTTAAATAAATAATCCTTAAAACAGTTGTGAAGTGGAGGTTTAAAGTACATAAGAATAACAATCCTTTAACACGAGGTTAAAACGTCAACAGGAAGCAGTCTTCAAAAAACAGATGACAATCCCCGGTGCTTCTTCTCTGTTAGCGTCTCACCTGCTTCTCCCATGCGCGCTCTGCAATAGGCGAGACACTTAATGCAGCTGACCTTCTCTACACCGTCCTGCTTCAGCTGTTTGGCTCACCTGTACTCGCTCGCTATCTCGCACCGACTTCCTACTGCTGCGGATTCCTGCCTCCTCCTGCAACCTCCGTTCTCTCTCCTCTCCTCTCTTTTCTTTTACTTCTTCTCCCCCTTAACCGGCCCGCGCTTCTCTATATATGCGGGGAAGACATGGCAGCTGCTAGGGTTACCACCTTTAATACAAAAAAATAAGGGATGCATACGTATTGATTCAAAACGGGACGCGCAATTTCATTCTCAAATACGGGACGATTCCGTATTTTAAAGGACGGGTGGCAACCCTGCCCAGCCCATCAGCCACAGGACAAATCATGGATGTGGGCAGTTTCCCACCTGTGCACTTAGGTGAGAAACGCAGACACCGCAGATCGCCCTGCGGCTCGCTACAGCTACCACGCCCCCTCGCTAAGCCGCGAGCTATACCCACAGCCTGGCTCGTGGCTCATTACGTGAGCCAATGCTCGTATTTAGATCTGAATTTTTCGCACATACTTTCCTCGTATTTTGAATTTCTCGTATACAGAGGTGATCGTATCTCGAGGTTCCACTGTGTACCTAATTTATGTTTAAAATGTAATGTTCCGAAGCCCTGGCTGATTGTCTGGTTTGTGTGGGTTTTGTCTCCATAAACTTATAATTTGTGCCTGTTGATGCACATGATGTTGATGCATTACCAAGAGAATTACATTAGTTAAAATGTCTGCATTAATAAAGTATTAGAAAACATGCTTGGCTGAAGATGTCTCATAGTACACAGTTTAAATGGGAAGTGCCATAGCACTAATATATTTCATTTTTATTAGTTATTGTCAGTTTGGAGGGTGTACAGTTCAGTTTGACAACCTTAGAATTGTGTCATTGGTTTTTGCAGATGATGTGGTCAGCTTCATCCAGCACACATTGGGGCAGTTTGTAAAATGCCACGGATGAGGATTAGCACCTCCAAATCTGAGGCCATGGTCCCCAGTAGGAAAAGGTGGACTTCTTTTCTGAGGGGAGGTGAGTTACTGCATCAAGTGGAGGAGTTTAAGCACTTTGGATTCTTGTTCACAACTCTGAGGGCAAAGGTCCAGCAGTCACTGCCAGTGGTCTTCTGGAATTTTATACATCAGCTTTTGGGCAGCATTCTGGCAGCTTGCCACTGGCAGCAGCGGGCGACTGACAGTCAGTCCTCGGGCGGCAGGGAGCATTTGCCAACAGAAATCCACTCTTAAGCCACTATATGAATATTTATTTAATCTTATATTAAATATATTTGTTGGCAGTTCATTAATTGAACATCACTCATGTAGACAAGAATTTAACTAGAATAAAATTTTTGATATTTGTATTAGTGTCTAACAGCAAAGATTATACAATATACAAATTTAGCCTTCATGCAACACAAATATGCCTACTATACAAAAAATAAAGGCATAACACAGACCAAAAATATGTAATCTAAAAATAAAAATACAGCAATCTAAGAAAACAATATTGAAATAATGCCTACCTACAGTATAACAGACATTTTAACATCGTGCCTGAAGAAGGGGCCTGAGTTGCCTCGAAAGATTGCACATTGTAATCTTTTTAGTTAGCCAATACAAGGTGTCATTTTGCTAGACTACTCACAAACACCATATAAGAAATTTGCAAAAATACCCTAATGTAACAAAGTAAAATGAATAAACGCAAATGTGTATACAGTATATAATATGTATACAATGTAATATATGAATAATAAAAGTAGCAATAATAGTATTCAGTATTATATTGTAAAATTATATGTACATTTTTATGTTGCACAGTCGCTGTGGGATGTTAGAGAGTTTGTTGGTAAGCTCTTCTTGCATCTTCTTCATTACTGTCATGGTTGTTCTGAAATAATATGTAATGTAAAAAGGGATATATCAAAAATGATAAAAGTACAAGTAGATTGCTACTCTATCTGCAATGTATTATGTGTACACAATACTGACTGTGAAGCGCATTCTGATCAGGCAGGTTCTGCTGGGATCTAATGCAACTTATCAAAGCCACATTACATACATAAATTTGCAATTTATATGACTAACTTTGATTGACAATTATAGTAAGGTGAAAGTAAAGTTACCAAATGCATACATTAGTGTATGTCCTTAGTGATGACATAATTATTTTATCTTTGTCTTGAGAAATACTACATCAGTCACAAGCTGATGAGTAAAAGGATGATATGATCGATAGACAGATAGGGGCAGAGAGCACAGTTATGCATTCTCTATACGGAGCGATAGTGGCGAAGAAGGAGTTGAGCCAGAAGGTGAAGCTTTTAATTTACCAGTCGATCTATGTCCCTACACTCACCTATGGTCATGAGCTTTAGGTAATGACTGAAAGAATGAGATTGTGGGTACAAGTAGCCAAAATGAGCATTCTCTGCAGTGTTGCTGGGATCTCCCATAGAGATAGGGTGAGAAGCATTGACATCCAGGAGAGGCTCGGAGTAGAACCGCTGACCCTCTGCATCGAGAGATCCAACTGAGGCGGTTTAGGCACCTGATACAATTGCTTTCTGGATGCCTTCCTGTGAAGGTTTTATAGACAGCTGGGAAGACTCAGGGCATACTGGGAGGATTATATTTCTGAGATGGCCTAGGAATACCACAGCATCCCACTGAATGAGTTGGCAAGTCTAGCTAATGAAAGGGACGTTTAGGCCTCATTGCTAAGACTCCCACGAAACGGTCTCAGATAAGCCATGGAAAACGAATGAATGAATGGTTATTGTCTATTGTTGTGATGTTGGTAATTGAAAGGGTCCAGCAAAATTGTGTGTAGAATTAGAGTGAGTAGTAGTAGTGCTGTAGTAGTGTTGTCATGTACACAGAGAACAATGAAATTCACATATGCCCACCCAACATGCAACATGTTTCCACTCTTGCTAAAATGACTAGGATGAATTAAAATACATAATTTTATTTAATTGAAAACAAACCATCTTACAGTAACTGATGTATTCCTTACGTCTATTTCCATGCCACTTATTCAGTGATGCTCTCAATGCCTAAAATCTTGAGGAAAATAAAAAAAACTGAGAAAAACTAAAGTTTACAAAGAAATGTGGCTTAAATTAGCATTTGAGATGGATAAAATGCGTCCGATCAGACAAAACCAATGTCTCAATAGTGCAGACACGGTTCATTATCTTTAAGGCTTTTGTTTTGTGTACAAGTTGTGAAAAATGGGATTTTGCCAGTTACAGTAACATTTCACAGTGCTGTACATTTATTGGTGGTATTTTTTCTTTGAATGTTCATAATTGACAACACTTCCTAGGGCACTGTTATTTTTTGGTTTTATGCACTGATGCATATTTAATCACTGTGCCTTTCACTTCTTGATTTAACTCTGCCCCTTAGTTAATTTAGTTTTTCTATATAGTTTTGCTACACTGACATGGGGTTTTTCACATGGTTGTCAGTCTTCACATTTCTAGGAAAAGGTGAAAAAGCATGGTGAGAAACAGCAAAAACAGCTTGTATTTTTTCATGATACAAAAGGATAATTGTTTTTTCATTAGCACTGAAATTACCTTTTCAGGATATGTTAATGTACTTTTCCTGCTATACTTAGTCAAGTCACAAATAAACTAAAAATACTATATGTATGAATTTTTATATATATTCATACTTTCGTAAATCATACTCACACATAGTCACTTAATGATTTTAGTCACTTCTTAAGAATTTTGTTTTAGCACTTGAAAGAAGTAGGTAAAAGTAAATGGATGTGGCAGAAGGATTGGATTTCTGGATGTTGCTAGCGAAGGTTTACTTCAAAAGCTGATTACATCACTGGGACGCACTTCCGCGTTATAATGCACAACAGGATAGATCAAACATTGCTAATAATGTTTTGACTTATTTCTACTTTAAGTCTGGGGGCAGAGTGATCTGTCTCACGTCTTATTTTTTTAACCACAAAATTGCTGGAAGTTTCTTTTCCTGTTTTCTGCACCTGCAGTAAATTCACAGCAAGCAAGCCTTAAAAGGAAAACAAAATATGATATTCTACAGCATTCTGTCTTTGATTTTCTTTGGCAATTATGATTGAATATTCAATACTAATTAAAAACAATTAATGTTATCTGTGACGACAGACTCTGTAGCTGATTTATTAACCCATTTGAGCACGCCACTATAATTCTCTGGTAAGCTGTTAAGCTCCTAACTGCTGACCTGCTTGACTGTCAGTGGCCCTTTGTTTGGAACAAGCTTACTCACATCCTATTTGCCCTGCTCTTTTGGTATCCTGCAGGAAAACAGCTGATTGACTCTGCTGACCCTGTGATCATTGTTATAGCACATCAAATGGCTAGTAGTAGGAATCTTGGGCCTGGTCGGAAAGGAACAAGCGGAGAACAAGTATGATTAAACAAATAAACAAATTACACCCCAGTTTTCAGGCCTGGGAAAAGTCTGTGCCTATAATAAGTCAAAAAAAGGAAACATCTTTGATTATATCATTCACAGATTTTTATTTGTTTATGTTAGTAGCTAAAATTCCTATGATACCAAAAATGTTTTACAGAATAGTAAAATATTCCCACACATCATCATCTTATGTCATCTCAACCAGAGCCTCGTGTCTTCTTGTCCTCTTGTAAGTTTAGTAAAATTAATTAAAACAGATGACTGAAAAACACAACTATGATGTCTATCAATAATTTATTATAAATACGGTATAGCTAAGATGATGTCAATGTGTACAATAAAATGTAACATTATACTTCAGCACAATTCCAAGTCTCATGCTTTGTTCATTTGTTTCTTGTATGCCCTAAAAACGTAAAAGTTAGGTTGAATGGCAACTGTAAATTGCTACATGAAAGAAAGTATATGAGCAAGGGAGCCCAGTCCCCATAAAAGACTGGCATATATTTCTCACCCAAATATCTTATGACCATAATTTGGTGACTTTGGTGGAGTACTATATTTGCATATAAAAAAAAAAACAGATGCCAGCTGTGCCACTTGGCTGAAGGGCACTTCCTGTACGTCATACATGGGTTTATACATGGAACACCCTTAATGATAGGTCTAATATGCATAAAACGTAAGAGGCAGAAGGCAATGTTATATGTGTATGACATACAGTACTGAGGCACACATCAAGCTTCTTGTCATAGCTTTACAGAACAAGTTTCAGAGATTTCATTACGTTTTAGATTGTGTACAGTCAATAACAAATAAAACATGATGTTCACATTTTTACAAATGTTTTGGTATCACGCATTAGGCAAATATTTGTGGCAATACGTTGAGCTCATTAATGAGACTGAATCGTCAACATGTAAACGCCATTTGTGGCATATGACCCATAAAATGTCACATAGAAGAGTCTAACTGCGTGCTGTAGCTATTAGGTCCAGATAGTATTAACAAAAGTATAATATCCAAATACGTTGCATAAAATAAAAATGCCTGTTTTAAGGAAAATAAAACAGCTCAATTAAATTAGACCAGGGTGTCTACCTCAGGTCCTGGGGCTTCATGCATAACGCCGTGCATAGAATTCACACTAAAACATGGCATAAGGACAAAAGCGGAAATGTGCATACACACAAAAAAATCCAGCTGCATAAATCTGTGTGTTCACCAACTTCCACGTTCTTCTGCTCCATAAATCCTGGTCAGCGTGAAAAGTAATGCACGTGCACACGCCTGCTGCCCCACCCAAACTCCTCCCAGAATTACCCAATTGTAATTACCATCATAACTAAAGTAGCACGTTAAATGCTTTGTTTTGTATGTGTTCTTCTATGTGTGTGAATCACTATGTGCTTCTTAAACGGGCTTTCTCTTCCTCCAACTGGGCACAGAATCCATTACATTTGTGATATTACAGCTCTCTGAATAATTTAAATGTTGAGATGTATACTTGATATCATTTTCATGATGATAGGAGTTAAAGCATGTTATTAAACATGGGAACACGGAGGCGCAGTAAAAGTGATGAGCTGGCGTCTCGTCCAGAGATTGTTCCTGCTCCCGCAAGATGCTTGCTGTGCCGTGTGCGACCTTCGGTAAAACAATTTATTGCAGCAGTACTGTCTCTTTCAAACGTACTAACCTCCATTCCTATCCTTCCTTTTCTTTCTCCAAGTAACCAATCGCCACACAGTCAGCTCTGCAATAGATGTTAAGCTTAGAACGCCGATTCTTCAAAACTTTTAAGGAACATTGAAATATCTTTCGTAGTACATGTTTAATTATTCTATCCATCTACAGTATTTTTCCAGTGTCGCGCCAGCCCCAGCAAGCATACAGCATGAGGCAGAAACAATCCGTGAACTAGCTAGCGCTGCACCACCATGTCCTCACATGTTTAATTATTAACAATATAGATTATTTAAATGATGTTAACATTTTATCTGTATAATGTAATAAACATATTTTGCTGCATTTCATCTTAAAAATGATATCATCATCATATGTAAATACACGCTTTAAGTGGCTCAGGTTGTGCAATATTATAACTATCGCAAGTTTACAGTGAGGTAATTGTACTAATAAGTTCAAACAGTTCTACAAGGAGCACTTGATGGACTGATTGATTGCGTTTATAGTTCTTGTGATGAAACTGTTTCTGAACCACAATGTCTGTACAGGAAAGGCTCTGAACTGTTTGCCGTATGAGAGCAGTTCAAATAGGCAGCATGGCTAAAGCAGCATGTGCTAGATGGTGTAATTCTCTTTCCAATCAGCTGCTGTAGCACTGTGATTCCATACTCAGATACAGTGATATAAATACTCCAAGTGGTGCAGTGAGAGTAATATGGAAAAAGATGATCCACTGTGGCAACCCTTAACAGCAGCAGCTGAAAGAAGAAGAAAAAGGTGCAGTGAGAGGAACAACACTTAAAGCAGCTATGGTATTTGGAATAGTTTGGCTATTCTGTGGACCATTATATTGTTACAGGTTAATTACAATCAGATGCCTTAAACTAATAAACAATATGCAGTTAATTTCAATGTATTTATAAATCCACGTCAGGGATGTGCATCTAAAGGAGAAAGAGAAACCACACTAGAACAATAGCACTGCTTTGACGCTGGGTGCCACCAGTTTGAAAAACTGAGCGGAGAACTTGCGTATGCAAGGGTTTTAGCTAGTGTGAAAATGTGAGTGGCTTTACGGCAAGTATAGGTTTTATACATCGCGATTTGTGCATGGAAACGGGCTTACACAACATTTTTGTGCGTACGCACCATTTATACATGAGGCCCCTGGAGAGCTGCAGTGGCTGCAGTTTTTCATTTTGGCCACTTTCTTAATTAGCAACCAGTTACAGCAGGTAATTTAACATTCTTCCTTTGTCTTAATTATAATTGACTTGATTATTTATTTATTTTTTTAAATTAATTTTATTGTAATCATTCATCCAAATCAATCAATTTTTACAAGTAATAGGATTGAAAAAAAAAAAAAAACAAGTCGACCCCCACCCCTGAGAGAGAGAGCATGGCCAACAGAGTAAAACTTAAGCCTTGTAAACATACCTAAATTGATGAGTTTAACAGGCCAGTAGAGATGAATGGAGAGGAAAAAGAGATGCGGAGATAATTGCTTCCTCTGTGTTTTAAGAGCTTATTCTAATATTTTATTGATTATATCCTGCCAGGTTTTTAAAAAATTCTGTACAGAACCTCTAACTGTATATTTGATTTTTTCCAATTTCAAATAGTATAAAACATCGGTTACCCACTGACTTAAAAGAGGAGCGTTAGGATTCTTCCAGTTTAGCAAAATAAGTTTGCGTGCCAAAAGTGTAGTGAATGCAATCACAGTTTGTTTGTCCTTCTCCACTTTAAACCCATCTGGAAAAACACCAAACACAGCTGTTAATGGGTTAGGAGGGATTGTGACACCAAGGCTGTCTGAAAGGCACTTAAAAATTTTGGTCCAAAATGATGTTAATTTGGTGCAGGCCCAAAACATGTGACCCAGTGAGGCTGGGACTTGATTGCAGCGTTCGCAGGTTGGATCTTGCCCTGGAAACATTTTGGACAGTTTTAGGTGAGACAGATGTGCTCGATATATAATTTTGAGTTGAATAATTGTATGCTTTGCGCATATGGAGCTTGAGTGAAGTCTCTACATTGCTTTTTTTCCACTCCTTTTCTGATATATTGATTAAGAGATCTTTTTCCCATTGTCTTCTTGGATCTTTGAAAGGGAGGGACTGTAAAATAATTTTATATATTGCAGAGATGGTGTCTAAGTCCTTGAAATTGAGCAATATTTTTTCCAGCGTGGATGAGGGTGCAAGATGAGGAAAATCGGGCAGGTTCTGTTTAACAAAGTTCCTAATTTGAAGATAGTGAAAGAAATGTGTAGCTTGTATGTTTGCTGCCCAGTAATAAAACTGAAAGTTAGGTAGAGCCATGCCACCTTCTGCCTTAGGTCTTTGTAGGGTTGCTCTTTTGATATGTGGATGTTTTGAGTTCCAAATAAATGAGGTTATTGTTGAATCTAATTGCTTAAAAAATGATTTATTGATGTATATTGGAATGTTTTGAAATAATTACAAGAAGCTTAGGAAGAATATTCATCTTAACAACGTTAATTCTTCCAGCTAGAATGAGATGAAGGGTTGACCATCTATTTTTTTTTTTATCAGCGGCAAAAAAAACAAACAGGTGCAAAGCAAGTCAACAGATGAGTAGCTAACGCAGGGGACTCAAACAGTCCTTGATGGCCATCACTTTCACTCCAGCCAGTCTAGAGTTGTTAATTAAACCTATTATTTAATTCTTTGGTTTATAAATGTTCTCAATTTACCACACCAGTCATTTCCAAACTGATTTGCTCTTTATTGTGATCACTGTTTCTCAGACCTTCACCTTTTTTTCTTTTCAAGTATTAATCGAGACAAATATTGTATGAAAGACAAAGGTGCAAATGGGATTTCTATATTAGACTTGGTCATCTGTTGGCTTGCATTGCATCTCAGTATTGCTTGGCTGCTTGTTAAAGACAAAATAAAACAATTAAATGCAAGTTAATTAAAATCAAGGCAACACAGTATGTTTCATTAGCATTAGTATTTGGTTACTGATAAAGAAATTGGCTGGAACGAAAATCTGTAGCCATACAGAACCTGAGAATTAGAATGAGAACACCAGGGAATTAGACCAGTGATCTTCATGACAGTACCATGTGTTTTGTTTTTTTTTTACTTTTTAAAATATTGTTATTTTATTTTAACAGTGCTATTTTGGACTGTCATTCTATTGATTGTATTACTAATTTGTGAAGTTTTGCATACCCTCGGCTATATTGTTTATGGTTGTTATGCTGTCCATTGGGTAGAAAGCAAGAACCAGAACATTCCTGCACTCATCATACTGGGACAAGTGAGACTTGTGAATTAACTTGACCTTCATGTTTTTGGGATGAAAGAGAAAAACCAGAGGAAAGAGAGAAAAACACATGCATACATGACACGAATACACAAATTCCACACAAAGAATGAGTTGAGATTATAAACTAGAACTCTTACATGTTTAAACAGTAGAGAGCTAACCTCTTGCCACCATGCCTCCATCCACTATTACAGGTATGATGCTGCCATCGTAAGATAGGGTCAGGTCAGTTTGGAAGAAGAAAAATGTGTCCAAGACCATTTGCTGACTGTGACTGTATACTAAGGAGTTGGGATCAAAAAACAGACACATGAAAGATCTCAAGTTGGTTTTGAAAAGAAACTTCAGGAAAAAGCTTTAGGGGACTCATGCAGATAACACAAACAATCAACACATTGTCTGCTACTGCTAAGGTGTGATTGTGAATTTGCCTGCTATCCCACAAATTTCATGCCTATAAATAATTTTTTTTTTCTGAATTTGGCCGTGCTGTTACAAATCTGAGTGGACTTTACCATAATTAACCCAAACAAGAAACAAAAATACTTTCTGAGAATCACTGTGTAAAGGTCATCGTTTTACTCGCACTGCACATAAATTTACAGTACAAATGTTAACAACTGGTATTGTTAAAAAAAACAAACACAAACACAGTATTATTTCATTGATCAATCACTATTAAACTGCGGAAGTACACCCTTAGATTTACCTTTCAGCACTGTCATGTCCATCAGAAGAGCAAACACAGCCCCCCTACACACTTCTGTAACTCTTAAGCGCTCATTCAGCCTGTCATCTGTTAAGTTTTCCTTACGTGGTGCAAAGAGGCTTTAGGATGTCCTTCGTTTGCTTTTGAGCTGCACAAAAACCCGAGGGAATTGCAGTGTTGACAGAAATATGAAATGGACTTTGCACCCCTGCTGTAAAAACATTTAGAAACTTTACCAGCTTTCTTTAAATTTCAAAACACCTTGTGATGGTGTGCTCTGTGAAAGGCACGATATAAAATAACAATTGATATTTCTAAATGTTGTAATTTTACAAAATGTTATAATAATAGAAAAATTAAGACATTGCCTATATACACAATATATGGAATGCTCTACAAATAGAAACCAACATTCAAAGAAAAATAAGGGAGAGGAATAAATTAAAAGATTAGAAAAACGTAAGCCAGAGGTGTCCAACTCCATTCCTGGTGGGCTGCAGTGGCTGCAGGTTTTCATTCTAACAATCTTCTTAATTAGTGATTAACTTGTTTGCCTTAGTTTTAATTGACGTGACTCACACCCCTCAGTTGTTTCTTTTTCCTTAATGAGCAGCCAAACAATAATGAGACACAAAACAAGCCACCACATGACCAGCTGACCTGAAAATAAAGAAAGGTGAAGGTGTTGGTCGTGTTGGTCTGTTCAGGTCACCAAAACATCTTGATGGTGGTCTTAGAAAAAACAGAAAATCAACAGTCTGCTGTGGCAGAATGAGAGCAGCAACTAGTCATGATATTCAATAACAGCTTTACATAACAGCAAGAATTAGCTTCTCATTAAGAAACTGGTTAGAGTGAAATTGGTTGGAGTTTGATGTTCCAGTTTAGCTGGTCATCTGTCGGCTCGTTTTACATCTCATTTCTATTTGGCTGCCATTTAATGAAGAAACAAATCAATTCAGAGGACTGAATCCTTTATAAACAGGCTATTAAAATGAAGGGAAAAGGAGTTAATTAGCAATGAAAACTGCTCGCTGCTTAGGAAAAGGGTTAGAATGAAAACCTGCAGCCACTGCGGCCCACCATGACCAGAGCTAGACACCCCTGATTTAAATATGTAGGTGTGTGCTTGATTCTGAGTAACTATATGACTGTGACAGATGAAATTTAATTTAATTAATTGTATAGTGTTACACGTAGTACTTAAAACCGTTACATTTAATACACAAAGGGTGGTCTGAAAGTTGAAACTGCACTTTATTGAGAAGGATTTAGTAGTCATATTGGACTCGACACTATCAACTTCCAGGCAGTGTTCAGAAACCCTTTAAGGAGGCTATCAGAATGTTAGGTTATATAGCATGATGTGTATAGTACAAGTCCAGGGAGGTTATTCTCAAGCTTTATAACACACTGGTGAGGGCTTATCTGGGCATAGCAGCACAAGAAGAAGTCCAGAAAAGAGCAACTAGGCCAGTGTTGGAGAACCTATGGCACGCGTGCCAGAGGGAGCACTCAGAGCCCTCTCTGTGGGCACATGCGCTGTCGCACCAGCTCAGAGTTCGTTACTATAAAGCCAGAGGGACGCAGGGCCAGGCTGCTCCCCTCCCCCTCTCCACGAGCGCCTGAGGACATTTCTCACATCACCCACCCCTCTGCCCAGCAGCCCAATGGGAGCGCTTCCTCCCTCCCCTGTCTGGGGTAAGACGGGCAGCTCACATGTGGCTTGAGGTTGTGGCGCAGACAGCAGCCTCTTGAGTCTGTGGCAAAGGTGATTCCCGTAGTGGGGTTGGAGAGGAGCTAGGTTGGAGGGGATGTAGTATAGCAGGTCCACAGCTCAAAATTGAAAAGGCCAGTTTTAATAGATAATCACCGCACTCCCGGCTTAGAGGGGGTCGTGGTAGTGTGGCCGGAGCGGTACCCAGGAGCTTCTTGATGCAGGCGGTCCTCGCTTAAGTGCACAGGTGAAGAGTCATCCGAATCTGTAATTGTTGCTGGGAGCTGCTAATCGCCACACCTGATCTACGTCCCCATAATATATAATAGAAGTGTGAGGCGGATGGAAACGGGAAAAACAGAGAGAGAGAGCAGGAAAGGAGATTAATGGGGAAGACCTGCGTGAAACACTTGAGAAGATAGAAGGGATGACAAACGAGAGCACAGTTACAGTAGTTCTGAAAATGAAATCCTTAAAGTGTGGAATTCTCTGCCAAATAATTTTAAGTCAATGAAAGCACTTGGGATTGTTTTCTTACTTTGTTTGGATCATCTTATGCTTGTGAGTAGCTGTTTTCAGCTTTGAATTATATCAAATCTGACACCAGAAACAGACTAAAAGATGACCTGAGTGCTGCATGTGTTGCTCTCAAACTTACAAAGTATGAGCCAAGATTAGACAAATTATCAGCATGCATACAACAGCAAAAATCGCATTAATTGTTTAAATGCAAACTTTTACCTTTCAATAAAAAGTTGTTTGTATCATTGAAAGCTCTGATATTGTGCTTTTCTTTTAATACAAAAGATGTTAATGTATGAGTTGTTTTTTTCTAAACTAAAACCTCAGTATTCAGGTTAAATTGCCATGTTGGCACTTTGAGATAAATAAGTGGGTTCTGAGTTGCAGTTTGGGCACTTAGTCTCTAAAAGGTTCGCCATCACAGGACTAGGCTGATTCCAGGGCTATGGGGGATGAGTTGTGAGGAGAGATTAAAACAGCTGAGCCTTTTCAGTTTAAGCAAAAGAAGAGTAAGTGGACACATGATTGAAAAGTTTAAAATTATGAAGGGAATAAGTACAGTGGATTGAAGTAGCGTGTTAACCAGTAGAACTTTAGGGACCTTCAAAACTAGGTTTGATGTTATTTTGGAAGAATTAAGTGTTTAGGACTGGTGAGCTTTGTTGGGCTGAATGGCCTGTTCTCGTCTAGATTGTTCTAATCTTCTAATGTAACACGATAGTTAGCACTACTTCCACACAGTTTCAAAGTCCTGGAACTAATTACTGTTAGTGCAGAGTTTATAGCTCTCTCTTTGTGTATGTAGGTTTCTTCTGGGTGCATCCCTAGACTTGCAGGTTAGGTTTACTGGCAACTCAAAAATGGTCCTACTTGAGGAAATCAGTCTGATGGTATTTGTGTGCTGGGGCCTCTCAGTTGGCCCTGTATCCAGATTTGTTTCCTGCTTAGACTAGGCACCAGCTCTCACAAGTCAAAATTGGGTTAGAAAATGGATGGATGAATTAATAAGAGACACAGTTAAGGGACTGCTTACAGTTATCACTAGAAGCACCTGCATCTGTCTTGTATTCCTGCTTTACTGTCCCATGTGTATTATTTTTCACAGTTACAGGTGTAAAATTAAATATTAATAATTCTGAAATCATCTTTGATTAATGTATTGTAAAATAAAAGTTGTGTAATATGTGTAAAATGTAATCTGGTGTCCTCATAGAGAAGCAGATGCCAGCAGTTGGTTATGTTGGTTATATTTGTGAATTTCCCCTTAGGATTAATAAAGTATCTATCTATCTATCTATCTATCTATCTATCTATCTATCTATCTATCTATCTATCTATCTATCTATCTATCTATCTATCTATCTATCTATCTATCTATCTATCTATCTATCTATCTATCTGTTACAGTAGAAGCTCATGCCCTGGTGGGAACTATGGTGACTTGTAGAGTGGGCCTTGGCTACTTTCCTAAAATCCTGGTTGATAAGGCCAAGGGCAAAGAGTGACACCAGCTGATTTAGGAAGAAGTGCAAGTAAATGTAGAGGAAGAAAGAACAAATCGAATGATGGGGCTTAAGCGGCAGGGAGCAAGGACTAGATGGGAGGGGGCACTATTACCTGGTCTGACATCTGTCAGGCACAGTCCCATCATGTTCAGTTCCTTGTCCATGCAGTTTATAACATCGCCCTAGCTCAATGAACCTTCACATTTGATGAAAAAATATCCTCAGTGCTTTGAAAGAAGTTCTCTGGAGCATCATCTAAGCAGTTGCCTAGTTGACCAGGTGCTCATGCCAGTGGCCGAGTGTAGCCACAACCATTAACAACAGTAAACATCAATATCCTCCAAAGAAGGCCGTTTTGTTTGTCAAGGCTCATGAAAAGCCACACTAACAGCACGTGATACGCACTGGTATTTTATTTATGGCTTCTGATAGGCAGCTCAAAGTGGACCTAGGCAAAAAACAGATTTCCAGAGCACATAATTGCAACTTTGCATCCAGACATGATCATCTTGTAAGAAGCTATCAAACAACTGATCATCTTGCAGCTCACAGTACACTGGGAAGAGCACATTGAAAAAGCAAATGAAAGAAAGTGTGCCAGGTACCAGGACATGGTAGAGTTGTGTCATATTCAAAGCTAGCAGACTCACTGTGAGCCAATGCAGGTGGGCTGCCAGGGCTTCGCAGGGCACTAACTCTGTGGGGTATTATGGTGTCTGCAAAGAGGACAGACATAAAAATTGTGTCAGGAGCTGCAAAGAAAGCCACTTAGGTGGCTTTGGATTAGAAACGTATATCTGTAGGCAGTTGCTGCTGTGATGCAGGCTGGGGGTCTGATTAGCCTTGGCTGGGTCATCTTGGTGAGGATGCATGATGCTGAAAGACCTCAAACAGCCAATGACCCTTGGTAATATCACTGATAATGCATTGCAGCACATCCAGAGGACGTACCTTAAACTTGAGAATCGCTTAACACAGGGGTGGGCAAAGTCATTCCTGGAGGGCCGCAGTGGCTGCAGGTTTTTGTTCCAACCCAATTGCTTAATAAGAAGCACTTATTTCTCAAGTAACACTATTGGTTCACTTTAGTTGTCTCGCTTGTTAAGATTTTGAACCGAAATGAAAGTTTCAGATTTAACTTGCTTTATTAATTTACAAAAGAAATAAAGGAATGGTGTGTGTCATCAAAGTAAATCAGTGAAAAAGCTGACATACAGACAGCCATTCACAGTTACAGAAAAATACTACAACTAACAGACAGTTGTTCAAATTGAAATAAATAAATACATACATACATATTAGAGAACTCATAGTAGTCTGCAGACACTAAGGTTTTGTTCTTTCAAACAGTCAAGACCGTGTGAATGAACTATTGTTTACAAAGGCTTGCTGGCCAGATGCCATTATAATCTATCTTAGCAGACAGTGTTGTCAAACTAGATGTTTAAATTACAGGCTCATTCCTAAAAAGATACAAGCCTTGATTATATGCTCCTGGCAGGTGACATCAGCAATAATGGAATGTGTACAGAAAACTGAAGTGTATGTACAGTTACTACAGCACTTTGAACGTCAGTGATTGTTGGGAACCATACAAACAAAAAAGGCTGATATTTAACTCAGATTATTTATTTATTTTTTTTAATGCTACAAAGTCCAAAGTGGGCACTTTGAAATATGCTTGAAGCTGGAGTACAAACAGTACTTGTGGAAATATAAACAGTTTGTTCTGTTCCATTAATATAATGCCAGAACGACAAATACAAGGATATGACAGCACTTTGACCTTCTGGTATTTTGAACAATGAAGTTGTAGAATTACTTTTTTCCACTACTTACTTAATCTGTAATTACATGCTTTAAATAGCACGGGTTTTTGGAGTACTTTGGTTTCCTCTCATTTCCCTAAGGTGCATATGCAGGGTTAATTGGTGAGTTTAAATTGGACTTGTATGAGAGCTTAAAAGTGAGTATGGTCTAAGATGGACTGGCATGCCATCCAGGGTAAGTTCAGGTCCTTGTAATAGAAAAAGGTTCAGAAAATTAATATCAAAGGTGAATTTTAGGGCAATACAATTATGTCCTTTCATGTATTTTTGGGGATTGCTAATGTTTTTCCACTGATGTTTTTTTTTTCATTTTTGTTCCTTTAAAGTTGTTAATTAATTCACAAGTCTGAAAGAGTCATGAAAACAGGCTACTGGTCTTTGCTCTATGTTTGCCATTTTCATTGTTTCTACTCTTATGTCATGTTTTGAGGTTTTGTATTCTGAGATTCCTTTTATGTTGATTTAAATAATTTTTTTGCCATTTTGGTGCCATTTGGGAATGACATTTTATTGTGGGTGCTGTCATTTTCTGCTCATTGGATGTGGCTATATGTTTATTACAATGATGGCCATTGCCATCCATGTGTTTGGCAGCATTGCAAAAGGAGATCATTTCACAATTCATATAAAAAAGTTCTGCGGTGGGCTGGCGCCTTGCCCGGGGTTTGTTTCCTGCCTTGCGTCCTGTGTTGGCTGGGATTGGCTCCAGCAGACCCCTGTGACCCTGTAGTTAGGATATATCGGGTTGGATAATGGATGGATGGATGGATGGATGGATATAAAAAAGTTTTCGATTAAACTGTTTTCAACAATATATCACTCAAAGTTATTGCATGATATCTAATTACAGGTAGAATCTTTTCACAACATGAATTTCCTCAACTTTGATTTTCAGATCCTGCTTATGCTTTACAATTACTCTTTAATAGTCTTTTACAGTGTTTTTGTCTCCTGCCCATTCCCTGACCATGAATTATTCTGCTCCATTGTTGATATTTTATCTCTCTGTTAAAATATTTCTCTTCAACGCTATCATTCCTCCATTTCAAAGGGCAACATCTTAGAGACTTTATTATATTTGCCTACAGGCAGTTTTGAAGTTCTAAAACCTGTTAGTACAGAGTTCCCCAACCATCGGGCCATGGACTGGTACCAGGCAGTGGATTATTTGATACTGGGCTACACAGGGTCACGGGGGTCTGCTGGAGCCAAGCCCAAACAACACAGGGCGTAAGATTGGAAACAAACCCCGGGCAGGGCACCAACCCACCACAGGGCACACACACACACACTCGGGACAATTTAGGATCGCCAATCCACCTAACCTGCATGTCTTTAGACTGTGGGAGGAAACCGGAGCGCCCAGAGGAAACCCACACAGACATGGGAAGAACATGCAAACTCCACGCAGGGAGGACCCGGGAAGCAAACCTGGGTCTCCTAACTGTGAGGCAGCAGCGCTACCCACTGCGCCACCGTGCCCCCACTTTTTATTTTTTTCCATTTTAATGACTATCAGAGTCAGCAGGGTGTTTTATTTTGAAAAATCGAAAGTGTGCTCCTGTCGACTTTCTTGTATAATGAGATAGAGGAAAAGGTCATCAGAACCACTTCCAATTGTGCAATATTTCTCCAATATCATATCTCTTTGTTTATCGTCATAACTAATTGATAATATCGATACACAATCATTTATCTCTATTTATAATCAAACTTTATATTAAAATGATATTTTCGCACTTAGGGAGGTCAAAAATGGTGGAATTTTTTCATGATTACATATGCATTACCTAGATTACAAGCAAAGTAAAAAGAGTAGTAGTCATCTAAAAACAAAGAAAAAGTGTTAGCATTATATAATATTTTTTGCAATAATTGCTATAGGTAAAACTGCATTTAGCCTAATTTAATTATGAAAATGATGGCGTAAATAAAAAAAAAATTCTAAAATTAAATTTATTACCAGGAACACAATGGGGACATAGCAGCTTATTGTTCCCATTACATAGTTATATTTACATGGCATGTTCAATGTTTACACGTTATTGTTAAACTGATGATGTATAAAATAAAGCAAAATTAATAACAGTTATTGAAAGAATATGCGTTATATTGAATACAGTTTTTAATATTGTGTACACATTTATATTTCCATGATATAAAAAATTTGGATGGTTGTTTAAATAAAATACTACATATGAGTAATATAAGTAATTTTTCTCAAATTTCATATCTGTTTGCTTTTTATCATTATAAATATCTATACACAATTTGAATCATGTATCTGTAATTATAACCATAGTTTACTTGAAAATTACCAATAATATTCAGTTAAAGTACCACTTCTGGTTACCAGAAGTGGCCCAAAAGTTGATAGGATTCCTTATTTTTGATATAAAGCAGGTGTACAAAATCTCATTGACCAAAGTCAAAGCATTTTCAAGTTATCCTGTTTAGAAACAGACAGACAGACAGAATTTTAAAAATGAAATTTTCAGACCCTGGAAGGTCTGAAACGTTAAGATTCATCAAAATCTCAAGGTTGAATTTTTTCACAATTCCTTTACTTTCTCTATATACTATGTATAGGAGAAAGTAAAAATGACCAGATCATCTCCGTAAAACAGTGACTATGTTCTGTTGTTTATGTACCTTAACAGCCACTGTAGTTAAGGAAGTATGGAGGGTGGTATTCAGTAAGGATGTGTGTGCAGATTGATTTGCTTGTGGTGTACAATAAACTGTTGATAACTTGCAATAACTGTGACACTCATCATTCAACATGGTGAAGAAGTCCTCCGTAACTAAGCACAATGAGCAAACGTAATTTAATATACATTGACGGCATGGCAGAAGGATTTCGCAGACCCGAACTGCTGGTGTTTGATGGCAGTGTCGCAGAGAATTGACGTGTGTTTGAACAAGAATGTGATATTTTCATAGCAGCTGCACATTCAGGCAAAGATGCATGTACAAGAGCATTTAAACCTCTCGATATGGCAGGCTATGTTGAACTGTTGATATAATGTTTAATTTTTAAATGTGTTTAAAGAAAATATTTAAGTAACCTTGTTCATGTATTTTGAAATATGGAACAAAGCTAAAGAGGTAGGATTTAGAACAGTGACTGTGTTCTGTTGTTTATGTACCTTGACAGCCATTGTAGTTAAGAAAGCAGGAGGGGTGGCAATATTAAGTAATGTTTGGATATGCATGAAGATTGATTTGTTTGTGGTGTACAATAAACTGTTGATAACTTTCAATAACTGTGACCACTTGTCATTCAACAATCTCTCCATCACTTCCATCTGTGCCTCTTTCCCACACTTGTCTCTATCACAGTTTTGATGCCCAATAAATTAAGCCCACAAGCTAACCCTACCTAAAATGTGTAAAAAACAAACATTTCTGGAGAGTTTCATTGAAAAAGGGGAAATACCCAATGATAAGACAGAAGAAGACTCTAAGACTGGCAACAAAAAGAAAGCTGAGTTTAAAAGAAAATACGAAGAGTTCTACTTAAATTACAGGTTTATTGCGACAGGCGATTCACATGTCCCAAGCCCGCTTTGTATAATATGTGGCAACCGGCTATCCAATGAGGTCATGAAGCCTTCAAAACTGCTTTGGCACATAGAGACAAAGCATTAAAACATGCATTATTATGCGTGCACGACGGCCAGTCCATGGAAAATTGCCTTACATAAAATCCGTCTTTGCTGCAAAAAACCTTGGAGACTGCTGTGCTAGACTACAACATTTGTACATGTAAAAGTTTGTTGTTTTTAATGACTCATTTCTTAACAACAAAAGAAGAAAAGTGCTGAATAAAACTGCAAAATGATGGTTTTACTTAAAAGATCAATGCACTGATGATGCTTGTCCCCTACTTCTGAAGTTCTACCTTGCTTGTGGCTGTCTTCTACTGTGCAGAATAGCTCAAGTTCTCCTTGCGCTAGGTAATATATGAGCACTGAACACTGAATGTTGGACATAGGAAAAATTTTATATGCATTTGTTTGGATGAAGGGAGTTATCAAGCTTATTGTATTAATTGAACAGATAAATATGCTTTGGTGGAAAGAGAGTAGGTCAATGAGAGCTATATGTATAAAAAATTTAATATGCAAGAGAAGTCATCATTTTGTGAAATGTAGGATAAGGCGTAGCACGATCAGTCGATCAGAGGCAGACTGGTTATCTGTTTCCTTAGTTCTGAGGCAGACTGCAATTAAAATTTTCCTAAGAAAACAAGTACAGTAAACTGCGATCTTATATATGTTGCTGCTATTGCCAGTATAGTCAACTCCACTTACCTACAATTCAATTAGCTGCAATCTCCACCTAGCTGCAATGCAGGTTTTGGGCCTATTTTTTTCGCTATACACTCCATTGCTAACTGCATTCGGTTAGTGGCAATTCGCTTATCTGTAATTTCCGGTTTGCTGTAATGCTACTAATATTCCCATTTCATAATTTTCAGGTCAGTTGGCTTCGGATAGCTGCAATGGCTGTGCAAGTCCATTTTCCGCTACTGTACAGTCTACTCCGTTTAAGTGCACGACCTCGCTAACGAGATCACCATGTGCACTTAAGTGGAGTCGACTGCACTTGACTTTATGCAAATAGAGACCGTGCAAGTCATGTGCAACTAGGCGGAGTGTGCGCTCAACCAACGTGCATGCAAGTGGAGTCGACTGTAGTTGATATACTGTACAGAGAGAGACGACACCAGTCGACAGTGCCAGGCATATGCGTGGGCAGTGTCTGTTATTTCAGTAACTTAGAAAGCCGACAGATTTGAAAAGAACATCAACTGATCGACATAATTTAGTTTTTTGAAAAGTTCCTGGAGTATCGTTACATTAGGTCTAGTCTAATATGGCAGCGTGTAAGACTTCAAAAACGTTAAAAGCCCTGTCATTACCGGATAGAGTAGAAGTGTTAGAATGAATTGATAGTAAGGAAAGTCAAGTGTCTTTTGCTAAGCACTTCGGTGTTCATCCAAGTCAAATCTGTTGCATTGTTAAGCAACAGCAGCAGGTGATTGATGACTGGAAAAAAAACTGCTAATCCTGACCAAAAAAGAAAACGGGCAGGAAAATCTGAGGATGTTGAAGTTGCTTTGTTGCGTTGGTTCAGCCAAGCTAGAAGCACACAGCTGCCAGTTAGCGGACTGATGTTGATTGAAAAGCCAATCAGCTTGATGTTAGCTTTGGTATAGAGGGATTTAATGCTACAAATGGATGGCCAGAGCGCTGGAAGCAACGAGAAAATATCCAGTTTAAACAGCAACATGGGGAAACGCAGGACATTGATGAATCTGGTGCAGAGCGTTGGATAGTTGAAGTTCTTCCTGACATCATCAAAGAGTATGATGAACATGATATCTTCAATGCTGACGAAACTGGGCTTTATTGGCGTGCCATACCCGAGGGAACATTAACGTTTAAACACCATGAAGCTGCTGGGAATAAAGTGCCAAAAGACAGACTGACTCTGCTACTGGCCTGTAATATGGATGGATCAGAAAAGCTGCCGCCACTGGTAATAGGGAAAAGCAAAGAGCCAAGGTGCTTCAAAAACGTCAAGAAACTTTCAGTGGCATATGAGGCAAATTGCAACGCATGGATGACCAGTGAAGGTTGGCTGCAGTGGCTGAAGAAGCTGAACAATTCAATGTGGTCTAAAAGACAACAAATTGTTTTGCTGTGTGATGACTGTGCAGCACAGAGTGATGATATCAGACTGACAAACATCAAGCTCGTTTTTATGCCGCCCAACACAACAAGCTTAATTCAACCCATTGACCAAGGCATAATAGCAAATTTCAAGCGAAATTACCAATCCCTCATGCTTCGCCGTCTGATGGCTATCATGGATCTAGGTGACAATGAAACAATGAGAGCAATTGAGCTGGCCCATAAGCTGACGCTACTTGACAGTTTGCACATGCAGAAGGATGCATGGAGTCATGTCAGTACGTCAACAATTGTTAACTGCTACAGACAGGCAAGCTTTGTGAAAGCTGTGGAGGGAGATAGCACTATCCCAGTTCCGGGTGCCTCAGCAGCAGTTGTGGGCAATAGCAGCAGCGTGGGGCTACAGCTGCCTGATGGAATGCCAACTAATGATTTCGATCGTTTCGTTGAAATTGACAGTAATGCTGCAACACGTGCAGATAAAACAGACGAAGAGATATGTGAAAGCCTGAAAGCATCTACTCCAGCTGCTAATCAACTAGAAGAGGAGGAGAGACTGGACGCGGCCGACGTCGATGACGTTCAGACTGCACCTGCCATGGCACTGACATTCGCTAATGCAGTGAAGAGCTTGGATTTTATACGAGCCTACCTAGAGTCAACTGGCTGTGATTCATACAAAACGTTTTATGCACTGTCCAGCCAAATTTATGACCATCGTCTGAACCAGGCACAGACAACAATAACAGATTATTTTCGTTGCGTGTGAACTAACACTGAGTAAATGATGACATTACTTAATTGAAAATTAGCAGCTGTAGACCGGCAAGGCATGTACTGTAATCTAATTTGACTACATTAGACGATTAAACTATATTTGAGGCTGGTCAGTTACAATACGTTGTGTTTATTCCTTAGCTGTAGGCACTGCAGTTAGGCGAGTCCTTTATAAATAGGTGACCACAGTGACGCAATACATGCATAAAGTATGTACCTAGCATGAAGCACATGGCTCACAGTCTATTATAATTTAACTCCGCTAATTTGCAGTCTTCGCTTACCTGCAATTGGGCCTTCAGCCCCCAAACAATGTAGCTAAATGGAGTGTACTGTACTTTTTTAGATAATTTTTTAAACTGTCCATTTTATTATACATTAAAACTTTGAGCTAATGGTAAAAGTTGGAATTCCAGATACAGTCAATGAGTACCACATAAAGACGTGTAACACCTTTTTCTTACAACTTGTTTGTTATGTAGAACTGAGAGATTTGGCTGTTGAATCCTACTTTTTTGCTGCATTTAACAATGTTTAAGTTATTTAAAATAAGATTTCCAAAGTTATCCAGTGGAGTTTAAGTTATAACAGACTCAGCACAAATTCTCTAAAAAAAGTGTTTTAATATTAGAATTATCTGAGACAGAAGAATCACTGGTGTCTCTTTCTGCAGTCTGTTGTTGAACGTGACTTTGAGGGTGAAGCATAGGTATAGCCAGGTATGGAATTTCGGGTTTGATCCCTCCCTGAAATTCCAAATCCTTGATCCCAGCTGGAATCATGACTTATGTACTTTCTACCCCGCCCAACCCAAATTCATTCCTAACCCTTACCCTGTAGTGGAGACTAACCCTAAAGCAGGGGTGTCCAACTCTGGTCCTGGTGAGCCACAGTGGCTGTAGGTTTTCATTCTAACCCTTTTCCTAATCAGCTATCAGTTTTCACTGCTAATTAACTCCTTTTCCATTCATTTTAATAGCCCCGTTTTTTAAGGATTCAGTCCTCTGAATTGATTTGTTTCTTCATTAAATGGCAGCCAAACAGAAATGAGATGTGAAACGAGCCGACAGATGACCAGCTAAATTGGAACATCATACTCCAACCAGTTTCTTATTGAGAAGCCATTTCTTGCTGTTAATTAAAGCTGTTATTGAATATCATGACTTGATGTTGCTCTCATTCTGTTTTTTCTAAGACCACTTCTAACTAAGTGACTCGGGGAACAAAACATTAAAGTTTTGGGTCCATGGCCAGGAAACTCTCCAGACCATAATCCCATTGAGAATTTGTGGTCAATCCTCAAGAGGCGGGTGAACAAACAAAAACCCACAAATTCTGACAAAATCCAAGCATTGATTATGCAAAAATGGGCTGCCATCAGTCAGGAATTGGCCCAGAAGTTGATTGACAGCATGCCAGGGCGAATTGCAGAGGTCTTGAAAAAGAAGGGCCAACACTGCAAATATTGACTCTTTGTATAAACTTAATGTAATTGTCAATAAAATCCTTTGAAACTTATGAAATGCTTGTAATTATACTTCAGTATACCATAGAAACAGCTGACAAAAAGATCTAAAAACACTGAAGCAGCAAACTTAATATTTTATAACTTAAAATTAATATTTGTGTCATGTTCAAACTTTTGGCCACGACTGTACAATAACACAGGCTAAGTCCAGGTTTTCTTAATCTGTTAGGGGCCTTTCTAGGTAGCCTACCAAACATTAAGGAGTTCAGTTTTGTTCTTCATATTAGGAAAAGCACAAAAAATCGATCTCATATGCAAAGGGAAATGGTGCTTAGTCAAGTAATACTTCTACGAAGAATCACACAACCCAGTTAAGAACCATAAGTGCCATTAATGCACATTATTTTTAAGAGAGTAGTAAGTGGAATCAGACAGAGGTTTACCAATATTGAACATTCTGACCCAGAGGATGGCAGTCTGAAGAAATAGGGGGTGCGGTGGGGTGTGAACAAATTTTCTAAGAGATAGATAGAGAGAGAAAAACACAAGAGGCCATTATGTATTACATTTGAACTTCTGAATGTGCACCAGTGGCTTCCAACAGTGAACTATCACACATTTTTATTTCTCTGCTTTACAATATTCAACAAATAAAACAGTTGGTTGTCAAATCATACTGTTTTGTTTTTGCTCTTGCACTTTATTTCCATTAGTTAGGCTGAGCAAACCAATTGCACATGAAGCAGGCTGGAGGAAAACATTCTTCATCAAGTTTTAGGCACTGCTTTAGGCTCTTTACATTTACAAAAATAAAAATGTAAACAAGATACAACATGAAAAAGGCTATTGCAATGTAAACAAATGGGCTTATTTTAGAAAGTAATAACCTCAGACTATGCGATGAGTATCTTTGATGTGAGCATGTGAGTTGTTTGTAAATATACAAAAGTTTAAACAGATCTGAATTTAGATATCTCTGCCTGCATTGGATAGGTTTCCTTTTTTGAACACTTGATGGTGCTTTAAAAAGAAGATGTTTCAGTTTGATACAAGGCACATGAAGTATAAAGGTAAAATCAGTTATGCAGGAGTTACAAATATTATAAATGTATACTACTTCTTTTTACACATTTGTTTCAGATGAATAACTCACTGGAATAATTCAAGTAAATGATAATCAGGTAGAGCAACCTCAGGACCAAATAGTGAATGTTAATAAGAAATGGAAAGTATGCAGTAGCTGCTGGTGTTTTGATGAATGTGATTAAGAATATAGAGAGGTTTTGTGGTAGCAGAACACCTTGTGTTACTTGTCCTACACACTTAGATTCATCAGATTGTTCCTTGCATTTTCTCATAGGTGCAAAGGTAACCAAACAGTGAGGGGCTAAAGGCTTTTTCTGATTTAATCTCAAATTTCAGTGTCATCTGAATTGCCGTGGTCTCACACCTTGAAGCATCTCAGATCAAAATTTGTGCTGTGGTAACTGCCAGTGGCCAGCCACAAGTCCGCAACAACTACCTAAGATGTGATCTCCTTGCAGTGTGAGCTAAAAGGACAGCTCCTATTATTCAGGCAGTCAGAGACTGCTTTTGAGCACTGCGAGCGGTGTACTTCCTAGTGATGACATCTTATCTTTCTGTCTTGTCAGCCCCTCCTTTTCTGTTCAGCGTTGATACTACATTCCACCCCTCCACAGTGGAAATCTCATCTTCATCGTCAAGTGAATTGCTATGGACTCACACCATACTTCGTCTCAGTTCAAAGATTTGTGCTGTGGTCACTGCCAGCGGTTAGCCATGAACACAGAGCATTTTGCACAGAAGGGGTCTTCTTGCAGCATGAGCTAAATGCTTCTTTAGTCTGCCGAACACTTCCTGGTAATGCCAGCTGATCTCTCTCCCTCTCTCTTTGTTCATCATACACAAAAAAATCCCATCCTTGCCACCAAGTGAATTGCCATGGACACACACACCACAAAGCATCTCTGTTTAAAGATTTGCAATGTGATGAACTGCAGGTGGTCAGCCACAGAGCTCCTTTAGCTAGCTGCACAGAGACCGTTTCTGAACACTGCAACCAGAGTGCTTCCTGGTGACGTTAGTTCATCTCACTCTCTGTCAGCTGCTACCATTTTTGCACAGTGTCACAACTACTTCATCTAAAGCAGCTGATGTCCAATCAAAGCTGTGATTAATTAAAAATCATGAAAAGAAATTAACCGAACCTGATAATTGAAAAACTATTGTAAAAAGTACATTTTACCAAGAAATTAGTTAAAGGACTATGCAAATTAAATTAAGACAGGAAGAGGTTCACAAAATGGTTATACTAAACTAGCTGTGTAAGCCTGTGCTGTAAAAAGCCTGGGATCCTAGAAACTATTGAAATCGTCAGAAAAAAAACTGATGAGATGTCAGCTAATTGAAAGGAACTACTCTGGGTGTCTCACTCCTAAGAGGATTCATTTTGCCGATGTGTTCGCATCGCTTGTGCATTAGCGGCGGGAGGAAAAGTAAAAGGGATACCGTTTTGCCGATGTTAACGGCTAAGCGACTTTGTCTTTCTTCTGAGGTTTCGTTTTGCAGATGTGCTCGCCTCGCTTGTGTATTAGGGGCAGGAGGAAAAGTAAGAGGGATACCGTTTTTCCGATGTTAGCAGCCAATCGACTTTGTCTTTCTTCTGAGGTTTTGTTTGGCTGACGTGCTTGCCTCTCTTGTGTATTAGTGGCTAAGCGAGGCTTTCTGTTTTCTCGGAAGTGGAACCCTTGCCCTGACTCCACCTCCCACTTCAAGGCCGGACAGCACACACACTATATATAAGATTGTAGATATAGTAATATATTGATACGTTTTTATGAGCATTGCCCAGGCAAAGTCGATTCTACTGCCACCTTCTAGCTCCGGGTAACTGAATCTGTGTGTGAAGGTCATACATTCACCCATACCTGTGTGGAATTTTCTGGGAATTCTAAAGTTTTTCTACCACATCCCAGAACTGTCCAATGTTTAAATAGCTGGCAGTATATTTTTTTTAAAACTACTTGTTCATCAAATTTTCAATAGTATTTACAAAAGCCTAGCACCTCAGCTAGTTTTAGAATAAAAATTATCTAGTAAAACTAAGTCAAAGCAACACCCTGGTGAGTGCTCTTTTAATTTCTAAAATCATTAAAAATTCACTGACAAAGCTTGACTTCTATGCAAATACTGGTAACTGTGATATCATAATCCATAAATAGCTTGACATTTACCCTGAAGGAATTAAATTGGATAGAAACAAGAGGCAAGAAAGATGTGACAGAGCTGTATTACAGTATATAGCAAATCAAAATCTACTATCCTAGAGACAATAAGACCAAATACCTTTGGTTTTTGTAAAAGACGCTGTGCTGCACATCTTTATCAGTTATGCTGAGAAGCACCTTAGGATAAGAGGTAGTGATCAGTTTGCTTTTATTATTGTCCCAAAGCTATTTTCAATTTGACATTCATCAAATATTCACACACACACACACCCCTCCCCAAACATTTTTTCTGCACTCATATGAGACTCATTATTTATTTAAAAGAACAAAACAAATCAGCAAAACACAATCCAATTAAAAAGCAAATACAATAAAAAACAATACGTAGTGACAACAATTAAGCAAAAATCTTATCTTCTCTTGCCAAATGTTTCCAACAGTGCCAGGTCACTTGAAAAAACATTCAGCTTCACAAATGTCCTATTGTGATGCATTACTATTTTCCAATGTAAATAACAAGCCCTTTATTTGTTGACATTCAGTGTCAGGTTTGTTGAAGTGCTAAGAATTTTACCTACTTCAAAGTTGTGGAAATTCACTTTTGCAAAAACCGTAAGTAATTAGAGGCTAGTTGATTGCCGTCTTTCCTCAGAGACTGTGAAGCAGCACATTTTTTTATAAAGTAGATGTAACACACCAAACAAAGCAAAAATGAACAATACTGTGGACCCAGTGTGGGTGATGATGTCATCCTAAATCTCTGTTGCTGTGATTGTATATGATCATATGGATTTTATACAATATTATAAAACATAATCCAATAAAAAAGGGAAATGCAATGTTTTTGTTTCAGCACTCAATCCCAACCTGGGCTGTGCCACAAGAGAGAAATCATTATTGATCTTGAGATTATGATTGATATTAAATGTTTGAAGCACAAAAAATCATTTTCTGAACATTAGATCAAGGAAAAGAACAAAATGCACACCCTCGTAAAGAAGTTGTAAATAGAAGGAATTTGCCTATAAAATAACAGGCTCTTATGATTTTAGTCATGCGACAAAGGGAGTGTGTAATTTATAAACCCTAAAACAATGCACTGTTATGTCAGTTTTTTTTTCTTTTGATGTGCATTGAAATATTCATGCAGAGTCCTGACTTGATATTTTTTAATACTATGAAAAGTGGGAAGGATGGAAAAAAGTGCCTATTAATTGACTATCTATTGACAATTAAATTACAGTTTTGAGATCATTTCAATACTGGAAAAATAAACCTAGGATGTCAGAATGTTCAAATGTGCCGCAAGGCAGATTATTGTAGATTATTGCTTTTCATTAGAATCAGATGTAGTGGTTTGCAAAACATTACTTTCAGATCCAGAATCTCTTTGATATATACAGTACATAGTGTATATATAAAGTAGATTCTCTAAGGATTCAGACCCTTGCACTTTCTGCACACTTTATTATGTTGTTGATTTAATTTTAAATGGATGAATCTGCCATTTTTGCCCATCAATCTACACTCAATAACTCATAATTACAAATTAAAAACATGTTTTCAGAAAGGTGTGCAAGTTTATTTCAGACTCAAATCTTCCATTTATGTAAGCATTCAGATCCTTTGCTGTGACACTTCAAATTGTGGTCATGTGTATACTGTTTGGTTTAATCATTTTTGAGAAGTGTCTAGATCTTGATTGGAATCCACCTGTGGAAAACTGAAATGGTTGGGCACCATTTAGAAAGGCACACACCTGAGTATGTAAGGTCCCGCAATTCACACTAGATGTCAGGACACAAACCAAGCCACAATAAAATTGTGGTGAGGCATCGATCAGAGCAGGGGTATAAAACTATTTCTAAAGCTTTCAGTGTTTCCAGCTGCACAGTGGCCTCTATAATTGTGAAATGGAATAAGTTTGGAACCACAAGGAGTCTTCCCAAGGTTGGCTGTTTGGCCAAATTACGTTACGGGGCAAGAAGGGCCTTGATAAGGGAGGTGACCAAGAACCCCACGATCACTCTAACAGATGTCTTCTGCTGAGATAGGAGAACCTGTCGGAAAGATGACCATCTCATCAGCACTCCATCAATCAAGTATTTATGGCAGAGTGGACAACTCCCAGTTGAAGTGTGCCAGATTTCATTGAAACAACTCTGAAATCATGATGAAGAAGATTCTCAGGTCTGAAGAGACAAAAATTATACTCTTTGGGCAGAAATCCAAACAATATGTCTGGTGAAGTCTAGACACTGCTCATCACCGGCTATTAGAAAACATGATAATATAGAAAAAGTTTTAGGTATTTGCACATGCCTGAAATAATGTTAGTGGCAAACAATTTTTAAATTTATATTTAAAATATTTATAGTCTAATTGATGGTAGGTAACATTATAAGATTTTGCGTGTTTTCATCTCAATTAGATTTTCAGCTGTTTTCATGTTTTGCATTATAAATTTCACATTTTCATTGGTTTTTCATATAATAAAATATATTTGGAAAACACATGGAGTAACAGAGGAATTATACTTACAAAATAATCTTCTTATTTACCACCAGAACAATTCTTTCAGATTTAATTTAATTATTAGCACAATTTAAAATATATACAAAAATGTTATTTTTACTGTTCCAGAATTCTGGAGGTAATGCAATTGACTTTAACAAATTTATCACTTATTAAAATTCAACCTGGCAAGAGAACTACCAGGTTGGCACAAGGCAGAGCTTTGTCTTGTAGACAGACCTCAGAAGAGAGACAGAATGCAAGAGAGGAAGGGCACAAGAGATGCTGTGTACGCCAGTGAGAAAATGCAGGCCTTATGTTGTTGCTGTGTGCCCTGGAAATGCAACAGTCAGGGACATCTGTATATTCAAGATAAACAGTGCTATCCTAATATGCTAGGGGGCATATGACTCAGATAAGCTTGTTTGAACTTCTCCATGTTGAAAGAGTGAAGGAAAGGCATGAGGAACAACACCTCCCGGCTGGTAAATAGCAAATGGTATCACAAGGGAATATGCGGAATGTGCTGTCCATGTTACAGTGCAAGCATCTGATGAGTTGTTTTGGGGTCCTGGCTTTTGATGCAAGGATGCCAGGAACTGGTATAGGTACTTCTAGCTTGATAACCCTGGAATAAGAAATAATCCTGGAATAGGGTATACAGTTGGGAGGAAACTGAACCAGCCAGTCAGCCAGAGCTTTGAGAGAAAGAATGAGAAGCAAAAGTAAAGGGAGTGCGATACTGTGTGGTGCTGCGTTAGACACATGGATGAGCCTCATCATGATAGACAAGGTTCAGTCCTGTTAATGAAGGCCTGGGGCAGTACAGCTATAGCTCTCCTTGTTTAATTTTATACTTTGAGATCCACTTTTTTGTTTATTACTTTTTAGTAAATTACTGTATATATTACTTTATATTATTATTAGTTTATTTTTGTAAGAAAAAAGCAAAAATATTTCTTTTTTGTGCATTTCTAGGTTCAGGAATCTGATAAGATGCCCACTTTTGTTCACAAAATTTTGAGTCATATAGTTTTATGGATTTCATACATTGTATGCTTTTACATGGAAATATCATAGAATTGTACGTTAGTTAGTTGGTTTATTGCCATATGTAAAAAATACAAATTATTTCTGGGATTGGCTCCAGCAGACCCTTGTGACCCTGTGTTAGGATATACTGTAGCGGGTTGGAGAATAACTGACAGTGTAAGTGTGTCCTCAGTATTGCAGGCATATTATGTGCATATTACATAAGAAATGTAATAACTTTACAGACCATCTAACAATAAATTCTAATAATTTCCACAACATACATTACACAAAAAAGCTCAACATAAATGATTCAGTTCAGTAATCATTACAATGTATTTTTTCAGTAGTCTTTCAGTATTAGCAGCATCACTCCAAGCAAGATGCAGGAGAGGAGCATAGGCTCACATATGACAGCTCAGTTCACAGAGCTTGTCTAACCAGGGAGTCCAAAAGCAACAGTAGACTGCCATATTATTCACAAATTAGGGAAAAATCACATGACACCTTTTTAAGTCAGTTGCCAAGGTGATATAACCAGTATGGAAACACAGGCATGTATTGCTGCTGGGGAGATTCACAGGAGAAGCAGCACATGTCACTATGCTGAGTCAGCCCTGCTCTCTGTGCAACAACAGGCAGCAACAACAACTTATTTTAATCTTATCTTGTCCTGCCAGATTTTCCATTAGTGCCAAGTCATCTGAAAAAAAAAAACATCCAGCTTCACGAATTCCACATCTTGGTGCATCTAAAGTGATCTAAATTAGTTACAAATATAAAGCAACAAACTAACTGATTGCATACAACTTGCATCACAGACAGACAGACAGACAGACAGACAGACAGACAGACAGACAGACAGACAGATAGATAGATAGATAGATAGATAGATAGATAGATAGATAGATAGATAGATAGATAGATAGATAGATAGATAGATAGATAGATAGATGTGAAAGGCACTATATAATAGATAGATAGATAGATAGATAGATAGATAGATAGATAGATAGATAGATAGATAGATAGATAGATAGATAGATAGATAGATAGATAGATAGATAGATAGATAGATAGATAGATGTGAAAGGCACTATATAATAGATAGATAGATAGATAGATAGATAGATAGATAGATAGATAGATAGATAGATAGATAGATAGATAGATAGATAGATAGATAGATAGATAGATAGATATTATTTGTCCCCAGAAGCTCTTTAAAAGAATAAATACATGAATAGAAAAGCAGGTGAGTAAGTAAATAAATTAATATAGACACACACTTTACTCTGAAAACACACTGGAATGACTATAAAGCAAGAAAATTAAAAAGAATGAAAAGTTCTGACTTGGCTGTCACAGTCCCAGTGAGTATTATGCAGACGTACTGCTGTTGGTAAAAAGGAGGCCTAGTAGCGTATTCTGCAGAATAATTTGTTGGCTGAAAGTGCTCAGTGTGCAGCATTGGTCATAATGGCACTCAGTTTTGTTTGCTACTACCTCCAGGGGGTCCAGAGTGTTTCTCATAACTGAGCATGGCCTTTTATTTAACTTGCTGATTTAGTGGGGCTCTCTTGAAGTGAATACACACCACAGCATAAAACGTCACACAGGCCATCACAGAGTTATAGAAGATGTGAAGAATGTCACTTTCCACATTAAAGGAACACAGTAAGAGAGCCTGCTTTCTTTTTCTTATATAGTTCCTCTGTATTCTGAGACTAGTCCAACCTGTCATGAATGTGGGCCCTCAAGTACTTGTAGGAGTGAACCATCTCTACATCCACTCCTTGAATAGTGACTGGACATAGAGGCTGTTTGGTTTGGCGAAAGTCAATAACCAGTTCTTTGGTTTTGCTGATGTTAAGATGCAGTCAATTTTGCACCAAGAAAAAATTTTTTCACCTGACTCCTATACTCTATCTTATTATAACTGCAGAATCATCCGAGAATTTCTGCAAGTGCAAATTTGGTGTAATATTTATAGTCGGAGATGTACAGAGTGAAGAGAGCAGGAGAGAGGACTGTTCCTTATGGTGCTCCAGTGTTGGACACATCTGTGTTAGAAATGCAGTCCTTGAGCCTCACAAACTGTGGTCTGCCGGACAGATAGCCCATTATCCAGGATTGCATAGGCTCATTCACCTACATATCTCTGAGATTACCCCTTAACAGAGATGGCTGGACGGTAATGAAGGAGCTAGAGAAATAATAAAAAAAACATAATCCTCAGAGTGCTGCCAGTTTTTTCAGGTGAGATTGTAGCGGGGCTACATAGTGGTAATAGTGTTGTCAATGTTTGTGCTAAGTGCGTTTTGTTTCCATCGTCCCGTTTGCTGTTTGTGTGCGTCAGAAAATGTTGTCCCCGTAAATTCAAGGGGGACGGATGATGGAAAGAGATCGCAGCCCCAAAATGGAAAACATCTGTTAACGATCAATCAATTACATCCGGCAGTACTACAGTATATAAACAATCGGGAGAGAACAGGAAGGGGACAGGAGAGACAGAGATTTTCATTTTCACCACAACGCCTCAACTTACCTGCTGTTCACCACATTGCGCCTTTCTATCCAGTTTGTTTTCATTCCACCGGACTGACTTCAATTCCCTCATCACCAGAGACCCCAGGGTCGGATTACATCATCCACCAAAAGCCGAGGATCCACGTTGAGGTTGCTCCATTTATTCCGTGAAATACAAATGCATCTCTTATCTGTTGACCAGTCATCCGCATTCAGGACAGTTGTACACTCGGACTCAAGTTCACGATCATTCATTCCGTATTTTATTCATTGTTGTTCTTCGTTGTTGTTTTGTTATATGTTACAGGGGCAACGGAGGGTTTGTTGTTGTGTATATATATATATATATAGTGTTGTCACGGTATTGCTCTGGTGGAGGGATATTCATATATACATATCTACATGGGGTATGTGCAATAATATTTTGTTTTCTGTTTTAATATATTCACTTATTTTCACACATCTACTTTTCTTTTGTGCATATGTTTACACCGTCGATTGTGGGGAAAAGTTTCATTTGATAGAGGTATGGCTTGATATTTAGATTCATCTCAGTAATTCATCCAGGCCACAAGTCTTGGAGGTGTAGCTGCCGGCTGGGTAAAGGGTCGGCCGTTACAAGATAATTATATCCTCCACTCCAATCTTTGTCCAACAGGCAAACTTCAGTGGGCCCAGGTGGTCTTCCACAAGAAGATTCATATAATCCAGGACCATTCTCTCAAAGGTCCATGATGTGAGACGTAAGTTCCACTGGTCTGCAGTTATTATGTGATTGATGTTTCCAGCAGGATAATGCTTTAAATCACAAAGTATGTATCCTCTCAGGATGGATCCAGAATTAGGAACAACTTCAGTTTACTCCAAATGATTGCCGATCCCCCAGATTTCAGTTTAAAAGATCAGCTCTGTAATGAGATGGAACAGCATGAACAAATTGCCTAAAATGTACAGGAACTGCATGGTGCTATTGTGTTAACTTAGACCAAAACCATAATGGTAAACATTGTTGAATCTATGCCTTGAAGAATTCAAACTGTTCTAGAGACAAACTGGGTTCTAACCAAATCTAGATAAGTGTACCTTGTAAAGTGGCCTCTGAGTAAAAATTATATAAAACTACGCAATTAGATGATGCATGTGTTGGCTTACATACAATATGTTACTTTCCTGTATTCATGTCAAAAGACCAAACCAAAAAAATCATTGTAAAATGAAATATTAAGTATAACAGAAAATACAAATAATAAAAAAACAGCAACATTGTACTAAATTCCATCCATCCATCCATTTTCCAACCCGCTGAATCCGAACACTGGGTCACGGGGGTCTGCTGGAGCCAATCCCAGCCAACACAGGGCACAAGGCAGGGAACCAATCCTGGGCAGGGTGCCAACCCACCGCAGGACACACACAAACACACCCACACACCATGCACACACTAGGGCCAATTTAGAATCGCCAATCCACCTAACCTGCATGTCTTTGGACTGTGGGAGGAAACCGGAGCGCCCGGAGGAAACCCACGCAGACACGGGGAGAACATGCAAACTCCACGCAGGGAGGACCCGGGAAGCGAACCCAGGTCCCCAGATCTCCCAACTGCGAGGCAGCAGCGCTACCCACTGCGCCACCGTGCCATTGTACTAAATTGCAAATTTGAAATATTGTAAACCAAGTTGGCCTTAAATACAAGAGTCTTTAATGATAAAGAAATTATCATTATCTCTTGGAACGAAACCATAGATGGCAGCATGATTTTTTATAGTAATATATGATAATTTTTTATTATTTTTTGGAATTTTACTTGAAATAATAACCACAATAAATTGATAAGTTAAAAAAACTGTTCTTTCTTTCTTCTCTCTCTCTCAGTAATGTGTATTTTGAATATGCAAAAGTGCTGCAGAATGGACAGTGAATAAATAATAAGTTGATTCATGCCAGAAAAAAATAAAATACATCAAAAATAAGCAGTAAGTGTAGTGCTGTGGGCTAATTAAAAATACATTTTCATAAAATCTAATTTGGAACAATTTCTATCAAGTTTGAACCATCAAGTAACACTCTGCTCTTTATAATTTGCAGGTAGCAATTACATTTCTTTCAGACATATAAATATATAAATGCTGAATAAGGCAAAATCACTTTACAGAATGACATGAAAAAAATCAAAGCAGGGCACCAAGGATCACAAGTGCTGAGTGGTAAATATCATTTAATTAGCACGTGTCAGCGGCGCACAATGTATTAGTCAGGGATTGATGTTTAAGTTTGCTTTCCTCACATTTTCATGATTTTAAATAATTATCAGGTAAATTATAACCACATTTTTAAAAATCAGCACTTGCAGTCTGTGATGCTACTCTGGGTCACTTACAAAACTATAGTTAAACCTGAATAATGAGGACAGAACTGTCAGTTACATCCTTACAATGCCATTAGTTACAGAGGCAACACTTCTTTTTTGAAAATTATTATAAAACACGGACATAACTTTAGTTTCATTCTTGTGTCATGCCTGATGATATTGGGACAGACTCCGACCACCTGTTTCCCTAATGTTATTAAGTGGGACAGACTGTAAATGTATAGATGCTATTTTTCCAGATCTTAAAGCAGTTTTCACTGAAACTTCTAATCAGAATAAATTCACTGTCATTTATCTTTTTCTTTCAAATAATGTAATTCCAAATATTTCAAATACAGTGGATTCAGAAAGTATTCAGACCCCTTCCCTTTCTGTACACATTATAGTGTTGTCCCTTTAATTTTAAATGCATACATTTGCCATTTTTGCCTTTTAACCTACACACATTAACCCATAATGACCCATAAAGATGAAAACATGTTTTCATAAAGGTTTGCAATTTTATTAAACATCAAAAACTGAAATCTCTCATTCATGTAAGTATTACGACCCTTAATTCAGTGAATGTATAGAAGCCCTTCGGCAGCAATTACAGCTTTGAGTCTTCTTGGATAAGTCTCTTCTCACTTAGCCCACCGGAATTTGAGCAGTTTATCCCATTCTTCTTGGAAGGTCCTCTCACGCTTTGTTAGATTGGATGTGTAAGAAACAAGGCAGAAACAACATAAAGGGATACAACATAACACAACATAAATATTGAGACACCGAAAGGCAAATCCTGTATAATTGATGAAAAAAACAAACAAACAAACAAGCATTTAACAAATAGTGTTGTGAAAATCTTTTCAGATGTGAGTCTAAATGACGACTGCCTAACATGGCCGATCTTCCGGTTTTGGACACTTTGTCCAGGTGTATTGACACTGGAAGTAATGTCAGTGGTGTTAAAGTTGTCAGTCTTTCAGCCTGCAGTGGGATGAAAAGAAAAGGTGTTAATAGACAGCGTGGAAAATTACTATCGCCAGAGCCGTAAACTGTCCCCAATGTGCACGCACATGACAGTCTGTAATCTGCCACCTTCAGGTCTCTCCACAGACATTTCATGGGGTTTGCATCTGGGCTTTGGCTGGGCTACTTGATGGGAATCAGAGACTTGTCCTGAAGCCACTCCAGCGTTGTCTTGGTTGTATGCTACAGGTCGTTTTTATGCTGAAAGGTGAACCATCAGTCCAGACTGTGGTTGTGTCTGCTCTGTAACAGGTTTTCTTCGAGGACTGCCTGTATTTGGCTGCATTCATACTTATCTCAAATCTAAGCAGTCTCCTTGTCCATGCCGCTGAAAAGTACCCCCACAGCATGATGCTGCCACCATCATGTTTCACCATAGGGGTAGTATTAGGCTGGTGATGAGCAGTTCATGGTCTTCCCCATGCATAGTGCTTCGAGTTCTTCTCAAAGAGTTCAGTGTTTGTCTCTTCAGACCAGAGAATTATTTTGGTCATACTCTCCTATGGAACTTTTTGACTTTTGTCATAAGCCTTTTACTCCATCTAGCCTCTCTACCATAAATGGTAGATTGATGAAGTGCTGCTGGGATGATTGTGCTTCTGAAAGGTTCTCCCGTCTCAGACTTTAGAACCTTGTCTTGGATGAGTCCTAGTGAATCCAAACTTATGGTTATAAACTGTTGCCCTACTCTATTTCCTGTAACAATCTGATTTGATCTACTGACAGTTTCTCGACTTCATGGCTTGTTTTTTTTTGACATACAGTGTGAATTATGGGACCTTATACATATGGGTTTATGCCTTTCCAAACGATGTCCCGTCAATTCAGTTTGCCACAAGCAGACTTCAATCAAGTTCTAGACACATCTCAATGATAATTAAAGCAATTGGGATGCATCTGTCCACAATTTGGGTTCTCACAGCAAAAGGTCTGAATACCCATTGTCACACACGTGTGATTGGGAGACAACTGAAAGGCCTTAAGAATAGTATTACCATGCCATATCAGGGTGGCAAGCTGCACTAACACTCTTTCTCAATCTTCTGCAGACCATCCTTGGGAAATCTCGCTAGGTCCCAAGCGCCAGTGATGATGTTACTGCCATGGATGACATCACTTCAGATTTTCTGGCGCCATGGATGACGTCGCTTCTGGTATCAAAGACATCACTTCCAATTCTGATGTCAATGATGACATCACTTACGCTCCAGAAGACTTCACTTCTCGATGATGTCACTTCCGTTCTCTGGCTTTAAAGCTGCCATCTTTTACTGTTATATTCAGTTCTGTTTTAGACTCAAACCTGTGAACATCACAATCAATTTCAACCCTTTTGGCAGCCAAGGCACAGTATACAGGTGGTTGCCCCAAACCTTTTTATGTCTGTGGTCTGGTTTTGTGACACCATATAGTGAGAGATTTCAGTTTCCGATGTTTAATAAATTTGGAAAACTTTTTGAAAATGTTTTCACTTTTGTCATTATGGGTTATTGAGTGCAGATTCATGGGCAGCAATACTGAAATTTAGTTTACAACACAATGAAGTGTTCAGAAAGTGAAGGGGCATGAGTACTTTCTGAATTCACTGTAAGTGTACAGACAGGTAAATTACACAAAGTATCACGATACAGTAAAATCTAAAAAGTAAGATAAATCATAAAAAGATTTGATTGTGCCACAAAAGCAGTCAGACCTCATGAAGATAAATGTAAGCACTAGGGTATCAGTGAATGTGATTCGCAACTTGAAAGGAACAGTGGCACAGGAAGGTATAAATATTTCAGTGCATAGAGGAAATTTTTAGATTTTGAAGGTTTCAGGGAAAACAAAGACAAATGTGAACTCCTTTTTAGCCAAGAAATCCACAGATGCAAACAAAAAAAAACTAGCAGTTACATGGGGTTTATGTACTGTATTCTCAGAGTAGCACACATCACCGCTGCAGTGTCAAGCCACAGATGAGCGAGGGATTCATGAATTATACAGTGTGTTGTTGTCCTACAGTGAATTACAAATTTCCTGAACAACAAATTATTCCTATAGTGGAAAACCAAAACCAAAATAAAATTGGCATTGAAAGAAACCAATTTAAATCCATTTCTCAGCAGACTAAAATTACAAATAATAAAGGTTGGCAGAATAATACAGTGGTTAAAGCTGCCACTTCATGAATCCATCTTCCTAAGTTTGAACTTTAGGCCAGGTTTTTATTGATGTGAAATTTGCATGTTTTCATGCATCTGCATAGATAATTCTATCTAAAGATGTGTTTGCTAGGTTTGAACTGGCAATTCTAAATTTCACTATATATAACTGTATGCATGAATGTACCCTGTGATGGACTAGCACTCCAACCAGCGATGATCCTTGATTTTGCATTTGCAGTGGCTGGGGTCGACTCCAGCTCCTATAATCCAGAAACTGTTTAAACACATTACAGAATTTCAGTCTATGTGATTAAAAATAGAAATGTATAAATAAAAGATAATAATGAGCACTATGCAGCATAAAGCAAGAACATAATCTATAATGTGAATGTATCAATAATGTTAAATGATCTTGGGCAGTTTTTAATATATTAGAACCAACAGCATATGGAGTGGAAGTGCATTTTAAACAGTACATTTGCATTTTGCTGTATTGTGATTTAATGCTGATTAGCTGAAAAGTTTGGAAAAATGTTCAGAAAAGAAAGCAGTCGAAGAGAGAGCAATCAAATGCCATTACTTTGTTAAATCAGAGTAAGTGGAAGCAGCGCCTTTCAGCACATTACTTTGTCTCAAATATGTGCCTTCACCCCCTTAAATAATTACTAACATTTAAATTAAGTTATGCTTACCTTCAGTTTATCCTCAAGAAATCATACCGTTATAAAGCAGTAACAATAAAACACTCAAACATGCTTAATCAAGTTCAGGGTTTTGAGGAGCTGTCCTGGCAGTGAAGGGTACATGGCATGAATCAGACCTGGATGAGATGCCAATTCATTGCCGAGCCGCCTCAAAACACAAAGAAACACCAGGCCAATTAGGAATTGATAATTAGCATGGCATGCATGTCTTTGGGGTTAGTTGGAGAAAATCTTTTTAATAACAGTTTGACATCTTGAACTCTGAGACTCACAAGGTTTTTCTAACTATGTCAAATAAGCAGGTATTGTTTTAAGAGATGCAGCTGTTTTCAGCCTATCCTTGAAAGAATTCCATAAGATTACCTGTATTACCAGTCGGAAGTTAAGACCTTGAGTCTTAGCAACAAGAATATATTTGATTATTCATGTTTAGAACATCATACCATATCTTTTTATGTAAATATACTTGGCTATAATTTGCATGTTATCAGCTTTATGCTAAAGATGCTCTTGTATACTCATGTCTATAAAAGCTTTCTCTGGGCAAAGAACTGTTTAGTGTATCTGGGATTACAATGCAAGAATAACAGCTTGTATGGTGTGCTCCAGCAGCACCTTTGTTAAATAAATTTCTTATATACTCCTGAGAACCTTTGTGTTCTATCGACAAAGTAAACCAAGGATCAAAAGGAATTTAGGATCAATAATGTATAAGAGGAAAATTGGAGTACCCAGTGGAAAAACTACACAGACATGTTATGTACTAGAATGGAAAAGCAGCTCAAAAAATGTCATCTCTGAATTGAGTGTGGATTTCGATACATCTACATTTCTACTTCTGTTTGATTAACGAAGAAAAAACTCATCCACATCAGGGGTGAAAAGTAAAATACAATCTAGTAATTACATAAACTAATAATGAGCAATTAGATTCTTTTTCATGATCTGCTTTGTTGGATTTAATTAGAGAAAGATGAGACCTTTGAGTTTTCAGGATACAGCTGAACTAATAATTGCTTCTCATTCATTAATTTGTGTCTGGCTGTAAATATTTTAACTGAGGATGAATGTGAAGAATTAATAAAATTTATCTGACAATCTGATCAGTTCACTTAATCAAAGGTGTACTACTTTGAAAATACAGAAAGTAAGAGATGTAGGGACTGAGAGAATAATGAGATAAAAAAAAAAAAAACTATGGTCAAAATCGGAAGTCAAGAATCAATTGTCAAAACCCGTAACTCGTTAAATAAGTCTTATTTCAAACAGGAATCATACACCAAAACAAGAAAGAGGGAATCACACATAGTCACCAGTAGGTTTACCCAGTCCCAGATAATTTGGGGTCTACCAGGAGTGACCTTTATACTGTCTCACTTGATGATGTCATTGACTGATACTCCAGGTGTAACGATGGGAGTATTGCAGAAACAATGGGAAACGCAAGGCTCTCAAAATGGCAATACCCATTAACAAAACAAGATGGCATTGAAAATAATGTTTTTAAATCAACAACTATTAGATAAAGTCTTTAAACAAAAAATAAACATCAAAAATGGATTCCTCTGGTAGGAAAATCCCAGAGCAGATGTTAACATGATATTTTTAAGATTAAGCGAAAGTGCAGAATAATAACTAAAAAATGTTAATTACAACAAACTGGAAGACAATGCTGTTGAATTAACTATTTGAAAACCCTGTGCTTTCTTTACCACTAACCCAAGCAGTTGCTTTCATTCTCAAGAGACTAGCCAGATTTGTTGGCCAATTATCCTTTTAAGTTTTTGCTGGTTTCAATGCGGTGAAATTGATGCAAGTGTAACAGCACTTGCAGGTTGCATTAATATGTACTGTGTGATGTAATATAAAATAAGAAAATAATGTTTTATAGAATTAGTGCAAATGAGATAAGAATTAGGAAAGATGGGTGGACCAGTTGAATATCTTTAATTAAACAAGTGGCCTTAATTCTGCTATGTGAGGTCCCTTTATTTGATAGTCAGATGGCATATTAGAAAGTATGAGAGGTTGTTGTAGAGCAGCAATGAAGTTTTACCACATAACAGCTGCCATATGCATTTGTAAGTGTGCCTGGATTTTGCTGGGTGAGTAGCGAGAGGAGTTGAACATTATATCTTTCCCAAAAAAACTTGCAATGAAGATTAATCGATCAAATGAACTCCCAATAATCTACACTTGATTTTAATTGGTCAATTTTTACTTTTTCGTGTTCAATAGTAGTTTTTTATCATGACATTTTTGGAAGAAGTCAGTCATCAGACCAGGCAACATTCTTCTAGTCTTCAACTGTATAGATTTAGTGAGCCTATGCCCACTGCAGGCTCATCTGTCTGTTCTTAGCTAACAGGAGTGGTATCCTGCTGTTGTAGACCTTCCGCCTCAAGGTTCGACATGTTGTCAATTCTGAGATGCTATTATACTTACCAGAGTTATACAGATTGGTTATCTGAGGTATTGTAGCCTTTGACTGTAGCCTTTGTAGCTTGAACCAGTCTAGCCATTCTCCTCTGACCATCCTCATCAAAAAAGAGTAAACTCTAGAGACTGTTGTGTATGAAAATCCCAGGAGATCAGTAGTTATACTCAATACCCACCTGACACCCAAAAACCATGCCATAGTCAGCATCACTGAGATCACATTTTTTCCCCATTCTGTTGTTTAATGTGAACATTAACTGAAGCTCCTGTGTATTGTACTGCTGCCACCTGATTGGCTGATTAGATAACTGAATGGAGAAACTGGGGTACAGGTGTTCATGATAATTTGCTCAGCGAGTGTATACATGATAGGATTCAAAATTAGTACATTAGAGGGTCAGCTCCAGTTGGACAGTTGGAAGACAATGTTAGAGAGGCGAGATTGCGTTGGTTTGGACATGTGCAGAGGAGGGATGCTGAGTATATTGGGAGAAGGATGCTAAGAATAGAGCTGTCAGGGAAGAGGAAAAGAGGAAGGCCTAAGAGAAGGTTTATGGATGTAGTGAGAGTGGACATGCAGGTGATGGGTGTAACAGAACAAGATGCAGAAGACAGAAAGATATGGAAGAAGATGATCCACTGTGGCAACCCCTAATGGGAGCAGCCAAAAGAAGAAGAAGAAGAAAGTGTATACATGGTGTTATTTTCACTGTATAATTTAGACTTAAAGGAAGGGGATAAAGTAACAGCTTAATGGTCACTGCCTTGCTGGCTAGAGTGATATTGTAGACCTACGAGATCATAGGAAAAAGAAAAAAATAGCATATTAATGGCAGTAAAGAAATGAAGGGGTGTCAGCAGGAATTCTAGTGGTATCCTTTTACTTATAATATTATAATGCATGATGAGAGTGACTGACATACAATCCCAAGAAGAGCTTGATTGCTATCATCGCAGCTCCTAGCAATACAAGAAGTAATTAAATTTAATACAGTGTATCTATTGCTGTTTCACACAGTTTTGTTTGACATCATTTGTGAAATTATTAATTTTCTAAATTTGCTGTTATGAGTTCACTAAGGTACTATACAATTTTTCATTTAAAAATGAAATAATGAAATGAAGACCCGGTAATATTCCAAGTTAATAAAAAAAGTTAAGATTATGAAAATTAGATCTTTAAACTCATGGCCCAGCTCATTCAAGTCAGGAATCAACCTGAAGTCCAGCTGCCAAAACTACCCACTGTGTCATGGATCTACACTCTCTTTGAAGTATTCAGCCATGCAAAACTTCAAATAGAAGTAATCATCCTAGAATAAATAAGTTAATGGAAAAAATGTTACAAATTACTTCTTCTGGTGAATATTCACAAAGCTTATATGTTTGTATAGTTAACATAAGGCCTCATGGGTAATATAAACTGGTTAATGACTTATTAAATTAAACATACCGTAATATTAATGAATAATATTTCTTTAAGCAATTCTGCTTGAATCTCTGCTGAGGAACTCATATACATTAAATTAATTCAATGTTCAAAAATGTGCACAGAAGACGGATATTTTTATCTTCTCTCTTCAGGCATGGCTAATTCAGACGCCTACTGCCACAATTTGGCGTCTTAGACGTTTAAATAGATTGAAATTATTAGCTAGCATATATGGAGAATGGCATCTCTTTTGTCTTATCTGTAGAACTTATTTTAAAATAATCGGTCATTATGTAAAAATACTAATAAACAAAATTATCATTTATTCAGCATCATCTTCTATCCCAGAAGGTTTTTATTATCTTTCTTTATTATATTCTTAAACTAATGTTAACATGCACATGGCCAGGCTTTTGTTTTATACGATTTCATGATAAATTTACCTGAATGATATTTTGCAAAAGTAACCAAACCTGGAGTGTTTTTCCATTCCTCAATAAAAACAGCTAGGGTTGCACCAGTTTGACAAAAAGGTTATTGCTAAACAGTGAAATATGTCTAGACAGGTTTGCAAAGGTCATAAAAATCTCAGCTGGTATCTGCAATGCAGCTATTATTACACTACTTTTATTAAGAATCCATAAAACATTTTTTTTCCATACAAGGCTTCATATTATGTCAAATCCCAAGAAAAAAGCATTTTATTGAGACACAAGCCTCAGGCTACTGCATGAACAGTGCAAGGGCTTTGAAACTTTTCACATGTCACTTATCTTCTTTTAAAAGTGCTCACCTTTTCAACCACAAAGTCATTATGCAAAAATAGTGACTGTGTCCTGTAAATCATAAGACTGCCAGTTCACAACTATGTGACCCTGAATACAAATATTGTTGAGAAAATATTAAAACAACTATATTTATGCTCTTTTTTTCTGAAATGTAATTTTTCAAATGAATTATCAGTTTGATATATAGGTAACATATATTTATGAATTCCGTAACCAAATTCTTATTAAATGCAGTATATATAATAAGTGAGAGGACAGAATTAATGGTTAAACAAATTACTTAAAATGATCTCTCACAGCTATGCAAGGAAACACATTAAAAACAGAAAAAAGAGAAACTCCAACAGCTACAAGATAGAACATCGATCCAACCACAAGACCAGAAACTAAAAGACTAAGAGGAAATTCTGAAAGGATGTTGCTGATTACCAGTTGCCCAGCTTCCAATGTGCCATGCAAACAAACACTTCTTGATATTAAACCTGAAAACCCATAAATCCATGATGGAGAGAGTTCAAGGACAATTCCAGGAATTAGAGAATTATGGGAATTTCCAGCAGGAGTCCAGTGACAACCTGGCTGCCCAAAGAGGGAGGCAGAATTTTGTTAATTCATTTAACTTAAGAAACTTTAACTACACAGTGTCAGTAACAAACAAAGGGGAAGAGTTAATGAAGGCAAAGTATGGACTTGTACACTAAAATTAAATGAATGTCCCTTTGAGATGTCTAATATAATCAAGAACAGGGCCGGCTCTAGCATTTTTGCTCTCCTGGGGAAAGCTGTAAAAGTTGCTGGAACAGCTTTTATCTCTTTATCCACCTTAATAAAAAGGACAAGTGTCTGTGTATCTGTGTGTCCATCTGGTTGCTTTGTCTCTGTTCTTGTATATGCTATTTGGTATGAGATGCATAACAGCAGTGCTATTGTTTGTGATATGCCATCTGTTGGAATGAAAAATGCAGTGTATGCAGTATTTCTACATGCACTGCAAGATGCATTTCAATATATGGTGCACTGCAAATGTTAATGCTGAATACACTGAGGTCTGCGTTGATTACTTAGACTTCAACTTGTATTAGATGGGTAGCACAGCTAGTATATACAGTATATAGGACATCATAGTTTTTCAGACATGGTTACATATATACGAAATTGAACAACAGAGAGAGGATGTTTGAGGTCCCAGGTTGGTATTTCAAATGCACTAATATATATATGGAATCAAAGCACTGTGATACGGTTTGCATATCTTTAGCTAGAAATCCACAAAGGTAGCAAATGAATCACCTATCTTAAAATAGTTTTTAATTCCCAAGCTTCTAAAAACCTATGAGGTGTCATCATCAGAGGAAAATAGTTAGACATACAGGAATCAAAGCCAATATACTGTATACTGTAGTAGATGGGGGGTGTAGGTGTAAGGAGGGAATTAATAAGGGTGGGGTTTGGAGGGTGTTGGTCATAAAGTCTTATTAGTTATATGGATGTTCTTCTTTTCAAGCTTGCATATGCTGGGTTCATGTCCAAATGTCTGTTAATTGCATTTTCATTTAAGATATATATGAATTTTTAATCGAGGAGCAGTGGGGGTTGACCCCATTGGTGTTTCGAGTGTCAAGATAAGGAGGGGTGTTAAGTTGGGTCTGAGTTTTTGGAACTCAGCATCAATAATGGATACAAAAATGCTGCACCCCCATATTTTGCTACTCTAGGGAACCACCTGGTTCACCTACATGGTACAGCCAGTCCTGATGAAGTAGTACTCCAAGCTTCATCACTTAACTGGCATGGCACAGAATTCAACCTGAAATAGTTAAGCTTGATGTAGTTTGTAGATTATTTTGCATAAATCACTTTCATTTTTGCTACAATTTACTTGATAATGACACATAGCTCAATGGCAGAGACGTGTATTTGATTGCTCTCCATGTGGCTTTGCATTATTTACATTTGGAAGCAGGTTGTATTGTTTATTTGTTTGCCCTATGTCTTACTGCATTTCCTCCAAGGACTCCTGATTGCTTCCTTTGTCCAAAGACATGCTGTCAATTTGATTGGCAACTCCAAACTCTTAGGGAGTTTTAGAAATGACACATTGATTTGCATTAGTTAAAACACTTAAAGCAGTGGTCTGATCCAGTCTTATGGAAAAGGAGTACAGGTGCTCAAAGGTTAGATGCCTTCATTTTATGAACAAGTAAGTTGTAACAGTTAAAATATGCATTTAATTGGCATCTCAGAAAATTAACATAATAGCACCACATTTCAGATGTAACAACACATTTAATACCTTCTTCGGTGCCACTGATCATCTCATTTAACTGTACAGGATTCATTTTTCTCCCTTGTTTTTAGTATTTGAATGGTGGACCTGTGCTAAAGCGGTTTATTTTATTTGTTGTTGTATCCTTTATAAAGAACCATTTTAAGATGGGGCTCTGCAACTGCATGTTACTCTTAGTTGAGTGCTGGTTTTCATGGAGTGTCTTTGGAACATACTGTAAGAACTATCTAGGTTATTATTTTCAGTGTATTGGGGTTTTTTTATATATTTTTTTTCATTTTAATAAAAAAAAGAATAATGTATTTTCATCCAATCCAATGCAGAATCTTTGGGTTTAGAGAGGAAACCAAAATACTTGTGAATATCCCACAGAGACATGAATGCAGACTAAAGGCAGGCAGTGCCCAAGTTCAAATCCTACCCGACATACACAGCAGCAGTGCTCTTAGCATATTGCCCTGGAATCCTCATATTTGCAAGAGATATTACAACTTCATCCAGGTTACAAGGTAATCATAAAGCTGATATTTTTACTAAATAAATGAATTCAAACAATTGGTGACTTTGTATTTGAAGCTTTTGCTGACAATGCATTTCATTTTTTATTTGAAATCTAGAATTATGTGGCAGTATGGTGGCACAGTGGTAGCCCTGCTGCCTCGCAGTAAGGAAAAGCAGGGTTCACATTATGGGTCCTCTCTGCATGGAGTTTGCATGTTCTCCCACTGTCCAAAGATATGCCGGTTAGGTGAATTGGTGACACTAAATTGGGTTTGTGTGTGTCTGCCCTGTGATGGACTGATTCTCTGTCCAGGGTTTGTTCCTGCCTTGTGCCCTATGACCTTGGTCTGCATTAAGTGGGTTAGAAAATAAAAAAATATAAAATTGTGAAGATAATTTAAACTTTGAACATATGTCAGACTTTAGGATCATTCAACATAAGGGAATCCTGCTGCAGTAGCTGTTGAGAGAGAGGTTGGGATGTTGCCGCACCCACCACACAATGAACCACCCGGATTGTGCAGCGGGTGACACCTCAGCACCACCCTGGAACACTGTGTGTTTTTTTATGGTGGATGAAGTGTCAATCCTGCCACCAACCCCCAAGATTTCTCCAGGAATTTAGATTAATGTCATACCGTGATGAAACAGTTCCAGGTTAAGGGCCTTGCTCAGGGGTCCATCAGAGTAGAGTCACTTCTGCCGTTTATAGGATTCAAACTGATTGCCGGCGCAGACCCCTAGCTTCAGAACCACCAAGCTGCCCACTAGCTGTTGGAAAGCATCTTATTCATAAATATCCACATGTATAACACTTATTAGTGATAAAAAGCCATACTTTTAATGAATTAATCTGTAGAAGATTTATCTCACCGTTGTTTTTTTTTTTTACTTATAGCAGGCTACTTCTAGGATGGTTGATAAGATGACTTTTTATATGATTTTTATATTAAGCTGTGTATATTAAGCTTTATATTAAGCATGCATGTTGAATGACTTTGTTTCAGATTCATTCGAGGTATGTAATAACCTGCCAAGACAAAAGGGGGCGCTGCTGCTAACAATGTCATCTCCTTTTTTCTCCACAGTGCCGAGATGCCACCCAGTGCTTCAGAACCACCACTCTGCCCACAGTAACTTTTGGAAAGCATCTTATTCATAAATATCCACATGTATCACACTTATTAGAGAAAAAGGCCCTACTTTTAATTAATTAATCTGTGGAAGATTTATCTCACCGTTGTTGTTTTTTTTTCATTTTAGTAGGCTACTTCTAGGGTGGTTGATATGATGACTTATTATATAATTTTTATATTAAATTGTGCATATTAAGCTTCATATTAAGCATGCACGTTGGATTAATTTGTTGCTGACTCATTCGAGGTATATAATAATCTGCCAAGACAAGAGGGGGCGCTGCTGCTAACAATGTCTTCTCCCTCTTTCTCCACAGTGCCGAGAAGCCATCCTGTAAAGGCATTTGACTTCACCTCTTCTGGTCCAGGTACCATGAAATCCCGGGCATCCTGGAAGAAGGTGTCATTCACTGGTTCGAGCAACCAGCCTACCTGCGACTTGGCTACCCATCCCACTTTGTTAACAGTTGCCCACATAACGGGACACATGCCAAAGACCATTTTCTTTTGTTTTTTGCTTTTGTCCTCATTCAATAAAAGTGACTTGGTGGGTGCCCCAAAATTTCTGGGTGTCTCAGAACTGTCATTCCTGTACCCTGCCACAGCTGATAACTGCAATGTTTCTAAGTTTAAACTGTGTTTTTATTACTTTCTTTCTGTTCTGTGCACCAGTTTCTATTTTCCTAAAATTCTTCACTCAGGGGTGTTATTTGGAGTCTGATTGCTGAGTTGTACCGGCTCAGTCATCTTAAACATCACACAATGGATACTTAGATCGTTCAGTTACATATGTGGATTATTCTGCTAGTTGATGACTGTAGGGAATTTGCTCCATTTGTGGCACATTCTGTATATTTGTAACCTCCGCTCAAATATACTGTATATTTATGCTTTCTCTAATGCTAATTATTTTGTGTGCATTCTGCATACGTCATATGGATATGTGATGTTGTAATCATTCTAGCCAATGCAATCATATCAATAGCACTATTTAAAAATAAAAGGTTGATATCCTAATGCTGTTATGTCTGGTATCACCAAGGTGAACAGCATAGTGCTATACGCTTTGAAAATGTAGAAAGTAAAAACAACATGAAAATCAGTAGGAAAAAAGTTAGAAAATGCCTTGATAAATAACAAAGAAAGTTATCACATAGTTGGACGGGGTCTGCTGCCTGCAAATGTTCATTTTCTCTGTGGAAGATGACACAATACAGGGGTGATCTAAAGGCTGATACTGTATGTATGCATCATTTCTGCTAGCACGACATTGCAGGACCTGCCTAACAGTGTATGCTCTACACTATGGATGGTAATCAGTTCTGTGATGTAAAGTGGAGGCATTGCCATTTATGACCTCATATGTCAAACTAAGAATTTTATAATCAGCTATAAACTTTACTGGGAAGCCAGTGTAACAATCTACCCTGACACTTCTCCAGTCTGTAAAAGAAAGAGAAAAAAAACTCTTTGATAATAGCTGGTAATCACTTTTTAAACCCAGTTATCAAATCATAGCACTTTTTTAGGGTAGCATGGTGGTCTCCTCAGCATCGAATGGCTTAAATGTGGTGGAATGAATCTGTTTGAATCCTGCATTGCCATCAATGCTGCCATTAAAGGATTCATATGCTCATGAACTGAATAAGGAGTTTCAGAAGACAGTAAACATAATCATAATAATAATAATAAAAAAGCAAACATCTCTCACCAATTGTTATTTGCTTATATTGATGTGCTTTGTTCTATTAATTCATTATAGTAATTCCATTTAGAAAATGTTAAACAGTTTCAGAAGAGTGTAAACATAAAGATAATAATAATAATAAAAGAGAAACATTTCTCACCAACTGTTATACTTTTATATTGATGTGTTCTGTTCTATTAATTCATTATAGTAATTCCATTTGTAAAACGCTAATCACAGGATACAATATTGTAAACAATTTCAAATATTCCAAATTCTACGTGAAAGGTCTTCAGTGAGTTTTTTTTTTAACTCTTCATCTAAATTCCACTGTTGCTAATCACGTGCATATCATTTTATAGAAGCATTTCTAATTCATTAACACACACTTGTGAAAGAGATCAAATTTCATTCATACACAACTTTTCGGAATCCATCAAGGGTTGTTCATGCATGTAGCTGCTTTAAAATATGCAAATAAAACCAAACAATTATTCTGAACCAAGTCTGTCCCATTAGCCTATTGTAGTCCTGGCTTTCATTAAGCTTGCAGGTGATTTTGGTATTGTAGAGAACACAATCTTGTACGTTTCTGTTTTTTTGTCCAGTTTTTCTATACTGCTTAATACTATGGAAAGCATTAGTTGTCCTTAATGTATTCAACATTTTACTGACTGTTTGTTTGTATCCTTCCCAATGTATTACTGACCCATCACTCCCCTGAAGCAGCTCTTGTTCGTGTGGTGACTGATCTCCTTCTTACTGCCACAATGCTGGTTCTCTTTAATGCTTCTCTGTTGTCTTTCACACTGTTGTTAAATACTCAAGCTGTTACCGATGGCTCAGAGCCTTAAACATTTGCGAAATAAAGAGTAGGCAGTAGGAATATCTGCTGCTTTACAACTTCAAAATAAATGTAGTTCAGTTATTTGCCATACTTGGTTTTTATGTTTTGTCTGTTTTTCTTTCACATTCCAAATCCATGTGCGTTAGATTGATTTGTCAAATTTTAACTAATTACAGTTATTGTTTTGGTTCACCATTACTAAATCTTTTCCATTTTCTTTCTCTTGTTGATGATGAATTGTGGAACTATTTCCAGATGTCTTCTCTCTAAATGAAATTGTTGTCATTTGCCTATGAAATGAGCCATTTCAGAATGCAGCTGACCTTGGAAAACCACTCTACATATGCTGTATTTATAGATATCCAAATCAGAGTTCACAATTTCAGTCATGCTGGTATTTGTATTTGTTTATTTTTTTTGTCTTCATCTTACTTTAAGAATGAGGCATTACAGGTTTAAATAAAAATATTATCTTTCAAAGGATAAGAGTAAAGTTCATTAGTCACACAGAAGAGACCTGTTTCCAGATATCAGCATAGAAAACTCTCAATAAAAATCAGGAGTGGTCTCCAGTAGACTTTCTCGTATACTCAGATATGGGGATGGATATTTGAGGTGTAAACCACAAGACAATGATTATATTTTTATATTATGTACATTAAATCACCATCAGCAACAAATCAAATCAAATTAATAAAATATTCTACAATTATTATAAAAGTAAAGTTGAATAAATCGGACTCTGCAGCTGCATGAATAAAAGACAAAGTACCACTTCCAGCTAGCGGAAATAGCCCAACAGTTGATAGAAATCAACATTTTGCACCTAATACTTGTATCAAAATGTGGTTGACTTAAGTGAAAGCGTACTCAAGTTATTGTGTTTACATACACACACACAGACACACACACAGACGGACACACAGCACATAATTCCAAAAATGGTATTTTCGAACTCAGGGAGTTCTGAAATGTCGAGATTCATTAAAATCATTCATTTGGAGGATTCCAATATTTTCCCTATACTTCGTATACGGGAAAGTCAGGGAGATCTAAAACGTCGAGATTCAGCAAAATCTCGAAACTGAATTTTTGACGATTACAATACTTTCCCTGTACTTCATAAACGAGAAAGAAATAAGCAAAGAAAGTCCACTGTTCAATCACTTCCAGTACCCATGTTGAACTGCCTTCTTTTATTAAAAATCTAAGAATCATTCTCTTCATGTTCTCTTGGACTGTTATGGATTTTTGAAGCCACCAACAATGTCCAAATAAACTTCAGGTGCATATTTGTCTTCTCTGAAAATAAAATAAAATAATCTTTAAGTGTTATGGATGCATGAAAAAGAATAGCCAAAAGAATAGCTGCTACAGAATGCATCCCAAGAGGAATTAACTATATGTCACATCATAAACACACCGCTATAAAACTCAGTTCAGTGCTTCAGCTCAATTTCCAAGACTGTTGATTTAAAACCTTGAACACCATTAGTCTTGACCTAACAGCATTAGGTATTCTGGTTAATGACTTATAGCTTCCGACTTCACAATTTGGTTCATAGTCTCATCATTTTGGTTCTTGTCATATTCTTGAAATTTTGGTAACAACTCCCAGCAATTCTTGTATCAACTTTGCTTATGGTTTAGCCTTTCCTGCCTTGAGTACTGTTTTGCCAGCACAGCTTCAGGACCCTGTAACCTCTTTTCAGATAATGAATGAATGGCATGTGAGAATCCAGGAATGATGAATAGCCTCTCCTTCCAGTATTGACAGAAATTTATTATTGTGATCTACAGGGATATACAAAAGACTTTTACATGGAAGTTGACAATAAAGCATATCTTTTTTTTTTTTTGCTTGTGATAATTAACTGTGTTTTAAGCTAGTTCTTTGAAAAGACCCCTGATATGTACATTTGTAATTGTTTGACTGAGTTGACGGGTCAGGTGAACCACAGCTACATGAAACATTGCACACCTCCTGTTGATGTGTCAGCCAAAAGCTTTCTCTAACCAGAATTCACATACACACCTTTTATTATACAAAAAATAAAGCAGGTACTGTAGGAATGCGATAGCTTAAAGTTCTAAAAGAAGGGAATTAATATGCAACTGTAATTTCATTCTTGCCTTTAATCTTCAGGGATGACTAATAATACCAGAGTACAAATATCAACTTTAGGTGGATCCGAAATTTTTAAAAAAATTCTATGCCTTTGTTTCATTTGTCAGTTGCCATGTTTTTATATATTGCTGAAGTTGCTTATCCATCCACTGTTTGAATTGAAAGTAATTAAAAGCTTTAAATAATTTCACAATGAAGGATTACAGCACTGTTAAAAATAATGCTCCAAACAAAATCTCTGCATAACCAGAGTCTAGACAGAAAAAACAAGACTTGACATTTTTCATTTATTCTGTCTTTTCCTGGCGATACCTAAAATGACATTGATTAAACCTGTTTAATCCGGTCTTGGGGTTTGGGGGGGGGGGGGGGGGGGGGGGGGGGGGGTAGGGGCTGAGGCCTATTCTGAAATCAATGGGAGCATGAAAAGAAACAGCCCTGGAGTGGGGACCAGTCCATTGTCAAGCCAGCTGACATACACCCACACTCACACTGGGACCAATTTAACTTAACCAGTACAGCTTTGGTGATGTGGGAAGAAAGCTGGGGTACCTTAAACAAAATGTATGTGAACAGAAGAGGAAATATGCAAATTATTACATGAACAACAATTGGGTGTGGGAATTGAATCTGTGGTGCTGCTAACCACTGCACCATCATACCATCCTCCAATGCAGTATGTTTAAACTTCAAACAGCTAAGAGTTCAGTATGTACCTGGAATTCTGCAGTGATATGAAATGTTAGCCATGATAAAAACACAATATAGATATCTTTCTCACTGAAAAAATCAGTTTTACTTTGCTTAAAACACTCAGATCTTCTTATATAATATGCTACTGTGGCTGTCCGTTTGTCTGTCCAGGATTTTTAAATCACTTGTAGCTCGTAAAGCGTTTCAACTATTAACCTGACATTTGGTACACATATACTACGTGACGTCTACTGTCCTCTTTGGGGGTGATGATTGACCTCCAAGGTTATTCCTCTTTTTATTTTTATTTTATTTTATTGTAGAATCAACTCTTGGCAGCGGCAAGCAGGGCGTACAGGCACCATTCTCATCCCTACCACCTTCGTCATCACTTCCCCTACCTCTTCACATCTTAAATCATTCTTGAGGCAGGTTGAAGACTTAAATGCCATCTTAAGTGAAATATTAAGGAAAACATACTAAGTAATTGCAACACAAACACTGACTTACTCAGTTTTAATGCGAAAAGATGCAGACAAAAGAAGAGAAGAAGCGGGCCACTAGGGTGGAGAAAAGAAGAGCTGCTCAGGAAGCAGCAAGCGCATTAACCTCTGAGCAAACGAATGCTAAACATATAGAGAGAGATTATGAAAGCTATGAATGCTCAAGTCAAGTGTATTGCGCCGTTACTGGTAAACAGATATTTTAAGCAAATAAAGGCACAAAATATATTTTTAACATCCATCCATTTTCCAACCCGCTGAATCCGAACACAGGGTCACGGGGGTCTGCTGGAGCCAATCCCAGCCAACACAGGGCACAAGGCAGGAAACAATCCTGGGCAGGGTGCCAACCCACCGCAGGACACACACAAGCACACCCACACACCAAGCACACACTAGGGCCAATTTAGAATCGCCAATCCACCTAACCTGCATGTCTTTGGACTGTGGGAGGAAACCGGAGCGCCCAGAGGAAACCCACGCAGACACGGGGAGAACATGCAAACTCCACGCAGGGAGGACCCGGGAAGCGAACCCAGGTCCCCAGATCTCCCAACTGCGAGGCAGCAGCGCTACCCACTGCGCCACCGTGCCGCCCTATTTTTAACATGGATTTATAAAATGCAATGCATCAAAGAAAGTCAAAACAATAAATACAAATCTTATTTCACATGAAAAAAAAAAAATACAGTCATATGTAATTTTACTGTTTATAGTCCATGGGGATTTTAAACAATACTTTAATTCAATTTGATTCTGAAGTAGTAAATACTAAATGCAGGCAGTGCAGGAAACCCAATAAGTACATTGGAATGGTCAGTAAAATAAGGAAACAATAAACTGAATATTTTGAATATGTCCTTCAGCAAACTCTTGGTGAAAGAGGACAAGTGGGACATTGAAAAAACTAAGCAGTCTCTTCATCAGACACAGCAACAACTGTTGTCATGCATGCCCACCAGGTGAGCATCTTCCTGGCAAACTGTCTTCTGTTTTTCATGCAAAGTGAGGGAACCTAACCCCTCCCCAAGACCTGCCCCTTCTGTCTGGGGTTCCATAAAGGTGGATGGCCCTGGAAGGTGGCATCTCATTTGTGAACCACTTCCTGAGACAGACAGGACTCCAGCATCATACTCCTGATAATAACTTCAGGTGGAGAGATGAGTCTTTTTGTTTGGCCTGTTTTAATGGCCATCTTTTACATTTTACACTGTTGCACAGTGCAGTTTTCCCCTTATTCAATTCATTAAACAGGTTTACCCAGTTGCTGCCCCAATACTTATTGGTGGATCCTTCTGGTCTTTCCGCTTGGTCACACTGTGCATTCTTTCCAGAGAAGAATGACAACTAATTGAGCAAAATGAAATTTTGCTTCCTAAATTAGAATTATAACAGTTAAAACAAACTGGAGAGGAAACATAATAAGCTAGAAAACATTAAAGATTCCAAAGTAGATCTTTATTTGAAGTGAAAATAAAAACAAAAAATAAAACATACAGTGGAACCTCGGTTTACAACCATAATTCGTTCCAAAACTCTGGTCGTAAACCGATTTGGTCATGAACCGAAGCAATTTCCCCCATAGGATTGTATGTAAATACAATTAATCCGTTCCAGACCATACGAACTGTATGTAGTTTTTAAGCACAAGTATAGTTAATTAAACCATAGAATGCACAGCGTAATAGTAAACTAAATGTAAAAACATTGAATAACACTGAGAAAACCTTGAACAACAGAGAAAGTTTTAGAGAGTTTTAAGCACAGGGAAAAAAATGAACATTTGAAAAAATCTGTAATTTAATAAACCACCAAGAAAAGTAACATTGCAACAATGCACGCTACGAACCGATCGCTGTAAACAGAAGTGAAAACCAAATCAGGCCCAGTGCATTCTTTAACTGCCTTCCTACCTTATGCATCCAGCTCTCTCTTTCGTGCTGCCTGTGTGTGTGTGCGTCTCTCTCTCTCTCGCGCTGCCTGTGTGTGTGAATCTCTCTCTCTCTCTCGCGCTGCCTGTGTGTGTGTGTGTCACTCTCTCGCGCTGCCTGTGTGTGTGAATCTCTCTCTCTCTCTCGCGCTGCCTGTGTGTGTGCGTCTCTCTTTCTGTCTCTTGCGCTGCCTGTGTGCGTGCGTCTCTCTCTCTCTCGCGCTGCCTGTGTGTGTGAATCTCTCTCTCTCGCGCGCGCTGCCTGTGTGTGTGTGTGTGTCTCTCTCTCTCGCGTGCCTGTGTGTGTGTCTCTCTCTCTCTCTCTCATGTGTGTGTCACGCTCTCTCGCTCTCTCTCTCTTGCTCGCTGCACAGGAAATGCACAGGGAGAGACTGAACATGAACAAACCGAAAGGGATCCTGGCTTGTTCGTATACCGAGTGTGTGGTCCTGAACCGAGGCAAAAGTTTGGCGAACATTTTGGTCGTAAACCGATTTGTACGTGTACCGAGACGTTCGTGAACCGAGGTTCCACTGTATTTTTTTACTTTCTAGTTCAAGTGGCAGTAAGAAATCAAATTTATCATTAGATAATTTTTACAATCAAAATATCTTTCATTAAATGAATGTGAATGACTCTTAAGAGACTTCTTTATGCAGTCATGTGTCCATTTTAGAAATTTAAAGCAAATTACTGTTAGCTGACTGTCACATAGGTTGCAGAAATAAAACCAGTAAGTTGCATTCGTGCACCCTGTCAAAATTTTATGTGTGAATTATATTGATTTCGCATGAAAACTATATAAATTGTTCATGTGCTCTGGAGTGGCAATGGGTGAGTCAAGAAAAATGTGCAATTTCTCCTTAAGCCTTAAATAAACCCTTATAAGTGAGACACTTATATTTCAGCTATTTACTGTACATGTTCAGTTTGGACATAGTTCATAGGCAGACCAATAGAATACAGTACATATACAAACCAACATAGTTGATACACAAACAAATACAGTTTACATTATTTAAACCAGTGTTAAGCACACATAAACCAATAAAGTATGTGTGTATGCCAATAGTAAGCACTCATAAACAAACAGTGAACATTTTGTGACGGGCACGCAGCCCCATCGCGCAGTCCATCCGTCGGCCATAGAAGGCTCATCACCAACGAATTCGCAGCCCCGTTGTGCAGCTTGTCGTCAGCCATATAAAGCTCATCACCGCGACAACAGGTTGACTCACAGCCCCACCACGCAACACATCTATCACCCGGGGACAAATCGCAAACCAGTGGAGCACTTTAATTCAGCCAATGACCTGGCCCACTTTCTCTTTGAGCCTTTCGTCCAGGACAATCCGATCCCAGTTGTGGATCTGCAGCCGCGGGACCAACCTGACGAGGAAGATTATCAGTACCTGAACTGAAGGAGGGAGCCGAGGCAGAATGACTAATGAAGTCATGCTTGTTTGCCGTGTTTGTGTGTCATGGAGTGGTAGCTCCTGCTTCAATAAATATACTTGCTGTTCCTGTTTGAAGTTGACTAATAAATCTGGTCGTTCTGAAGCCTAAGACTGAGCCATGTATTTCAGGTGCAGGACAGTGACTCATGCATCATAATTTATATTGACTGGGGGCCCCACAGAGCCCCAAACCCTGGGTACAACCAATGCAATGACAGTCAAAACAAAGGGTTTAATTTTTATCAATACCTAACAACGTTTTCTTGACACATTGTACAAATACAGTTCCACACAAATGTTTCTGTCCTTCCTTCTCTTCTCTTTTCTTTTTTTCTCTTTTCTCCATTCACCGATTGTTTTCTTCCTTTCTCCAGACTCTGACTCTGCTGGAGTTGGCTGGATGGCTTCCTTTTATGTTGGACGTGGGAGTCAGGGAATAGCCTGATGAAAGCACTTCCGGGTCAGGCAGAAGTCCTGAAAAGTAGCCCTTATGAATCCATGCAGCACCCCCTGGTGGCACCCATGACACTCAGCAAGGCTGACTCTTGGCACTACAACTCTCATCATGCCCTATAGGGTTCCAAATGGTTAGTGCGGTCCTGGGATGATGCCATTTAGCGAATAGGGGATAAAAGTATACAAAATTAAGAGCCTTCCCAATCTGCTACCTTAATCTTGTCCTCCCGTCTAAGGAAAGGTCACATACTTATCCCGAATGGAATGTGAGATAATCCTGCCTGTCACTTATAATTACATATAAAAATATATGATTTATGGCTTGTTTGGTCCCTCACTGATATGAAAAAATATCTAATTTTATTGATTGCTGAAAGCAATGAAACTCAAATTATGCTATGACACTAGAACAGTTACGCACCGGTATCCCATAAGCCTGCTGGTAAGCCAGCAACTATGTATACTGAATTTTTCCTTGCCTTTTGGGTCCCAGTCCAGGTGGTTTGTCATCTGGTGGGTGCAGCAACATGCTGTAAAATCAGTGCATGCTCCCAACCTCCATGTCCTCCCTCTCAAAGCTACAGCAGATAGAAACACTTATGATCTCCTGGTACAACTAGAACACACTAGTTGATGAAGGCCTAAGATGTATGCATGCATGCAAAATACTACTGAACGAAGTTTTATCTTTGTGTGAACATTTTCTTTAAAAGAAGGAAATAAACACTACAAAACAATATTTCTGACGATAAATGAAAAGCGATTGTATTCTACCAGCAATATGTAGTACTAAGGTGAAATTAAACATATTATAACCAGTAACGGTGCACTGCACGATACCATGCAGTGAATACACTTGACTTGAGCATTCATAGTTTTCATTCTGTTTCTCTGTACGTTTAGCATTCATTTGCTCAGAGGTTGATGTGCTTACTGCTTCCTGAGCAGCTCTTCTTTCTCCACCCTAGTGGCTCACTTCTTCTCTTCTCATCTTTTCGTGTCAAAACTGATTAAGTCAGTGTTTGTGTTGCAATTACATAGTACGTTTTTTTTAATTTTTCACTTAAGCTGGCACTTAAGTCTTCAATCTGCCTCAAGAATGATTTAAGATATGAAGAGGTAGAGGAAGTGACGGCAAAGGTGGTAGGGATGAGAATACTCATGCGCCACACGGCCGCCCTGCTGTCTGCTGTAGAGAGTTGATTCTATAATAAAATAAAGTAAAAATTAAGAATAATAATTCCCAAACTTTTCGCTTTTAATATAAAGCTTTAGTGTAGAGTTTCAGTGTAGTATATGTGTATCAAATTTCAGGCTACAGGTTATTTGATTTTTGACCTTCACCTTCCTGGGTTGACCTTTAACCTTGGAGATCAATCATCACCCAAAAGCAGATAGTAGACATCACGTAGTATATGAGTACCAAAGTTCAGGTCAATAGCTCACACAGTTTCCGAGCTACAGTTGATTTAAAATCCTGGTCAGACAAATGGACAGCCACAGTAGCATATTACTGTATATAAGAAGATTAAAGCTGATTGAAACTATGACTAAAGTTGATATGAAACTGAAATACTTGTCATATTAATATGGAAACATATTTCCATAAATAAACTGAAAATGTGAATAAAACTAGCATAAATGAATGTAAATTGAATAAAAGGAAAACTAAAGCAGCCCTTATTCTCAGCTGACCTATAGAAGATCTGACTCAAGGCATGGTAGAAAGTGTGTTGATGTGAGAAAAAGAAAGGACAGACTCCTTTGCCAGGAATTAACCGACAATCTTTCCCAGCAGGCCAGAAATATATGTAGACAGGGAGAAATGCACAAATTTCCTACTGTCATTGACCGTGAGGAGGATTCAAATTCAAACTATTGGTGGCAACGGAACTAACCACTGCACCCCATTTCCCAAAAATGGATCTACAAAACCCCAAAAGCCACATAGCAACAGGAGCACAGAAAATAATTTCTTTAAAATATTGTACTATAGATCTCACTTGTTCTGTCTATTTTTAGGTTAGTTCAATAAGTCATTGTGTATCTTTAACGCTGGTTTCAAAGAAGCAATATTGTAAAGATCAACACAAGGCAGCTGCATAACAGAAATAATAGGTAGAGCATAAAAAGTTATTTACTGTTACAGAAAGTAATAAAAACATTGAATGAGCTAAGCTGCATGCAATATGTAACATTTATTTAAAGGATCTTGATCCTTTGTTTTAGGTTTTTTTTTTTAACTACTTGTGTGGCTCCCAATGATTCACCTACTGTGGCAGGTAAACACCCAGAATGAGCTCATTTCAGCTTCACTCTGTAAAGCTTCCCATCTTTGATGCATGCTGCAAAAATAATGGCATTAATTAACCCATCTGCTTTATCTCATGTTATTCTTTCAGATTGTGCAATACCGTTCAGCCTTTCTGTGCAACACTAATTAGTCATGATTCATTTAAGCATCTTAAATAATAGCTTGCCACATAATGCTAAGCCTTTCCGTTGAGTGATCTGAAAAGCAATAAAAATCACTCACAAGGTAATGTGAGAAAAATGTTCACCTACACAAATGCATGTGCTGTATTATGTTATTTGTGGCACCTTGATACTAAATGATTGTCACATTGTTTATATTTAGAAATGCCACTCAGGTCTGAAAAAGTTAAAAGCCGAAAACATACAGAATATTTTATGCAAGAATGAGTTCAACAGCTAACTCTGACTTAGGCCTGTATGATATAAAATAGTACCTGAACGATTAAGTTTTAAGTTTATTATCATTTGTATAATGTACAATAAAATTCCTACATGCATGTCTCCCTAAAACTAGTAGCAATGATAAAAAACAGCAACAGACATAAAAGAACAATGAATACAACATCATACATTGCATACAGCATATTGTATATAGAAACAATCATACAGTTGTCAGTATAAAAGGCTCTTGAATAGCCTTATGACCTGTGAATAAAACCTTTCTCTGAGTCTAATGACTCATATTTAATAGAGTTATACTACATGAGTTTATAAGGCAATGTACATTATGCCGTATATATCCAGAACAGAAGGAAGCGTGTGCCAGTAACAGTCTTATATCTCCCGGACCACCCATCTAATGCTTTGCTATCCCCTGCTGAGCAGATTCCATACCAGCATGTAATCTATAAAGTGAGAACAGATTCTACTAGATACCTGTAAAAATTGACAAGCTTTTGATGGAGACATCCTGGATTTCCTCCGCCATTTAAGAAAGCTGAGCCTGTATGGACCTAGATCTGTTATATCATTAATGGTAACTCCAAGAAATTTAGAGCTGTAGACCCTCTTCATTGCCTCCATTCTGATGTAGATAGAAGTGTTGTGTTCCTTCAGCTTTCTGAAGTTTATAGCCAGTTTCTTGTTTTTGCTGACATTAAGGTAGAGAATATTGTCCGAGCACCACTGTTAAAAGGTAAACCTTTCCCTTGTAAGTTGTCTTATTTTTGTTGGTGATCAAACGTGTGATGACATTGTCATTAGCAAACTTAATGATTGAGTTAGAGCTGTAACTACACAGTCATGTCATCCATTTTCACTGGATGTTCAAACTGTTCTATATACAGCCTCCAGTTAATCCAAAATGCTGCTGCATTTACAAGAACAAGAAAATATGAACACATAACTCCAGTTCTTAAATCCTTACACTGGCTCCCGGTTAAGTTTAGGGCAGATTTCAAAATCCTCCTTTTAACATATAAAGCCTTAAATGGCCAAGGTCCAGCTTACTTGTCTGAACTTATCATGACTTACAAACCAGAGCGCACATCAAGATCTCCGGTCTGCTTATGAGTCCAAGGATTAATAAAATAACAGTGGGAGGTCAAGCTTTTAGTTACAGGGATCCAAAACTGTGGAATGGTCTGCCTGCTACTATAAGAGATGCCCCTTCGGTCTCAGCTTCCAAATCCTGGCTGAAGACTCACTACTTCAGTTTAGCATATCCTGTCTAGAGCTTAACTTTTATGGACATAATTTCTAGGCACAGCCAGGGCATTGAGGGGGTCCGGTTTGGTGGGCTCAGGATTGGGTCACTGCTTTTTGCAGATGATGTTGTCCTGTTTGCTTCATCAGGCCGTGATCTTCAGCTCTCTCTGGATCAGTTCGCAGCCGAGTGAGAAGCAGCTGGGATGGGAATCAGCACCTCCAAATCCGAGTCCATGGTCCTCAGCCGGAAAAGGGTGGAGTGCCCTCTCATGGTTGGGAGCGAGATCCTGCCCCAAGTGGAGGAGTTCAAGTATCTTGGGGTCTTGTTCACGAGTGAGTGAAGAATGGAGCGGGAGATCAGCAGGCGGATCGGTGCGGCGTCCACAGTGATGCAGGCTCTGCATCGTCTGTCGTGGTGAAAAAGGAGCTGAGCTGTAAGGCAAAGCTCTCAATCTACCAGTCGATCTACGCTCCTACCCTCACCTATGGTTATGAGCTATGGGTAGTGACTGAAAGAACGAGATCGCAAATACAACCGGCCGAAATGAGTTTCCTCCGCTGGGTGTCTGGGCTTTCCCTTAAAGATAGAGTGAGAACCTCAGTCATCCGGGTGGGGCTCAGAGCAGAGCCACTGCTCCTCCGCATCGAGAGGAGTCAGATGAGGTGGCTCGGGCATGTGATCAAGATGCCTCCTGGACACCTCACTGGTGAGGTGTTCCGGGCACATCTACCAGGAGGAGGCCCCAGGGAAGACCCAGGACACGCTGGAGGGACTGTGTCTTTCGGCTGGCCTAGGAACGCCTCGGGATTCCCCTGGAAGAGGTAGAAGAAGTAGCCGGGGAGAGGGAAATCTGGGCATCTTTGCTCAAGCTGCTGCCCCCGCGACCCGATCTTGGATAAGCGGAAGAGGATGGATGGATGGATAGATGGATGACTAGAGCTGCTGATTAACTTTACAGAGTGCATCTCTGTTGTTAGTCTTTAGCACTAAAACATAAGTAACATGATAGTTATAATTTGTTACTAACTCTCACCTATTCTGTTTCTCTGGTGCCACGGCCCACCTGCCAAGTTGTTTTGCCTGCCTAAGGTAAAGTCATCCCTGATGGAGGATCACAGGAATCGTTGGGTAGATGGGTCCTTTCATCGGATTGGCTGGCCCAGCACTGCCTAAGCTATGGAATGGCCAATTGGGGGACGAAGCTTGATGGCTGAGGCCTCCAGGACTCTAAACAAATCCAAATCATATTATGTGATATCATCCATCCATCCATTATCCAACCCGCTATAAAGAGAGGGGGTCTCTCTTTGAACTGCCTTTCCCAAGGGTTCTTCCATTTTTTCCCTATAAAGGTTTTTTTGGGAGCTTTTCCTTGTCTTCTTAGAGAGTCAAGGCTGGGGGGCTGTCAAGAGGCAGAGCCTGTTAAAGCCCATTGCAGCACTTCTTGTGTGATTTTGGGCTATACAAAAATAAATTGTATTGTATTGTATAAGTAATACTTGTGAAGACAGTCAGCAGAAACAATGAAAACAAAATACCTATAAACAGTGTAAAAACACACACCTCAGGGAAGAGCAACATAAAACATGTCCCTGATTATTTTATAGAATTATGAGTTTTGCATGAATTACAGTGCCCATAAAAAGTATTCACCCACTTTAAAGTTATACAGCACTGAATCACAGAATCACAGAGGATTTCATTTGACTTTTTTGACACTGATCTCCAAAAACAGACTATTTAATGTTAAAATGAAAACAGATCTCTGCAAAATTGGCCTATTTTAATTACAAATATAAAAGGTAAAATAACTAATTACTTAAGTATTCACTCCCTTTAATACAGTATAAACCCACCTAAATCATCTGTAGTTCAGCCAACTGGTTTTAGAAGTCACAGAATTAGTTAAATGAATATCACCTGTTCATAGGCAGGTCAATTCCTTTGTTTGTAATATAAATGCACCTGTATATGGAAGGTTCAGCTTATGGTGAGTCAGTATGGTGACCTAGCCTACACCTTAAAGACAAAAGAACACTGCAAGCATCTCCATGAAAAGATTTTTGAAATGCTCAAGTCAGGGGATGTATACAAGAAAATATCCAAGTCACTGAATATCCCTCAGAGTCCAATTAAATCAATCATTAAGAATGGAAAGAGTATGGCACAGCTGTAACTCTGCTTAGAGCAAAAACCGAGGGATTGTGCAAGAAGAAGAGTAGTGAGGTAGGCCACCAAGAGACCTCTATCCTACAATGGCTGAGATTTTGTGCATTCAAAAAGTGTTGTAGTGATACTTCACCATTGCAGCTTAATGGGAGAGTGGCAATGTGAAAGCTAACGTTAAAAATACACATGACATCTTGGGCAAAGTTTGCAAGGGGAGATTTCAAAGGTTCCATTGTCTGATGAGATCAAAATTAAGACTGAAATCAATGTTTTTGACCACTAGATTAAGAAAGCCAGACACTGTACAATATCATAAACACACCATCACCATTCTGAATGGTGGTGGCAGCATCATGCTAAGGAGATGCTTCACAGCAGACAGCAGGCCCGGGAAGGCATGTGAGGGTAGCAAAATACAGGGGAATCCTGGAGGAAAATCTGATGCACTCTGCAAGAAACCTATACCCTGTGAAAAGATTTGTCTTCCAGCAAGACAACAACTTCAAACATAAACTCAAAAATACAAAGGAATAGCTTAAAAACAACACGTGAATGTACCGGAGTGGACGAGTCAAGAGTCTAAATGTCAATCCAACCGACAATTTATGTCTGAATTTGAAAAGGTCTGTAACTCACGATCCAATGCAAAATGACCGTGCAGTTTCAGCTTAAGCTGTTTTTCAAAGAAAAATGGGGAAAAATTGGGGTGTCCAGATGTGCAAAGCTGACAGTGACCTGTGCCCACAGACTCCAGGTTGTCATAGCTTGCAAAGGTGACTTGAATTCAGACAATAATTATGTGATCATTTATTGCACATTTAACATTTGTAATTCATTTAGACTACTTTGAAGAGATCTGTTTTCATTTTGACATTAAAGAGTCTTTTTCTGTTTGTTAATGTCAAAAAAAAAACATATTCAATCCAATGATTCAATGATGTATAACATTAAAATGGTAAAAGATCCAAGGAGCGTGAATACTTTGAATTGGCACTGACTGCTGAATTATGAGAATGGATGAGTACTTTACAATTTCAGACACTTGTGTGATAGTCACCTACATCATATATCATGAGACAATGACTATCCCAGGCATATGTTTAATTTCTATATATCCGTGAAAAGAATAAATATCCAAGCCCACCAATTCTGTTTTAAACCTCTTTAGCCGCCTCAGGTATTTTTTTGAAGGAAATCCAAGAAACGTCTTAAAAATAAATATGTTTTAAAACCAGGACATCCAATGCCCTATCAAACTCTCCATTGTTGCTCTCCTTACAAAGACATTTTTCAATGGTTTTATTCATAAATATAATAATACAGACCTGTTCCCCAATGCTGCATTCTTCTGGAGACCTGTCATATTATTCAATAAAAAAACAATCATTTATTAAAGTTTAAGCTCTAAAAATGCATTAGAACTGGCATATTAAAAACCAAAACAAACCACATCATTTAGCCGGTACAAAACACTGCCGCTTGAATCAGATATGTTGTTCAGCTGACACTATTTGAGGGAGGGAGACAGTTGGATTTCCACAGGTACAGAAATGTTATTTACTAAAACAAGATGAGATTTCTAGGCAACACTAATTTGTTTGTTTGAATTTATTTAATGTTCTCTCTGTTTCAGCTCTAAAAAGATATGACTGTCAGCTGATAGAGAGGGAACATAAGCTGATGACATGCTCACTTTGTGGCTGCATGCTGGTCAGGAGGTTAGAAAATTCTGTTTTTTGTAGTTGCTTAGACACTACAAGGTATGTTGTTTACTGCACAGACAGTAATGCTGTCTGTCTCAGCTTGAATAAATTCAAATATAAGTAAGGATAAATGAATAGCAGGCTTATGCTCAAGTGAATTCAACAAAAACACTAAAAGTGGAAGATAATGGTACACATATTTTAAATGTCAACTTAATGAGTATAAATCTCAAAGTATGATTGACATTTTTGTAAGATTTTCACTTTAATGTAATGTTATAATCTTAAATGTATAATGGCATACAAAATGAAGAATTCACTTATTGAATTAAATACAACTCATCAATGCACATGGGGAACAAAGATTTGTCCATCTGGTCTGATCACACAGAAGAGCTACCGTAGCACACATTTTGAACAAAATGTAATGCTGGCCATGACAGAACGGTGTCAGAACTGGGTATGGGATTGCATAGCTGCAGACCAGTGCCCATGCTGACCCTGCAAAGGTTACAGAGTATCAAAACTGGAACATAGAGCAATCGAAGAAGGTGGCCTGAACAGATGAATCCTATTTTGTTTAGAACATGTGGATGACAGGGTACATATACGTTATATTCGTGGGAAATGGATGATACCAGCGGCGGAAACAGTTTGATGCCTCAGCCAATGCTCTGCTGGGAAACTTTGGGTCCTGGCATTCATGTGGATGTAACTTTGACACGTGCACCCTACAGAAAGATTGTTGTAGACCACATATATGGCAACCCTATTTCTTGATGGTAGGTGCCCTCTTTCATCAAAATAATGCGCCTTGCCACACTGCAAAAATTGTTCAGGAATGGTTTGAGGAACATGACAAAGAGTTCAAGGTGTTCACTTGCCCTTCAAGTTCCCCAGATCTCAATACAACTGAGCATTTGTGGGATGTACTGGAAAAACAAGTCCAATCCATGGAGGTCCAACCTCACAACTTACAGAACTTAAAGGATCTACATCTAAAGTCTTGGTGCCAGATACCACAGGACACCTTCAGATGTCTTGTGGAATCCATGCCTCGATGGGTCAGAGCTGTTCTGGCACAAGAGTAGGGCCTGCACAATAATATGCATATGGTTTTAATTTTGTGGCTGTTCGGAGTATATATATGGTGTATCTAATCTGATATCAAAATGATCAATTCAAAAAATATATCTCTTCTTTTTATATTTAAAAATATGTATGTTCATGGTTATAGAATTTGGGAAAAATTTGCTGAGCTGCTCATTGCTCTTTCACATATTACCAGTTCTTTTTATTCTTGTATAGTCTGCTTTACTGAATACAAGCTCACTGCACATGTTAACAACTATACTATGGCACCAGGAAAAAACTAAACAGGCAGCACAATGACACCATTGTTATTGCTAATGCTTTATAGATCCAGTGCCTATCCACTCTTTCATCCATCTTCCTAACCCACTTATCCAGGACAGCATTGCAGAGCAACTGGAGCCTATCCCAGCGATTGTAGAACACAAGGCTGGGTTTGAATCCATGCCGTGCCATTATCCATATGTCTGTGTGGGTTTATCTCTGGGTACTCTAGCTGAGAACAGAAAGATTTTGAAGAAGATGATCCACTGTGGTAACCTCTAACAGGAGCAGCCGAAAGAAGAAGAAGACTCTAGCTATCCTCCTACATCACCAAAGACATCCATTCATTCATCTGTTTTCATAACCTGCTTACCAAGGGTTGCAGGGCAGCTGGAGTCTATCCTAGCAATCACTGGGCACAAAGCAAAAACAACACCTGGAGAGGGTGCCAGTTCACTGCAGGGAGAACACACACACGTAGGCCTGCACCAGGGCCGGTTTTAGCAATGCCAGTCCACTTAACCTGCAAGTCTTTGGAGTGTGGGAGGAACCCTAAAGACATCCAGTTAAGATAATTGGAGACTCTAAATTGGTCATGTGTGTATGCAAATGAGCAATGTGATGGATTGGCACAATTTTCAGGTTTGGTTCCTGCCCTGCAGTTGGTACTGCCAGGAGAGTCCCAGCTCCAAACAACCCTTAATTAAATTAAGCAAACTTGAGAAATTTATTAAATAGTATGAATATTACTAAACTACATAGTATTTAAATATAGACATTCATGTTAAGATAAAAATGCAGTAAAATAGAAATGATTGATAAAGATTACAAAAAATGAAGAAAATATAAATTCCTGTTAACACAAGAATTGAGATGTGGCCAACTTATAATATTAGTGAGGAAAACAAAAATGTCGTTTATTGTCAAAACCCCATGTGCAATGCAGAAACCTCTTTGTTTTGTAACAGACTACTCAGTTAGTTATGTACAGGGAGGTGACTTCAATATGCCACCAGCGGTTGAAAAGGAAAAAGGAGGAGGTGGTAACCAGGCATTTCGGCTTCTTCAGCTACGATGACCCTGTCAAACATACTGTATATAAAATCTGGAAGTCGGAGAGATTTTAGGTAGTAGCCCCATTCTCTAAACTCCCCAGGAGATACCTGCCAGTTAACAAGTGTGGTATTATAGTGCCAAAGCAGTTGTGAGAAGTGCCAGGGTGAAGTATTGAAAGAAAAGTGACCATTCTCTGAAGAGTAAAAAAATAGAATTATTGGTAGTGTTCACTAAAACTCTCTGTACTCGAAACAGCAAAATAATGAAGGGCCAAAACAGATTAGCAGTGAATGCCAGCTCGATTCAAGCACTGTACGCCACAATACTTAGGGGTGTTGTTGAAAAGGGAGCTCTACATACTGCTGGTTGGAATGCTGCAAGCACCACAGAATGACACAGCAGGGAGGCATAGACATTGTACAGTGAGTCTATGGCATGGATAGCAAACAAATAGGAAGACCGAGAATGCCAGATTATTGCACTTATGATCATACACGCATTTCCTCTAATTTGGACTATTAAAATGCTAATACATCATAGCATAAATTTAATGAGCATTTCTCGCAAGTTAATGTGGTTGAAAAAACTGCAACAGACTTGTTGCATGAAACGGAATAGTGCAAGTAATGTCACTTTTTACTTTGACATGAATGACATTGTTAAAGAAGCAGCAGTGTACTTCTTTTGATGATATTTTTCAGCACCTGAAAATATGAAAACAGACTGTACAATAGTTTTGAAAGCTATCTGGCAACAAACTGAAAAGAGTTATTAGGCATTCTGTCACTATTCCAGAATTTACTGTTACTATTTAAAAGCAACATGCATGAATTCACAAATTAAGCAATATCAGGAGCACTGTTGTAGCTTGCCTATTATTTAATATAATGAAATGATCTAAAATACAGGTGGCTTATTTCAATCAAAGGTATTTTAGTTTAACAAAATTTGTATTTAAGCCAGAGAAAATCTCTCTGAGGCATTCGTATGTTAAAAAAAGATCTCTTGCACACTTTATTTTATCTCAAAAAACTCAGGAAAGATCCATCCATCCATTTTCCAACCCGCTGAATCCGAACACAGGGTCACGGGGGTCTGCTGGAGCCAATCCCAGCCAACACAGGGTGCAAGGCAGGGAACCAATCCCGGGCAGGGCGCCAACCCACCTCAGGACACACACACACACCAAGCACACACTAGGGCCAATTTAGAATTGCCACTCCACCTAACCTGCATGTCTTTGGACTGTGGGAGGAAACCGGAGCACCCGGAGGAAACCCACGCAGACACGGTGAGAACATGCAAACTCCATGCAGGGTGGACCCAGGAAGTGAACCTGGGTCTCCTAACTGCGAGGCAGCAGCGCTACCACTGCGCCACCGTGCCGCCCCTCAGGAAAGATTCAGCACAAATATTTTTTTTCTCTTGAGAAAGCAACTTTTTGTTATTTTTTTTTATTAAAATCAAAAAATAATTTAGAGAAAATTTAAAAAGTATTTCTTGTATTTAGTAAAAATGGAGAAGTCAAAACTACCAAAAACTCCAGCTCACCCTATCATAGCTGAAGATTGCAGATGATCTAGAATCATTGAACCCTGTGTCAGAATCAAGAGAATAAGCAGAGGATGACACACAAAAAAGATTAGTCAGAGGTTAATACTGGCATTGCAATTTATTCTGTATCCCACCAATGGTACTAATGCCATCATTTACCAACCAACCTTCCACCAATGGCACCAATGCATCATCAGAAAACCAACTTCCCATTAACACCCTTTCTCTGTTTTGAAGTCGGATGACTTGTTTATTCATGCCACACAGAAAGTCAGAAACAGTACACCAGAAAGCAGAAACCATGGAGGTAGTCACGTAAAGAAATGTGCCATGGATATAAATGAAGGTTGGGAGCAGTTGGAGGAGCAGATAAAGAGCATAAAGTTTAAGAGAGGTGAGATACAGAAATTAAAACTGAATATGTTGACAGCTTGAGTCTTTAAAGGATGAAGGGATGTTATTAAAGATTGCTGAATGAGAAGAAGGGCAATCATACTGCAAGTCAGAATGGACTGGTATTGACATAGGAGATACCTAGAACAGAGCTGGATACAAGACTGGCACTGACTTTAAATATGATGATAACAAACAAGAAAGTTAAAAGACAATTTGAAGAAAACAGAAAGGATGAACTTTACAGAAGGGCAACAAGATCTTTACCTCAGTATTCAGAGTCTAGAGTTGTCATAAATATCATCAGGTGTCAAAATACCTCCACATGCCTAATATCTAAGAAAAGATAAAGCCGCTTTACATATAAAGAGGCACATTATGGAAGATGGGCTGCTTGCTTCTTTGCTCCAACTTTCATCAGCATATGAATTTAACCACTTAATTTTGAAGAACAATGCTTATTTTCAAGAAAATAAAGAAATCAACAGAAAAAGAAAGGATATAGATTACATTTAAATAAATGGAAAACCAGGACAGAGGATAGATATGGTGTCCAACTAGCTTCATATTAGCCAAAGGGTAAATACAAATATCATTTTAAATCCAGTACGCATACCCCCTCCTTTTGACCTATCATGAACCTTAGTGATGTGTCTTTAACCACTTTTAAGAAAGGCTGAGGGAAGAGACTTAACATCAGACTAATATAGGATGACGCGAGCATGGCACTGACAAAATTAAAGAAGAGAACTATGTTCATTTTGATAGATAACAATCTGGAGTAAAATGACAATCGAGAAAGAGACTCCTTAGAACTTGCAGCTGCATTTCTCAGAAAAACAATGGCACTTACAACACTCCTAAAGACACAACTAGAATTTGACAATATAATGTCCTGCAAAAAAAAGCAGAGGGACTCACAGAAGAGAAACATACTGATCACAGAGGGAGTCTTAAAGAAGTGGAGCAGATTGAGATCAGTTAACTTTGTAACAAGACAGGGTATAAAAATAAATGAACAAACCAATGGTATGTGGGATATTGGAGGATTATCACAGAGATAAAAGCAGGATATTATTTACATACAGACAAATTTTCTGATTTGAGCCATAAGCAGGAGTAGGAATTAACAAGTTAACATCTTAGGCAAAGGGCCTAAGGGAGAAGGGACAGGCACCAGCCTTGTATGATACCTTTACGAATCTGAAAAGGTGTGAAATATTTGAGTTTATAAGACTTACTACCACAAGGAAGAAATGCACAAAATCTCGATGATGTTAATATACTGCTCCAAAAAGGTAAAGGAACACTTTTTAATCAGAGTATAGCATCAAGTCAATGAAACTTCTGGGCTATTGATCTGGTCAATTCAGTAGCAGAGGGGGTTGTTGATCAGTTTCAGCTGCTTTGGTGTTAATGAAATTAACAAAAGGTGCGCTAGAGAGGCAACAAGGAGATGACCCCCAAAAAAGGAATGGTTTAACAGGTGGAGGCCACTGACATTTTTCCCTCCTCATCTGTTTTTTCACTAGTTTTGCCTTTGGCTATGGCCAGTGTCACTACTGGTAGCATGAGGCAATACCTGGACCCTACAGAAGTTGCACAGGTAGTCCAACTTCTCCAGGAGGTCACATCAATATGTGCCACTGCCAGAAGGTTTTCTGTGCTCCCAGCACAGTCTCAAAGGCATGGAGGAGATTCCAGGAGAAAGGCAGTTACTCTAGAAGAGCTGGACAGGACCGTAGAAAGTCCTTAACCCATCAGCAGGACTGGTAATTGCTCCTTTAGGCAAGGAGGAACAGGATGAGCACTGCCTGATCCCTACAAAATGACCTCCAGCAGGCCACTGGTGTGAATGTCTCTGATCAAACAATCGGAAACAGACTTCATGAGGGTGGCCTGAGGGCCTGATGTCCTCTGGTGGGCCCTGTGCTCACTGCCCGGCACCGTGGAGCTCGATTGGCATTTGCCATAGAATACCAGAATTGGCAGGTCCAGCACTGGCACCCTGTGCTTCTCACAGATGAGAGCAGGTTCACCCTGAGCACATGTGACAGACGTGAAAGGGTCTGGAGAAGCTGTGGAGAACGTTATGCTGCTTATAACATTGGTTATAGGTAGGTCAGTGATGGTCTGGGGAGGCATATCCATGGAGGGACACACAGACCTCTACAGGCTAGACAACGGCACCTTGACTGCCATTAGGAATCGGGATCAAATCTTTGGACCCATTGTCAGACCCTATGCTGGTGCAGTGGGTCCTGGGTTCCCCCTGCTGCACGACAATGTGGCGAGAGTATGCAGGCAGTTCCTGGAGGATGAAGGAATTGATACCATTGACTGGCCCCCACGCTTGCCTGACCTAAATCCAATGCAACACCTCTGGGACATTATGTTTTGGTCCATCTGACGCTGCCAGGTTGCACCTCAGACTGTCCAGGAGCTCAGTGATGCCCTGGTCCAGATCTGAGAGGAGATCCCCCAGGACACCATCTGTCATCTCATTAGGAGCACACCCCGACATTGTCAGGCATGCATAGAAGGGAGTCATTAAACTACTGAGTACAATTTTAAATTGCTACAATGAAATTTCGGCAAAATAGACTAGCCTGTAACATCATTTTTTCGCTTTGATTTTCAGGGTGTCTTTGAATTCAGCCCTCTGTAGGTTGATAATTTTCATTTCCATCAAATGACATGGCATCCTTTCATTCCTAACACATTACCCAGTCCATATTAGTATTGATATTCAGCAGGATTTTTTTTCCCATTGAGATCTGATGTGTTTTTAAAGTGTTTCTTTAATTTTTTTGAGCAGTTTATAATCCTCACCAGAACTCACTGAATACAAAACATGTCAGGGAAATTTCTAACTTATTTGGTGAGAAGCTTCTGTATCAGGACCAGAAGGGCACCAAGGTGGCACAGGGTCATGGCTATATTTATAATATGTAGGCAACAATGGATATTTTCTGCAGAATTACAAGAACAAACTAAATCAGCCTGGTAGGGTTTAATTAATTTGTGAATGACCACAGACAGAAAATGTGCAAGATACTTCACCAGCAGTTTCAAATAAGCATACTTCAAAGAAATGAGTGATAGTTAAAACAATCCAATGGTACTTTGTCTTGTTTTTAAAGAAGGGGGAATATGGTGATATTAGCTGAAGCATGCAATACGGAGGAGATGGCAGACTTCAGCAACTGTACCAGTGGGGGAGCTAGCTACTTCCAAATGGTAGAAAAAAAATGGAGGAAGCAGCCATCAGAACCTGGACAATTTCTAGAACTCAAAAAATGAAGAGTCTCCTTAAGGCTGGGGAAGGTAACCGAAAGCTAGACATGGACAGGTTGTCTAAAAAGTAATTCATTTCAGAAGTGGAAGAAAAAGCTTAAGAATAAAATTCAAAAAAGGACTGTTAACTTCCAAATGAGGTTTTCCAATTTCTTTTTAATGGCTTCACATTTCCACACCCTTAACACCAATAAAAAGCAAAGAATTTAATTTACATTTATTCACTAAGCAGATGCTTTTATCTACAGCAATTTATAAAAGAGGTCAACATAATCAATTAAACATCAGTCTGAGAGGCTGTTTTAGACCAAGTGTTATAGGATGAGGTTATACAACTGATCATCAAAAGTGAACAGATTTTAACCAAATAAAGTACAAACTAATGAATCTTTCCTTAATTACAAGAACACATCAAAGCCTTTATCAGTAAGACAGATATTCGCAGTCTTCAAGTGCTTCTTAGACACATTGAGGGAATCAACACTTCAAATGGAGGTGGGAAGCTTGTTCCACCAGCTAGGAGCTACACTTGAAAAGAGTCTGGATTGAGATTTGATTCCACACAGAGGTGGCATCACCAGACAATGTTCACTTGCAGACTGGAGTAAGAGAGAAGGAGCACAGAACCACACAATTGTCTCCATATGTACAGGGGCTGACCTACTGACTACTCTGCAGGCAGTCATCAAGGATTTAAACTTAATGTATGCTGTTACAGGGAGTCAGTGTAGCAATCTGAAAAAAGGAGTGACATGAGCCTGTCATGTGGTTGAACCACATATGTGCTGCTGCCTTTTTAAATCATTTTCAGTGATTTGGTAGCACATGCAGGTACTCCAGCCAAGAGAGAGTTATATTAGTCCAGACATGATAAGACCAAAGTCTGGTTGTGCTGCATACTCTGCTAGATACAGTCTGAAATTGTGCACACTGCAAACAGTGAATCTACATGAACGATATACAACAGGATTGTGGTCAGTGAAGGAAAGTTTGTCATCAATCACCAACCCAAGGTTGCATTCTTATTTAGAGGGTATTAGTGATAATCACAAAGCTGAACACTGATGGGGTGTTGAATACATTTTTAAAAAGCTGAAATAATTCAGATCTTCAGATCTGAATCACTAGGATAGCATTTTTTCACTTAAGAAATACAGCAAAAATTAGATCCCTTATAACTTTGCAAGATGCTGAAAAATTAGTTCACGCTTTTGTTTTCAGTCAGCTAGATTACTGTAACGCACTCCTCTCAGGACTACCCAAAAAAGACATCAATCGATTGCAACGAGTGCAGAATGCAGCTGCTAGAATCTTAATCTAAAAAAAATTCAAGCACATCACCCCAGTTTTGATGTCACTACATTGGTTACCTGTGCCATTTAGAATTGACTTTAAAATACTACTTATGGTTTACAAAGTCTTAAATAATATCGCTCCATCCTATATTTCGGAATGCCTCTCACCTTACACTCCAAATTGTAATGTTAGATCTTCAAATGAGTGTCTGTTTATAATTCCAAGAGCTAAACTTAAAATAAGTGGTGAGGTGGCCTTTTGTTGTTATGCACCTAAAATCTGGAATAGCTTACCGATAGAAATTCGCCAGGCTAATATGGTGGAGCACTTTAAAAAACTGCTAATATGGCTTTCTTATAGCTTCATTTTAGTGTAACCCTGATATTCTGTATATGCATGGAATTATCTTTTTCATCACATCTCTGCAATCCATACTAACCCCTACTTTCTCTGCTGTTCTTTTTCCATTTTTCTGTGGTGGAGATCTGCGCCACCACCACCTAAACAAGGTACCATGCAGTCCTTACATTGATGGATTGATGGCCAGATGTCCACATGACTTTCATCATCTAATTTCTTCCACGTGAAGCCTGAAAACCATGAGGACTGATTGAGATCCTTTACAGTATGTTAGGTAGAATGCCCAGTGGGGGCTGGATGGTCTCGTGGCCTCGGAACCCCTGCAGATTTTTTTTTTCCACAGCCCCCTGGAGTTTTTTTTTTTTTTCTGTCCTCCTGGCCATCGGACCTTACTTTATTTCTTGTTACATAGTATTGCCTAATCTTATTTTTATATTTTTCGTTCTTCATCTTGTAAAGCACTTTGAGCTACATCATTTGTATGAAAACATGGTATATAAATAAATATTGTTGTTATCTTGTGCATGCAATCAATAGTTCAAGAGCAAGATACCCTTACAAACATTGTCGACCCACCTTACTGAATCTGTGAATCCACCTAATAAGGTGCAGACTTTCCATGGTCTATCCTTGTTCTGCTGACTGCCTGTCTTTAAAGCCTTCTAAACCAGACACCATCTTGCCAGCCCCCTACTATAATATCAGGTATTGATTTTTTGGGGGCAATTTTTACATTACTTTATTTTTATAATAAGACCAGTTGCATGGAGACTGATTTGTTGGATCTCATATAAAAACAATGATAAATGCCTCATTCGTTTTTAGAAAACAGTCTGCACACATTACGCATACAGTATAATAAGTTAGTTAAGAGACTCTTAGGTCAAGATGCAAAGCTTCTGCGTGTTACATCTTGTGGGTAAATTAAATCTGGTAAGTGATGGTCTTTATAAGTGTAAATCTCTCATTAGATGGAAGAAAAGTGAAACATAGGATGCACAGTTATTGACAGCAGTTGAGTGAAGGATCACAACCTCTAAAGAAGACCAGAAAAATGTTTATTTTTGTTAAGCAGACGCCTGTGGCGGGCAAACAACAGGTGCTGTGAGACATCTTTTTTATGCCTGTTGCATTGGTTTTTATTTTAGGTTGGATTTATGCTGCAGATGCCAGAACAAACCAAATAATTGCTGTAGATCATACAGAGATATTTTAACTGTAAACATTTAGCCTTAATCAGTAGTAATAAATTGGAATTACCATGTTACTGTAGCAAGCATATTGTCATAAGGTGAGATGGAGAACATTCTTTTGCTAAACTTAATGATGAGAGAACAATATGTGTTGCTTTTAAATAGGGTAAACATCTCTGACTCGCTTTACACCATAGATTCATATGCGATTTTGGTGATCTTGATCAAACAGCACTTGACCACACTGGAAACCACATGTAAATGCATTTATGATCAGACCACTCAGACCACATTTGGAGGTGGTCAGTAACAGATAACAACCACATTTAATAGAAGTGGAAATGCAACTGCACCTGCATTCAACAATCATAGTAAGCAGAAGCTGATTTGAACTTTGCATGGCAAAAGTGATGTTGGCTCTCTGAACAAGATGTAGACACTTTAATGCCAAACGTTAAATGTTATATTCGAATATAGCTGAGATGTGAGCACAATGTTAATGCCAGGTGTAGAGAGTCTTTGTCAACCTTGAGTAGAAGCAACCTTGGAGCATGACTGTGCCTAAAGCAAAGTATTCTTTGAGCTGCTTCACATTATCGTGTATATGAGGAAAATGTATTATGAATGTAAAATTAATTTAAACCTTATTCCTATCTGACTTTAGTGTCACATTCAGTTTCATAAATGTGATACTAAAATTAGTAGTGCATACAATTGTGCAACTATGAATCATAATATTCACTAAAAAGTGTTTTATTGCAAGGTTTAAAGTTCCTAAGAGATGGAAAATAAATAATACTACTCCTTAAGGCCTTGCTTGCTCACTCCGTAAAAATGCAGCACACCATAAAAATCAATTATATTCTACGGTTCTTTGTTATGATACAGCAGGACAGTAATGCCAAAAGTTGTGAGACCTTCAAAAATACCCACAGAAACCAAGTCAAAATCCTAACTGGCTTGGCCAAAAATAGGTTTCACCCTCGGAAAGCCTAGCCATAGAAAAATGTGAGGCAGAACTTGGTACAATAATTAGCATTGGCTGTAAGATAATTCCAAAACAAGATTCTTTATAACAGGTGGCAAAAACAGAAAGCAAAAAATAGCAAGAATAACAAAAATGCTCAAAAAAATAGCAAAAAAGATTACCTAAAAGGCAATCCAAGGTAACCACGTCCAATCCAAAAGCAGAAATCTATATATATAAAAGCCAATTACCACTGACTCAATCATTACAAAATCTACCAAACCATGAGGACTTGGGACTTGAAATTTAGAATGTAGGTTACCCTTGGCTCATAGGTGCTCACTAAGAAACGGTTTTAAAAATTTCGTGGTCCAAGCACATTCTGTCTGTATGGCTGTCCGCTTTTTACGAGAGAATTGCTTAACAGATTTAGATCTGGTTGTTTTCTATAATTTGCTTGAACTTTCTGGTTGATTTTGTGACTTCTCTCATCGTGCTAAGTACCATAATTCGCTTGCGGTACCGATGTATTTATGCAAATCCAAGAGAGTGGCTGTGGGCCGAGAGCAGGGGGTCGGGGCCTTCCTCATTCACTCGCCAGCCTCTGTTTGAGTTGATCTACGTCTTGCCACATGCCTCCGCTTAGCTAGCGATACCTGTTTGTTCAGCAGACATGATCATCTACAGATTGTTAAGTAGTAACATTTGACGTTTTTGAGAGAGAGAGTGGAGCTCCATGTGTTTTAGAGGGTAGCTGCTGATTGCCAGAGATATCACAAATCATTGGCTCATCATTACTTTTTCCTTAGTTTTGCTTTGTTCACTACCATCCATCCGTTAAAGCAAGCATGTCAAACTCACTACCATTGGTGGGCCGCTTCGACTGCCATACGTGCGTCGCGGGCCGCACTGTAACAAATACTATTATACTATTATACAAAGTTACTGTAGCTTTCTTTCCATACTGAAAACTTTAAAAAATGTAACACTTAAAGTTTAAAGAAAAGCAATTTATTTCCATATAGTCTCCGTACAACAGTGTAGAATTAGAGTCTTAGCCTCTTAGCTAGGTCCTTATTATATTCATTATATTATATTCATTGCTTATATAGGAGTCTTACAGTGTGAGATTTACTTATTTTGTCCCGACACTTGGCATCCCTTGTTAGTAACCAGTACGTCAGTATCAGGCTTGAAATCTTGTGCAGCTGCAACTTTTATGAGGGATGAAAGGTGCTCGACGGTAAGTCTTGAGCGATGTGGGGTTTTGGTAGCTTTCATTAACGAAAACAATTGCTCACAAAGGTAAGTGCTTCCGAACATTGACAGTACTCTCGATGCCAACTTAGGGATCTGCACATACGAGGGTGGCAGGTAAGCATACAAGCCTGGCACACCAACTTCGTTGTATTTTGCCTTCAGAATAGAATCTGACTGCACTTCAATCAATTCCATTTGGATATTTCAGGCGCAATCTCAACGTTATAAGAGAACAGCGCAATGCCCTGTTTGTGTGCACTGAAATCACGAAAATGCTCACTGAATTCTTTGCTCAGTAATTCAAGTTGGAAAACAAATCCTCCAAAAATCCAATTTTACTTTACTACGTTTACTTCAAAGTTTATATTGTAAAATAAGCCGATATGCAAAAAGCCACCTGACCTACACTAATTTTACAAACTCAAAATCACAAAAATATGTCAATATGTTAAACAACTCACCAACTTCTCATGTCCACTTCAGATCTTCAGCTGTAGTCTGCACTAACTGTTCGTTACAATACTAGCACAAAATTTCATGAAACTAGAGCAAAAAAAAAAAAAACGTGAAAATATGCGGTCTATTACTACTTGTGATGGTCAGTTCTGCCCAGTGGCCAGTCTCAGCAGCCCAGTCAATAGTGTAGCCTTAGCAGGGGCGGCTCTAGGCTCTTGGTGGCCCTGGGCAGAGAAAGAATCGGTGGCCCCTTTGCCCGCCAATGTCAATATGGTATCTTATGCACGGCAGATGGCCACATCCATTGCGGACACTGCATAGCCGCCTCGTGCTCATCACACGCTTCTATATACTCGTGTCCGTAACTTGAAAACCAAGTGGCGGCCCATGATATTCTCATTACGGCAGAACGTTATAATGCTACATATAGCTTACTGCTCCGACTCTAGCGACATTAGTAAATACAGCGTACTAATTAACATGAAACACAATGTTTTTCAGCCACATTGCCGTCAGCTGTTATTTTCTCCTTCTGTTTTATATTCAATATATATTGGCATGGCGGCTCCTGGGATTTACCAGCCCTGTGCAGGTGCACAGTTAGCACATGCCTAAGGCCACCCCTGCTGCCCGCTGCAGCAGCCTAGCACTTCAGTTGTGACGTTGTGGCTCATTAACTTTGGACAAGGCTCGTGCCTATACTAGCAGATGACATTTCCGGTACCGTAATGCCATGGGAAAACGCGCTTTTGTCAGAAGGCAGAAGTAAGAAAAGTCAATAAGTAACACCGAAGATGCAGAATGATTCAATCACAAATGATAGTAATCATTTTGTACAAGTTCAGTGCTAACTAGGATCTGTCATGCGGGCCGCACAGATTTCTGTTGCGGGCCGCATGTTTGACATGCCTGCGTTAAAGGCTTGTGTTTATCTATGAAAATGCACCTTCCAATTTCACTAGCAGAGATGAGGCAAAACCTTATATGACAGTTGCATGTTTTCAGTTTGCAAAGATAATGGTATTGTCACTACAGCTTGTTTCAAATCAAAGACAGTTACCATTAGGCTTGCTATTAGAGTAGGAGCAAAGTTGGCCTGAAGTAGCACTGAATTTTATTTCCACTTTAATGACTATAATTTCTTTGAGTGTGTATTTTTAGGATTCAATGCCTGAATTCTTTTTGAAAAAATATGGGAAAGAAAGTAAATGTAAAATTAAATAAATTCTTAAATTTAAAGTGTGCTGCTAACAACAATTTTCTTCAAACATTACACAGATGTGTAACGCATGGCTTAAAATGGCATTTTCCTAGATTTTCAAATTCCTCAGGAGACCTCTTATCGCAGCTTTAATTTTATGTGTAGTTTGAGCCATAACTAAACATGTTTCTGTTTCTCATAATTATTTTGAAGGAAAAAAATCCTTTGATGAACAAATCCCAGTTATCCAATTAAGAATTCACATTATTAAGATTTTCCCATGGCTTGAGCAAATTGAATTTATTGTACATTTAACTAATGTATGCTCTTTCCATTATTCAATTTAAGAATAACAAAAATGCCTTCAAAGCAATTGTAAACTGTAGTGTGTTGATGCATCTTATAAAATCTGATTAAAAACAAATAAATGGCTCATAAAGGAGAAAAAGGTACAAATGTGTGTGATATCAGTTCACTGAGGGAGATAAGCTAATTGAAACCAAAAGGAATTCCATCGTACATCCATGCTGGGTTGGAGTCTTGCGACCAGTCGTTGTCCATGTTGAGTTTAAATGTTATTCCATTGTCTGTGTGGGTTTTCCTTTTACATCTCCATGCAGGTATATTTGAGTGGGTTCAACAATGTATGAGTGGCATGTCCAGGGCTGTTTCCTGCCTTAGGCCCTGTGCTAGAGGAACAGGCTGCTACCTCAGTGACCCTGAATTGGATTAAGCAGGTTTGTTAAATTATATAATAGTATGGTTGATGAAATTAACAGATTTAGCAGATTAACAGTACTTGAAACAGATTACATTTTGAAAAAGATTAAACTCTTTCACTTGACTTCAGTTGCCACTAAGGGAGGTTCACAGGGCCCCACACCATGACTCAATTTAATTACAACCGTATAATAAACTTATTTTTTTATTTAACAAAGTACTTTCCAACTGTTGCATTGACATTCATGTCTCTGGTGACTCTTCCTATGAAGTCAGTAGACAGATTGGGAGAGCATGGGGGATCATGTGGTCACTGGAAAGGTGTGTGTGGTGCTCCCAATATCTTTGCAAAAGGATGAAAGTCCAAGTCTTTAGAGTCCTGTTGCTTCCTGTCTTGCTATATGGTTGCGAGTCATGGACGCTATCCAGTGACCTGAGACGAAGGTTGGACTCCTTCGGTACTGTGTCTCTCTGGGAATCTTTGGGTACCACTAGTTTGACTTTGTGTTGAATGATTGGTTGCTCACCGAGTCCCGAGGCACATTACCTGCATTGTGAGTGAGCGCCAGTTATGACACTACGGCCATGTGCCGCGATTCCCAGAGGGTGATCCAACTAGTAGGATTCTCATTGTTGAGGACCAAAGTGGCTGGACCAGGCCAAGGGGATGCCCACGTAACACCTGGCTATGGCAGACAGAGGGTCATTTCTGGAAGGTGGGACTGGACTGCTTGTCCTGCCAACCAGTATCCCGAGCTGTTTCGTTGTATAGTGGATGCGGCAACATGCTGTACCAGTTCATGCTCCCCAACCTCACCTGACCTAACCTGACCTGACCTTTCCAACAGATTCCTTCTTCCAAAAATCTTTTGTTTTTATCCTTTTCACTCCTCCACTTCTCCTAGGCAAATGTTGTCCACCAAACCTAAACTCCTGAGTGTGGTCAGGTGCCTACCTTTATGTTGAACCTGGGAATAATTCCAGTGTCACAAAATAGCATCAAGATCAGGCAGGTGCCCCTCAAAGTAGGGAAACCCTACTCTCAGTGGCTTCCTCTTTCGATACTCACAGAACCCAAAAGGACTACAATACCCAGCCCGCCCCTTGGGTATGTGAATTGGTGATCTAGAAAAAGGATATAGCCATACAGTGCAATGAGGGAACCCCTAGTGCTGATAGATAGATAGATAGATAGATAGATAGATAGATAGATAGATAGATAGATAGATAGATAGATAGATAGATAGATAGATAGATAGATAGATAGATAGATAGATACTTTATTAATCCCAAGGGGAAATTCACTTACTCCAGCAGCCCCTTACTGATACAAAAAACAATATTAAATTAAACATTGATAATAATGCAGGTAAAAACAGACAATAACTTTGTATAATGTTAAATGTTAACGTTTACCCCCCCCGGGTGGAATGGAATTGAAGAGTCGCATAGTTTGGGGGAGGAACGATCTCCTCAGTCTGTCAGTGGAGCAGGACAGTAAAAGCAGTCTGTCGCTGAAGCTGCTCCTCTGTCTAGCGATGACACTGTTTAGTGGATGCAGTGGATTCTCCATAATTGATAGGAGCCTGCTGAGCGCCCGTCGTTCTGCCACAGATGTCAAACTGTCTAGCTCCATGCCAACAATAGAGCCTGCCTTCCTCACCAGTTTGTCCAGGCATGAGGTGTCTTTCTTCTTTATGCTGCCTCCCCAGCACACCACCGTGTAGAAGAGGGCGCTCACCACAACTGTCTGATAGAACATCTGCAGCATCTTATTGCAGATGTTGAAGGACACCAGCCTTCTAAGGAAGTATAACTGGCTCTGTCCTTTCTTACACAGAGCATCAGTATTGGCAGTCCAGTCTAATTTATCATCCAGCTGCACTCCTAGGTATTTATAGGTCTGCACCATCTGCACACAGTCACCTCTGATGATCACGGGGTCCATGAGGGGTCTGGGCCTCCTAAAATCCACCACCAGCTCCTTGGTTTTGTTGGTGTTCAGGTGTAGGTGGTTTGAGTCGCACCATTTAACAAAGTCATTGATTAGGTCCCTATACTCCTCCTCCTGCCCACTCCTGATGCAGCCCACGATAGCAGTGTCATCAGCGAACTTTTGCATGTGGCAGGACTCTGAGTTGTGTTGGAAGTCCGATGTATATAGGCTGAACAGGATCGGAGAAAGTACAGTCCCTTGTGGCGCTCCTGTGTTGCTGACCACAATGTCAGACGTGCAGTTCCCAAGACGCACATACTGAGGTCTGTCTTTAAGATAGTCCACGATCCATGCCACCAGGTATGAATCTACTCCCATCTCTGTCAGCTTGTCCCTAAGGAGCAGAGGTTGGATTGTGTTGAAGGCGCTAGAGAAGTCTAGAAACATAATTCTTACAGCACCACTGGCTCTGTCCAAATGAGAGAGGGATCGATGTAGCATATAGATGATGGCATCCTCCGCTCCCACCTTCTCCTGATATGCAAACTGCAGAGGGTCGAGGGTGTGTTGAACCTGTGGCCTCAGGTGGTAGGTGGTCTTCTCCTGTCCTTCCACTACATGAGCCTTCCAGGCATGCAAAGCTCCATCCACCCCATTCAGGGAGCCCTACTTGCTATCAGACCTCATAACTCTAGAAGAAGAACAACTGAAAGGGAGCCTTTCTAAATATTTCATCTAGTTACTAAGTGGAGTTTACATATTCTTTTTGTATCTATGTGGGTTTGCACTGGGTACATTGGTTTCCTCCCACATCCCCACTGCATGTATGTTGGTTCAGGTTTACTATGTGTGAGAATGCCTAGTTACTTGGAAATTTGGGTGAAAAGAGCAGGTTTGAAAAATGACAGATTGATGATTTGGCATTTTTTAGTAATTGTCAGCATTGGGTAACATTACTTTTAAAAGTAATGTACTTACATACTGAAAAAAGTAATTAAATATGTTGCATAGTTACTTAGAAAATGTAATGTGTTACAAACAGTGTGTTACTTTTGTATTACTTTTTCATCTTTTTTAATGAAAACTGCACATTTCATTAGCCAGCATTTGTTATTAAGCACTAAACCATGAACCTTTATGAAACTAACCAAAAACACAGCCAAATTTGATAATATTCTCATGTTTTAAAAATACTGTAGTGCCCCTGAGTCCATACTTGAGAGGGACATGCTCCTCGGGTGTCCAAGACCCCCATTTGCAGACCCAGCATCTCCTTACTGGTAAAGCCTATCAGTTTCTTTACCTTACACCCAGTACTGCTGTAATGATCATTGGCTCCCTGTGACACTAAAGTGTTGTTTATACTTACTGCTGTCAGCGCCTGGGGGCGGCCTGTTCGATAGGCATGTTGACATTCTCCTAGTCAGTAAGTGACGGTGTTTGCTCAGTGTCGCACAGTTAACAATTTCACAGCAGAGGAAGTAAAACTCTACTGATGGAAGAAGAGCCTTACTGGTTTTAAGAGGAAAAAAGAAGGTGGAGTGTCAGATCCATTAATCAAAACTGGCATAGGGAGGATGAGTATAATATTCTCGAGAGTGGAAGATCTACATGATGAACAGAAGCACTTTATTTTTACACGTCTTTCATTTTCTTTGATGACCTGTTGCGTCATATTTACCTCTTTGTTCATCATTCTTGCTCCCACTTAACCAGCCTTTTGTTAAAATTCTTTTGGATACACAGCTCCTCGTCTGCCTCATTGCATAATATTAAAAAATTGCACAGAGTGTGTTAGGCGACATATCTCTGTGTCTGATGTCATTATTGATGTGCATTGGTTTGCCAAGTATGAACGAGGCTTTATTCTGACAGTATGAAAGAACACAGTAATGTTTTTTGGAATGGTGAGAATAATCTCCTGTATCAATGGAGTAATGCATATCTCTTTTTTAAAAGTAATGCAGGTATTTTTACTTCAAGAAAATAAGTATTGCATTACATTACTTGTTACTTTAAAAATCGGTGACCCAACATCCCAATTTGACTGGAACAGTCCTGGTTTCAGGCCATTTAGCCTGTCCAGACAACATGTTTTATGCCTAATGTCCCAGAATTTAACAGAATGTTCCAATTTTAGGTGTCTGAAATGCAAAGGGAGACCACCACCTCCCCCAACCGATTTGATGTCATGTGCATTTTTACAAGGTCCACGGTTTTCCATGGAGACCCAATGGGTCAATTTTATTTACGTCTATATCACACTCACTGGAATAATGATTTGTGTTCTGTTTTGGAACCATGACAATCTGGTAAGCCTACAAGTGTCCCAATTTGGGACTTTGAAAATCTGGTCACCCCATTTAAAAGGTAATCAGACTATGTAGTACACATTAGTTTTAACGCGTTACCTCCAGTATTGGTAATTGTCACTTCAAACAATGTCTTGCTTGATAAAGACTAATTAATTCTGTTATCCATCCATTTAATCTCAAAGCCGCATAATTAAAAAGAAAGTTGTTTGGGTCGGACATTCTCCTAGCAGAATTTTATGAATAGGCAGAAACCCACCCTGAGCACTGAACCAGTCTATCACAAGGCATACCACACACCGCAGATATCACAAAGCATGGCCAACTGGAACTTGTGATCTATACATCTTTGGGAAGAAATTATATGCAGACAGTGCCTAGGCCAGTATTTAAACCAAGGACTCTGGAAATGTAATGCAGTAAAACTCACTATTGCGTCACCATGCTGCCCTCTGTGAACAATGCAATGTTGGATATTCTCAGTTTTGACTACAGAGAGTATCGGGGGAAAGCAATTCTTTTAGCTCACAAACATCATGTACATTTTTGTTTAGATTTATTTTTCATCATAATATTTCTCATAAATATTTCTCATAATATTTCTCAAATTGTATATTCCTGAAAGAAGCACTGATCATAATTCTAATACTGTAATATTGTATACCATATTACTATGCATCATAATGTTAAACATAAAGGAAAAAAAGCATTTGTAATTAAAGACAACCTTTACATCACAATAAAAATTAAAGACATTTTTGGCAACACTCTTTTGCACCTGCATTATTACCTATTTTTATGACAAAACCTTTGTTATTTTTTAATTATTATTTTCAAAAATCGTAGAGAATATCTGTGTTTCTACAGCCTTATATATCAGGTGTTTTTGTCAGTTCCAAGATGTGTTAGACCGAATGCTTTTCTTCGCTATGCATCTCTGCTGAAAGCCAGAACAACCTGTCTAGGGAACAAAGCATCCATGTTAGTGACCTCCAGTTTTAAACCTTTAATGGCAGGAAAATTAAATCAGAGTTCTTCAATGTAGGAGCAAATGGGACAGAGCTTTCAAGTCATGAATTCAAAGTGAATAGATTTTTATCATTCTAAAAGCTTTTGGCTACAATTAAAACTCATTTGTGAGAGTAGTAGCTGTAGTGGTTTTCTGAGAAGATACTTGGACACTTACTCTGCAAAAGATAAAAGAGTAAAGCTGAAAAGGATCCATCTTGCTCTGACATTCTTGGGTAATAATAATTAGTGTGAATTTGTCGATAAAATGTCTATTTCAAAATTATCAGCCTTTGGAATTCTGCAACTTTAATTGCATAATAATACAAGTCCATACTAGAAAAGTATGCACAAAGGAATGCTAAGGTTACTTCTCAAAGAAGTGTTTTCTTTTAAAGTTGTTATTTTCTGGCACCAATGCAACATACATTTTGCACATTTAAAAATGTAGGAATCATTCCTGTGAGGCATTCATTCTAGCAGCATCTGTGGCAAAAGCAAGCCAGGACTCTAAAACATGTCAATATGACTCTGTTTTCTATATAAAATACACCTATAATGAAAAGAAATCATAAATTTTAGCTAAACACAATCGCCCTGTTACAAATCACAGCTAAGACTCTTTAAAAAGCAGTAGCTAACTAATCTTACTAGTTTAAAATGTTGGCCAAATGAGTTTGAAAATAATTAATATATTTTAAGATTATGCCCACTATTGTAAAAAAAATGAGAACCAAAGGAGCTAAAACTTGCACCTGTGCCCTCATGCAGCAGTTTACAGAATGATTGGCTGAGATAACCACATGTATTATATGGAAAAAACAAGTAAGAAAATGTATGCATGGAGTAAGAGTCAGATGTGTTGGTAGTCTTGGTTAGCTCATTTGAAAACTGAAGCATTTTGAAATTTTTTGGTCACATCATCAAAGGGTTTGTTATCACAATTTCATATTTTTGTAATAGGGAGTCATATTCAAAAATAACTAATAATCAATTGCAATTACATGTGCTGCCATTTTACAATATTAGTCAGTTAGTCAGTCAGTCATTATCCAACCCGCTATATCCGAACACAGGGTCATCGGGGTCTACTGGAGCCAATCCCAGCCAATACAGGGTGCAAGGCAGGAACAAATGCTGGGCGGGGTGCCAGCCCACCGCAGGACACACACACACTCACCAAGCACACACACTCACCAAGCACACACTAGGGACAATTTTGAATCGCCAATGCACCTAACTTGCATGTCTTTGGACTGTGGATTTTACAATATTATGTAGTTGAAATTCCTTTCATACACAGCAGCCTTCAATGATGAAAAGATCCATGTGCTATTGTTAGTACACCATGTGCGCAATTATTAGGCAAGTGAGTATTTTGACCATATCATCATTTTTATGCATATAGTTCAACTCCAAGCTGTATAAACTTGAATGCTTATTGAATTTAAGCATATTAGTCGGTGTGTATTTGTGTAATAAGGGAGGGTGAGGCCTAAGGGCTCATTTATACTTCATGCTCAGAACGCTTACGCGCTCGTGTCATGGCCGCCATGTATTCTGAGCGTTCATTTGATGCATCCTCTGAGCAGGTCCTTAGAAATTAACGCGACGCGTGCGTGAGTTGCAGTACCAGCAAAAAGTCGGGGGGCGCAGTGTGCTAAAAGTTGGAATGTGACGTCAGAGTCTCTGTTTACTATCTTCATGTGACAGAAAGCCGCTTTGCAGATCCTACGAGATTGGTGTGCATGCTTCGATATTTGAATTCATGGTGCTTTTATATTCAAGTGTCGCATATTCCCGATCGTAATGACATGATACGTTTTAAAATTCTCACATATCATCTTCTGTGCCATTTTTTTTCTAGGACTTCCTCTGCTCCTGACAGCAGCGAATCGCCAGCAATAGATCACACACACACTGAGCACATTAAATGTATCATATTCTAACTCTCTGCACATTTTCAATCCTTAGATTTATACTTGATATCACTTTCATGATGAAAAGCATTGAAGTATGTATATTACATTTTACAGATAAATCGGTAAATTCGTTTAAATAATGAATACCGTTAATAATTACACACATGGGGTGACACAGTGGCGGAGCGTTAGCGCTGCTGTCTTGCAGGGAGTCACGTCACTGATATTCCCTGTCTGGAGTTTACACGTTTTCCTGCTGGGTTTCCTCAGTGTGCTCCAGTTTCCTTCCAAAGATATGCAGATTTGGGGATTTGGTGCCGCTAAAATGACGCTAGTGTATGTGTGTGCTTGTATTCACCTTGCGATGACCCGAGGCATTGTTTCTCACTCGTGCCCAATGCTTGCTGGAATGGACACATCCCTGGATTTAATCAATAAACATCCTTTTCAGAAATATTGCGGTAAGGTGTCATCGGAATTTAATGGGTGTTCTAGGCAATTCACAACACAGAGAAGCCGAACATGTTCTCACCGTGATAATATCTCGCACTGCCACCAGGCGGATTCCTCCAGATTTACGTAAAGTACGTGCGCAAGTATAAACACTTCAACGCTTGCGTAGCAGGAGCGTCCGCTGCAGCATGCGTCGCGTGAAGTATAAATCCGGCCTTAGGAGATCAACATCCTATATCAGGGTGCGCAGAATTATTAGGCAGCTTGTTTTCCTCAGGCAAAGTGGGCCAAAAAAGAGATTTAACTGACTCTGAAAAGTCAAAAATTGTAAAGAATCTTTCAGAGGGAAGCAGCACTCTTGAACTTGCTAAGATTTTGGGGTGTGATCACAGAACCATCAAAAGTTTTGTTGCAAATAGTCAACAGGGTGGCAAAAAATACGCAAATTAACTGCCACTGATTTCAGATGAATCAAACGTGAAGCCACCAGGAACCCATTATACTTCATTGCTGTCATATTTCAGAACTGTAACCTACCTGGAGTACCCAGAAGTACAAGGTGTTCAGTGCTCAGAGACATGGCCAGGGTAAAGAAGGCTGAAACCTGACCACCACTGAACAAGACACATAAGTCTTGACTGGGCTAAGAAATATCTGAAGACAGATTTTTCAAAGGTTTTATGGACTGATGAGAGTGACTCTTGATGGACCAGATGGATGGGCTCGTAGCTGTATCAGTAATGGGGACAGAGCTCCACTTCGACCCAGATGTCAGCAAGGTGAAGGTGGGGTACTGGTATGGGCTGGTATTATTAAAGATGAGCTAGTTGAACCTATTTGGGTTGAAGATGGACTCAACATCAACTCCCTAACCTACTACCAGTTTTTAGAAGACACTTTCTTCAAGTGGTGGTACAGGAAAAAATCTGTATGTTTCAAGAAGACCATGACTTTTATGCAGGACAATGCTCCATCGCATGCATCACAGTACTCCATTGCATGGCTAGCCAGTAAAGGCCTTAAAGATGAAAGAATAATGACATGGCCCCCTTTCTCACCTGACCTATTAAGAACTTGTGGGCCCTTCTTAGATGGGAGATTTACGGGTTAGGAAAACAGTACTCCTCTATGAACAGTGGCTGGGAGGCTGTGGTTGCTGCTGCACAAAAAGTTGATCATCAACAGATCAAGATACCAACAGATTTCATGAATGGAAGGCTTATGACTGTTATTGAAAAGAAGGGTGGCTATATTGGGCACCGATTTTTTTTTAATGTCAGAAATGTTTATTTGTAAATTTTGAGCTGTTTGTTTATCATTCTCACTTTAACAGATGAAAATAAACAAGTCAGACTGGAACATTTTTGTTTTTTCTTTAGTTGCATAATAATTCTGCACACATATGTAATCCCCTGAGAATGTTCAGACTCACATTTCCTTTGTAAAACATTCAGGTTTCAGATTTGTTAACATTTTGGATTGACTGGTAGTATTGTATTTGTTCCGTATTAAAATTAATCCTCAAAAATATAGCTTGCTAATAATTGTGCACACAGTGTAGTTGGATGCGGAAAGAATGTGGATAATTTTAGTACAAATTTCTTAAACACAACATTTTAAGAATTATCTGGTGGAGATTAAAAATCTGTGATGAAGTCTCAAGCTAAAATTGTTGGCTGCATCCATAACAGATAGCGGATCTTTGGGCCACTCTGATAATATATTCTCAAAGAAATACTGATTTATTATAATCTCTAGATAATGCTTTCAGAGAAGGAGAGGAAGGCAGCAATGCACAAAATTCACTTGAGCTCCATATGAGCAACACACAGAATTATTCAACTTAAAATCATCTATCGAGCACATATCTCTTGTTTAAAATTGTCCAAAATGTTTCCAGGCCAAGATCCAACCTGCAAACATTGCATTCGAGCTCCAGATTTACTAGGCCACATGTTTTGGCTGTGTACCAAATTAATATCATTCTGGACCAAAACCTTTAAATGCCTATCAGACAACCTTGGTGTCACAATCCCTCCTAATCCATTAACAGCTGTGTTTGGTGGACTCCCAGATGGGCTTAAAGTGGAGAAGGACAAACAAACTGTAATTGCTTTTACTTCACTACTAGCACGTAGACTTATCTTGCTCAACTGGAAGAATCCTAACTCACCTCTTTTAAGTCGGTGGGCAACTGATGTTTTATACTATTTGAAATTGGAAAAAATCTAATTCTCACTTACAGGATCTGTGCAAAACATTTTTAAAACCTGGCAGGATCTAATTCATAACATTTTAGATTAAGCATTTAAATTAAGGAAGTGGATTCTCTTTCCTTATTTATTTTAATTATTTTTAGTTATTTATTTATTTACTTATTTTTCCTACTATTAAAGTTTTACTCTGTTGGCCTAGCTCTCTTTCTCATGGGTGGGGGTTGATTTGATTTGAACTTAGTTTTGTAAAATTTGACTTACTTGTATGGAATGTTATTTGCTTTTAATAAATTCAAGAAAATGTAAAAAAAAATTTTTAGATAATGCAGCTGTGAGGTTGTTTTTAGTGTAGGCCTAATGGAAATATGAGTACATTTAGTCACTGTAGCATAAAGTATCACTGAGCCATCTTTCATAAAGTTCAACATGAGTTAGGTTGGTTTTATTTTTTACTTTTACAGACTTACTCAATGTCACTTACTTGCTTCGATTTCAGTGAGCAGGAGAAGTGAGCTGCTGTGACTAAGGTTTGCACAAGAAGCCTTGCAGCCACAAAGAGAAAGATGCCAGACTGTTAGCATTTAAAGAGACCTACCACTGCATTCTCCTACAGTAAGAGATTGTGCTTAACTTGTATGATGATAAATAAATAAACAATATCATTACTACAATACAGAATAAAATAAAGAATATCTCTATTAGAGAATTAAATAATAAGTACGTATCTATCATTATACCATTCCTTATATGGTATTACTCGGTCATTCCATTATACCTACATAAGAACTCATCCCAACTCAAGTTCTGCAGCTAGGTGTACTTCGTTCAATGTGAATAAATGCAGGTGTTTCACTCTTTTGGCATGGAGAAGCTGCTGGCTGTCAGAGTAAAACAAAAAATGTATATATAAGTTTAAGTAACTGCTGTCAAGGAAAAATTGAAATAGCAAAACTAATTTGTATTTGACGTTGCACAGAACGTTTCTCTGCTTTAAGATAGACATGCAAATTTCTCAGAGTTTCTCAAAAGATTTTGAAATTTCAAAAATATATTCAGCACACTACATTCAAGATATCTCAACAAAAAATGTCTTAACAAATTTCCTTGAAGCATAAGTGTGCCAAGCATTGACAAAATTGATCCACCTGGAGTTGAATTGCTTTATGCGGACAGACAGACAGGCAAAGCTATCACAGTGAGTGCTCTTCACATAATATGTGAATGCACCTAAAAAGAATCTGCCTGTATATAACTCGGCTTTATAGCAATAGCTCCCTATCATTTAGAGAATATTGCCAATTTCACAAATGTAACCTGGAAAGATCCAACCACATCTACCCCAGTAGTTTATTGGGATTCACTTGACACATACCAGGGAAATTCTGAAAAAGTCAGAAGCATTGACATTGAAATACAGCAACATCAGCTGAAAGATGCTGCCAAGCACCATGTACAGTACCTCATTGCTCCAGCCTCACCTCAACTTTAGAGCCACAAAAGTCCCTTACAGGTAGCAAATTGTGCCTATGAAGGGTGCACATGGTTATGACTAATGGTAAGCAGGCTTAAAAAATGAGTTCCCCTGATTTAAAATCAATATAATTTAAAGATAGTTTTTCAAAAGTGAATCTTAAAAGCTAAATATATGCTTAATTATCAATGAGCACGTATGCTTATATTTGTCATTGCCTGTTATAATGGTTTTATCCACATTAACAGTCTTTGCTGGGATTCTTGAGCCAGCTTTATTCAAGCTTTTACACAATGTGAGGTTGAGCTTACAAATACCTGGGATAGCCCACATATTTCAGAGTTGGCATGTTTTGTTTATTTTGCCACTATAGTGTGGCACATGTTAGAAAGCTTCTTTTTACACAGAGTGCCCTTGACAGATGGAATATAAGACTTTAGGGATCTTCAAATCTCAACTTGATGATATTTTGATGAATCTAGAATAATATGATTGGCAGACTTGTTGGTCTGAATGGCCTGTTCCTGTCACAAAGGATAAAAATGTATGTATAATGAACAGTAGCAGTCTGGTCATGTGTTCCTCAGAATCTAGCACATTACAGCCAGTAATAAAAAATATTTTATTTTTGGAAAACCCATTGCCAAGTAAGATTTCTTAAAATGTCAAAGTTCTGAACATTTAAATGCATTAGTTAATACTGAGTTATTCCAATGTGACTTCCGAATATTTTTTAAACTACAGAATGCTTCCACTTCAATTACATGACCTAGTTGCTTGTCCCAGATTATCATGAGCATTTATGTGACAAAGTGCTATTTGACTTCAATATTAAAAGTGTTTACTCTTATTATTCCCCAGTGTCTTCAATGATGAAAACCACTTATTTAATTGAAGAAAAAAAAACTGATGGATCAATTTCATTAACACCTTTGGGAATTTTGAAAATCTGGATTAAGTCCCAATGATGGCTCTTCCATCCAAGGCTAAAGATGTTTAATTTCCTTAGCCTGTCAAAGTAACATGGGTTCTTTAGTATTGGGATACAATGGGTCACTCTTAATTGCGGAGCTTCTAGAGCTACTATGTCTTTTATGCAGCATGGTGGCCAGAGCTGCACACTGTACTGTAAATCACAGTAGTGTATCATAAAGTTTGAACATCCAGATTGTAAGTTATCTAATTTATTTGATTATAGTTTCTATAATTTTGCACTGTGTATTAATTAAGTATTGTTGGTCCGAACTACAGGCTCTTTTTTTGTTTCCCTGTTAGTGAACTGGAATCACATTTGCAACTTTTCATGAACCAGACACGTCTCCCATCCAGGGTGAGTGCCAGGCTATGCTTAGTAAACATTTATAAATTATATCTTTCAAGTGGGGGCTATGTGATGAACTGTCACTCTGTCTAGCTTGGTTTTCTTGTCTTATGCACAGGGCTGTATGTATTGGAATAAGTGAGTTTGAAAATGCTGGGTCATGTTCTGCTACATCTGCAATTTCATTCTAACTTATGTATTGCCAATTTACCAACTGTAATATAGTGTGATATGTAATCAATTCAGATTTTTCTTTATAGAGCAATTTTCAAATTAAGTCATGACCTTATGGTTTTGCATAGTCTGCGGAATATTATCAGTGAATTTTACATTTATTGTGTCTTTTGAACACTCAAGAGCTTATAATGCATGACCACTATAATTAAAAATTGAATAATTTCTTTATTCTTACAAAAGCTGTTATGACTCAGGATACAGCACTGGCAAAGAACACACTTTTATATCCCTTTAAGCTGAAAAAGATTAGCTTCATTTGGGACTAATCAAATAATCAGCTATCCAGTTGGAGGACTACTTGAGTAGTTTGATTCACAGCCATATGGATAAATGCTCTTTCCCTAAGCAGCTGTCTCCTGCATTTACACTGTAAAGCTATAAATCGTTTACTTTTCCACTTTACATCTAGTGTGTTTTATGTCCATCATTGATGTGAAAGTTTATGAAAACTGCTTTTTTTTGACCTTTTTAAAATATAGCCTAATATACTGAATATTAACGAAAAGAGGTGGCAGAGAAATATAGATACATGACAATGACAATACATTTTACTGATAATGCGGTCACTTTATTATATTATTGCCAACTCACATAATACTACAAACATTCAATAAACAAGACATAAAACTACCCTATTAAGACATATATTACCAGTTCTCTGTAACACGTATACAGTGATCCCTCGCTATATCGCGCTTCGCCTTTCGCGGCTTCACTCTATCGCGGATTTTATATGCAAGCATATTTAAATATATATCACGGATTTTTTGCTGGTTCGCGGATTTCTGAGGACAATGGGTCTTTTAATTTCTGGTACATGCTTCCTCAGTTGGTTTGCCCAGTTGATTTCATACAAGGGACGCTATTGGCAGATGGCTGAGAAGCTACCCAACTTACTTTCTCACTCTTTCTCTTGCACTGACTTTCTCTGATCCTGACGTAGGGGGTGTGAGCAGGGGGGCTGTTCGCACACCTAGACGATACGGACGCTGGCCTAAAAATGCTGAAAGATTATCTTCACGTTGCTACCTTCTGTGTGCAGCTGCTTCGTGAAGCGACATGCTGCACGGTGCTTCGCATACTTAAAAGCTCAAAGGGCACGTATTGATTTTTGACTTTGTTTTTCTCTGTCTCTCTCTCTCTCTCTCTCTCTCTCTCCCTGCTCCTGACAGAGGGGGTGTGAGCTGCCGCCTTCAACAGCTTTGCACCGGCAGTGCTTCGCATACTTAAAAGCCAAACAGCCCTATTGATTTGTTTGCTTTCCTCTCTGTTTCCTTTGAAGAGGAAGATATGTTTGCATTCTTTTAATTGTGAGACAGAACTGTCATCTCTGTCTTGTCATGGAGCACAGTTTAAACTTTTGAAAAAGAGACAAATGTTTGTTTGCAGTGTTTGAATAACGTTCCTTTCTCTCTACAACCTCCTGTGTTTCTGCGCAAATCTGTGACCCAAGCATGACAATATAAAAATAACCATATAAACATATGGTTTCTACTTCGCGGATTTTCTTATTTCGCGGGTGGCTCTGGAACGCAACCCCCGCGATGGAGGAAGGATTACTGTAATGTATATAAAGTCCAGTCCTCAGTAGGCTCATGATGAACAGCCTTAAAAACAGATTAGACAGTTCCTACCTGTTCCTTTCCAAAGGATTAGACCCCGTTGTCTTCAAAAGCATACTTCCACTCCCATCCACAAGAACCATTTTGTTATGTAATCCTCCATTTGAAACTGTAACTGTAATCCTTTATCATCTGACTTAGTTAGTTCCCATACTCCCTTTAAACATGACCAATAAGGAATGACTTCCTGTCTATCCAGGAACCCCTTTTCACTCTTCCATGTTAAGGGGCAAAGCCGTTTAAAGAGATAATCTCAACATACACATTAACATTACGCAGAGTATTACGCATATATCATTCCCTCGTTACACAAATATACTGCTGCTACAGTCTGGGTTCAGGAAGGCCCAGAGAGGCCCTAGACTTTATTTTTTGTATTGCTTATTATCTTGATTTTTTTTCTGCATATGTATATGTTTATAACCTTAAATGTCTGATTGTATCTAACAACATGCAGTTAGAACTCTTGTATGTTGTACTTTGTATGACTGACACCTTTAACCAAGGCAAATTGCAAGATCATGATATATTGCAAAAACATTTAAAGTTATTTATAGCTGGAGCACAGGCAGTGTTAGTGACTCTATCAGTAGCAAACACTGAGGCACAGGCAGAGGCTGGAGCTGAGCAGTCAGACTGGCATTTTATCCACTATGGAGCATTTACTGCCTACTGTAACACTGAGCAGGTAGTCCGCAAGTAAATAAAAGTTCTGCATGCACTCTTATCCATTACAGCAGCCTTTCATTTTTGGAATTCCTGATAAGAATCATATTTCTAAAGTTCACGGTCAGGTACATAAACATATTTTAAAAAATTGTTTCTGATTTATATCATTTTTCCTGGGTTTATTGCATAAATAAAAGATGGCTTAATTCTGTTTTCTGCAAGATTTTACGCATGCTCATCGTATGATATCATTGACTGGTGGAGGGCACAATTATTGTATCAATCTGTGTTTCTTTTAAGTGCTGGAATCATATGATATTTTTTTTTAGTGTTTTGGAAAACAGCCATCCTACTCAGCAGAATCTATTTTTTCTTTGTTCAAAAATTTTGTGGCATCTGAAACCTTAATCCTAACCTTAGGGATGAAGATTTTATTGTCCATTTGCTTTAACAATGCTCAAATAATGTTTTTGGATCTGATCTCACATGGGCTCAAAAATATAAATCCCATTGAAGATAAAATTCAACATACGGATGCTCAATGATCCCTGGCTTAGGGCTTAATTTTCAGAAAATGTTAAATTGCTTAGCAATGGAAAGAGCAAGCTCTGAGTAAATTACATTTTAAAAATGAAGACGTGTGTTTTACTAAATTCTGCAGAGAGTTTATTGTGATGCAGGCTGCTGTTTGCAGGGCATTTTAAATGTATCATTGCTTTTGTAAGCTTTAACCGTTGCTTTTTAAGCATGCATACTGAGATTTCCCCTTGGTACAAAATATCACTTGCTGTCTGTTGTAAACAGGCTCCTACTCTGGTTTTATTGTAGCTATTTTTAAAATACCTTACATGACCTGCTCAATTTTTTATGCAACTATTTTTCATTGCTGGAGCAGATTTTTTTTTTAATTATTGCTCTGGTATCCTAGACATTGTCACAAGAGAGGCTGTTGTGTGTCATTTTCTTTGGCAGAAACATACATCATTTCTGATTTTTAAAGTTTTCAATGAGTATAATCTATTTATCTTTTAGCTTTTATTTAGGCGAGTTTCAATATTTTCACTTTATACACCACCCACACCCCACCACCCATTTACTTTTGTTTACTTTTACATCCAAAAGATGAGTTTCTTAGGTTATTTAGCCTATTAGGAGAGAAGGATAGGATTAGGCTTATGGTTAGGGTTATGCTTCAATAGAATCTAGCTCTTCACCATTATGTAAAAGAAACACATACACGGAGGAATATTAAATTAAAGAATGAAAGTCTGCAGTTTTTAATATCTGGAAAACATTTGGAATTACAGTAATCCCTCGCTATATCGCACTTCGACTTTCGCGGCTTCACTCTATCGCGGATTTTATATGTAAGCATATTTAAATATATATCGCGGATTTTTTGCTGGTTCACGGATTTCTGCGGACAATGGGTCTTTTAATTTCTGGTACATGCTTCCTCAGTTGGTTTGCCCAGTTGATTTCATACAAGGGACGCTATTGGCAGATGGCTGAGAAGCTACCCAACCAGAGTGCGTATTACGTATTAAATAAAACTCCTCAAATATATTGTGAACACGGGGGCTGTTCGCACCCCTAGAGGATACGGCCGCTCCTCAAAAAACGCTGAAAGATTACCTTCACGTTGCTACCTTCTGTGTGCAGCTGCTTCATGAAGCTCTCTTCCTTTCTGGGCTTACATATGGCTGCTTTGTCAAGCGATATGCTTCCCGCACTGTGCTTCGCATACTTAAAAGATCAAACAGCACGTATTGATTTTTGATTGTTTGCTTTTCTCTCTTTCTCTGTCTCTCTTGCTCTGAGATCCTCTGCTCCTGACAGAGGGGGTGTGAGCAGGGGGGCTGTTCGCACCCCTAGACAATACGGACGCTCGTCTAAAAATGCTGAAAGATTACCTTCACGTTGCTCCCTTCTGTGCAGCTGCTTTGTCAAGCGACATGCTTCCCGCACGGTGCTTCGCATACTTAAAAGCTCGAACAGCACGTATTGATTTTTGATTGTTTGTTTTTCTCTGTCTCTGTCTCTCTCTCTGACATTCTCTGCTCCTGACGGAGGGGGTGTGAGCAGAGGGGCTGTTTGCACACTGGCCTAGAGGATACGGACACTCCTCTAAAAAATGCTGAAAGACTACCTTTACATTGTACATCCTTGCAGCTGCTTTGTGTGGCGGTGCTTTGCATACTTAAAAGCCAAACAGCCCTGTTGATTTGTTTGCTTTTCTCTCTCTCTCTCTGACATTCTCTGCTCCTGACGCGCACTCCTTTGAAGAGGAAGATATGTTTGCATTCTTTTAATTGTGAGACAGAACTGTCATCTCTGTCTTGTCATGGAGCACAGTTTAAACTTTTGAAAAATAGACAAATGTTTGTTTGCAGTGTTTGAATAAAGTTCCTGTCTCTCTACAACCTCCTGTGTTTCTGTGCAAATCTGTGACCCAAGCATGACAATATAAACATAACCATATAAACATATGGTTTCTACTTCGCGGATTTTCACCTTTCGCGGGGGGTTCTGGAACACAACCAGGAGGGATTACTGTAAATTGCTTAGAGATCTTAATATAGACAACATTTTTGCATCCTATGAACAATTACTTTCCAAATTTTACTTTCCAGCAACACATTTCTTTCACAATCTTCAAATTAGAAACTTTGTTAAACAGAACCTGCCCGATTTTCCTCATCTCACACCTTCCTCTACACTGGAAAAAATATTGCTCAGTTTTGTGGACTCAGAAAGGCATTTCTGCAATATATAAAATTATTTTACAGTCCCTCCCTTTCAAAGATCTAAGAGGACAGTGGGGAAAGGATCTCTCGCTCAACATATCAGAAAAGAAGTGGAAGGGAGCAATGCAGAGAATTCACTCGAGCTCTATATGCACAAAGCATACAATTATTCAACTCAAAATTATATATCGGGCACATCTGTCTCACTTAAAATTGTCCAAAATGTTTCCAGGGCAAGATCCAAACCTGCGAATGCTGCAATCAAGTTCCAGCTTCACTGGGTCACATGTTTTGGGCCTGGACCAGAATCTTTAAATGCCTTTCAGACAGCCTTGGTGTCACAATCCCTCCTAACCCATTAACAGCTGTGTTTTGTGTTCTTCCAGATGGGCTTAAATCGGAGAAGGACAAACAAACTGTGATTGCCTTCGCTACACAATTGGCACGCAGACTTATTTGCTAAACTGGAAGAATCCTAACTCTCCTCTTTTAAGTCAGTTGGTAACTGATGTTATATACTATTTGAAATTGGAAAAAATCAAATTCGCATTTAGAGGATCTGTGCAGAACTTTTTCAAAACCTGGCAGGATCTAATCAATAATATTTTAGAATAAGCTCTTAAAGCACTGAAGAAGTAGATTCTCTTCCCATTTCTTTTTCTTCTCCATTTATCTTTATCCGCCTATTAAACTCATCAATTTAATTATTTTTACTAGCTTTAAGTTTTACTCCGTTGGCTATGCTCTCTTTCTCAGGGGTGGGGCTTGATTTGTTTTCAATCGTATTTTTTGTAAAAGTTGATCTATTTGTATGGAATGATAACAATTTTATTTATTTTAAATTAATAAAAAAAGAATGAAAGTAAAGAAAAAAAAATACTGCTGCAGGTGGCAAACTGCTCTTTACAGAGTATTATTTTCAGGTTGGGAAAGGTATACATGCCTGATGGCTCACCCAGCAGGAAAACGGAACATTTCCTTTCAGCCTAAAGAAGACTCCAGAAGTAGAGCACAGACTTTCAAAAGGAAACGATAAATAGGAATTATGGTATTTTTCTTGATCTGATGTGTGTACTTGACAGAGATGTCGAATCCCGTAAATGCCAAAAAGGGACTCTGCTCTGTTGGGCCCTTAAGCATGGCCCTTAACCTGCAATTGCTAAGCGCTTTGAGTAGTGAGAAAAAGCTCTATATAAATGCAAAAAATTTAAAAAAATTATTATTATTATAGATGGATAGTGGTGAGGGAGAGAGACACAGGGAGAAAGAGAAGGAACGATTGATGAAACGAGCAGAGCTGATGTTATGGGGGAACAGTGTGAGGCGAGCCACCCCAGTCCCATGTTCATTTGTGTTTTAGGAAGAGTGTAGTTCTGCTTGTTAGGCTTTTGTTCTCTGGTATGGTTGTTAATAATTTTTTCAATAATACTTGGATTGAAACTTTATTCGGTGTATACCAGAGTTCTTCCATTACAGTGTTCACTTAAAAAATTACGTATGCTGTCCTTAAAGGTTTTTTCGCAAGTAATAGGCCCAATGCCAGGCCACTCCATCAAATGGGTGACAATCCATCCTAGAGTATTTTATCTATTTATTAAACAGCACTTCTGTTGCTCATTTAGAAATAAAACTCCTGGCATAGTCACTGGTAATATGCATGCACTCCGCTTGTCTGTGTGCCTTTTATTTTTTGAATACTCTTTTTTTTTTTTTATTGCCACAACCAAAAAATGTATGTATTACACTGATTGAAAACTCTACACTTTCTGCAGTTCATTTTAACTAGTTTATTATTAAAGAAACTCATACTGTTTTTGCTGTAGTATTAGATGAATTAGGTAAAGACAGTTCAGGTTTCTTATTAGTGAAGTAGGCTGTTCTCAGTATAATTTGAAGACTGATATTTTTTATCTTTTAATTTATGTGTAAACTATGCTAGCCTTATAAAGAGAGAACTTTTATATGTTTTAACACTTTCATTCCATGCTTATCACTGCACTTGTAACTTTAATGCTGTCCATTCTGCAAATTTTAGCATTCTAATTTAGGAGATTTATCTCTTTTCATTTTAGTTGTATGAGAGAAGATGCTTTATGTAAAGCCTGTTCTAAATACAAGTTGCAGTCTTTTGTAAGCTCATTTACATTAGCATTAGTCTCACATGGTTAGCTTTTGTTATTTCAATAAATCTTGAAACAGTTGTTATTTAAAGACTTTATATTATAGTTCAGGCTCATAAGAGCAGATGCAGTTGAAAGGTAATATAAGTAACAATTTGCAGTCATTTCTCAGAAAGAAAAAATATTCAATTTTTGAATGTTATTACCATAGGAAATTGAAATAAACTAATTATCATGTAAATAAGTAGAATTTATTAAGATTTGTCAAAACATTACAAAATCAACTAGGGATAGAGAACTTTTTCTGAGAGAGTTGTCACACATAGGCTCCTAAGGATCATCATCATTTCTTAGCTAAGGTATGCAATACTACTTCTGGAGAAGAGGGGGAGCATTGAGAAAATGCCCAATGAATGCACATGTACCGCCCATGGTGCCAGGAGAAGGTCCTGCATTGCATGAGAACAAACGTCCCCAGATGGAGACATCATATTTAGGCCCGAGCCTGCAACAGGATGGACCGCCCAAACCTGAACTGCTTAGACAGCGATATTTACCTTAGTCAACTGAAACACTGAAATGACTTTTGAGTGCCTGCTTTTGTGCTGCAACGCCGTGCACTTGGTTTTTTTGTTTCTTTGAATTAAACAAGGTTGCCTGGTTGACACCACAACCATTCCCTGGACTCCTCCAAGTTTCTTGGGTGATTACAAACTCCATTTTAATAATGAATTGAACATTATCACACCATAGCACTTTATCACACCTGATTTCTTATTTAAACTGAATACTTGCAAACTACACTGAGAATGAAGAATATTGACGTGGTGGCCTGTAAAGTAATCATACAGTTAGAACTGTTTGATTTCTTCACCTCACATCAATGTACTACTATAAAGAGAAAAGAGGCAAATTTTTACAAAAAAAAGATTGGTAGGTGAAACATTGTCATAAAGATGCACAAAGTTAATTAACTGAAAATTGATCTCTTGTCAAGCATTAATGAAATTCCAAAAAGTTAAAGTCAAAAGAATCAAAGCAGCAGGTCTTTAGCCATAAAATCATTAATCAAAATGGACTCGCCACAAAAAGGTTTTTTACTCTAAGAATTGCTGACCTTTATACCTAATTATCACTGACATCATACGCTGTGTACATCTGGTCATCGGAGCTCGCAATGTTGTAGTTACCAAAGCAAAATAATAAAGCAATATGGTGTTGCGGAAAAACATTAAAATATTTTAACAGATTTAAATACACCAAAAAAGTTTCTGCGCATTTGAATACCATAAAGTGAAAAGGCAAATCCGAAAAAAATGTAATATAAAAGGATAAAAAATTAAAAGCAAAACCAACTTACAGTAATTGAGATCTCAAAGGATACAATAATCGTCTTAACTTGTTAGATATATTTAAAATTAATTTTCAATAATTATTTCAAGTTCATCTTTTTGCCTTTATTATGTACCTTATGTCAAAAAAACAAAGCCATCAAGCAAAGTCTCATTTCTGGGAATGACGGATGTATCTTAATGCCAGAGTACTTGTTAAAACAGATATCAGGCTATGGGCTAGCACTAAGGTAACTAACTAGAATTATTTTATTTCCTGTTGAATAAATAATTAATATTTGGTATTTGAAGTAGCTTTGATGTAAAGGAGTTTGTTTGTGTAATTGTTTTATCAGACACCCCCTTTTGGAACATCTGAGTTTAATTTAATCTAGATTTATGGTCTTTAACATTGAGAACAATTTCTATTTTGAATTGATTATGAATGATTATCAAAGTTTAATTATCCTGTACGTAATCAGAACTGCAATCTGGGCAATGCTGTGAAAAATCAGCCAAGCATGTCTTTTGCTATATTTGGAATAAAACTAAAATCTCCACTGGTTAGGGAGGAGACAATCTTTTTAAAACATACAGGCCATTCCCAAAAAGCCTTTCTTATTCACAGTGGCTATGCATTTTTATGCACTACACCTCCTGGACATAATATAATAATAAGGGACAGACAAAACAAAATTGTGACATTTTCTTTTTGCATTTGTGAAATATGATATGGTGCTTCTCTTTAATACATCTTATTACTAAAACTGAATGTCATTCTTGCCAACACCCAGCAAGAAATTCAGTCAATTTGGCTTCAATGTCAGATATGAGGCACCAGGCAAATATTTTAATTGCACTTCTGAGAATTTATAGCTAACAATTTTGACACTCTGAGAAAGATGAAAAACTGAACATACAGTATGACAAAATAAACATATTAACATCTTAGAACAGATTACCTGCTCTGTTTATACATTTGTGACCATGGTGTCAGGAATCATGTGTTTTAGATTCCTCTGTGCCATTAAAATATTCACTCTCTTATGAAAACTGAAGTTGCTTTTGATTTTGGTTATTCATTTATTAAAGTGGGAGTGTTAGAACTTGAGGCCAAATCAAAAAATAATCTTCAATAATCCAAACAAATTGGATAAATACATTTTTTCTTTTTCCAAATTCTGTAAGGGATCTAATTGTGTTCACAGATTTTCATACCTGTACAATGAATTACTACTAAATCAATAAGGTATTTATGGCAAGTAATTATCTTCTACTATGTAATAAAACACTAAATTATATCTGTGTGTCCAGTCTCACAGAGCAATTTGATTGGTCAGATTGGCTTTGGTGATGCAAAAAAAGAGGAAATGCAAGTGTGAGACACTTGAGGAGGAGTAAAGGCATATGAAGTATGCTGAGAGAGTTTCCTTCATAGATGGCAGGTATGAAATAGATCAGGAGGTGATGAAGATTCCTAGAAAATAATGACAGTCTGAAAATTAGGCTTTAGAGGAACACACTCGAGAAAGGGAGCGCCGGTCAAGAGAGATTCAGACATACACAAATACAGATGAAAGTTCACATACCAAAAGAGAAAAGTATTTTTAGATTATTCTATTACCTGCATTCAACAGGTACCGTGGCTAGATATTTATAATGTGATAAGGAGAGGCTATGTTGAGTATATAGTGTAAAAACAACAAAGAAAACCAAATAAAGTAGGAGCCGTAGTGATCCCTGTATAATTTGCAGTAGAAAATGAACATAAAAACAAAGTGTTATGTCTTTTCAGGCATGAGTCTATACTTGACTGCTCCAGGATAACAGCAGAGCTGTTTTTCTATCTGGAGGACAGGAAGAGGCAGGTTCAGGAGGTCAGGAACCGGAAGTGACGTCCTTAGGGACACGACTGTCAATCACTGCTTCTGCAGAGGGTGGTAAATAAAAAGCATTAGGCAACAGCGCCAACCCCCGGTTTGGAGAGCAATTGCCTTTAGGTGAGCCCTGAAGCTGTCTCTCTCTAGCACATGTATGTGGTAAAAGCAAGACACACAATAAATCCCACAAACGTCTGGAAAGCAAAAGGTGGACTTATATTTACTTTTAATTCAAAATGTATACAAGAAAAAGAGATAGTGGGTCACACTAACTGGTGACTTAATGCTGAACCTTTAAACCTTTGTAACACATACAAGACACGAAAGCCATAATGTACACACTAGAAAGTGACCAGATGTAGAATCTGTAAGTAGTGGCTGAACTGCTAAAAAACAGTTATTTCATGACAGTTCTCTCTTAGGGTCTGGGAAACATAACAGAATTTATGCTTCCAAATTTGAAAGTGCTGTGTAGCTAAGATATGTGCGTGTTGAATGTGCGTGTTGTAAATGACATTCTGATATCCTCTGATGAAGGAAACACCACTGTAATTATGTTGCCAAATTATATAATTATGCCCTTGCCTGGTTTAGTTCTTATTTATCAAATCGATTCCAGTATGTACAGAAATGTGCTGACAATACTCCATCATTATACACAGAAGTGAGATATGGTGTCCCACAAGGCTCAGTACTGGGACCTTTACTGTTTTCACTTTACATGCTTCCACAGGGATCTATCATTAGGAGACATAATGTTAATTTTCCCTCATACGCAGCTGACATGCAGTTATACCTTTCTCTTAGACGAAATGAAGTTTCTCTGATGTTGTCTTTAATTAGTTGTGATAGTGAATTAAAGGAACGGATGAATGAGAACTACTTGTCTTTAAACATAGATAAAGCAGAGATGTTAATTGTTGGAGGGAATGACGCTGATCACAACAATATTTTGTCATCATTTAACTCAGTTGGAATCACCATTAATTTTACTGATCAGCCCACGATGTCGACATTGCCTTTGTCCAAAACATGTTTCTTCCATCTTAAAAATATTGGAAAATTAAAGCGTATTCTGAATAAGCGGGATACTGAGAAACTAATCAGTGGATTTATTTCTAGAAGGATTGACTACTGCAATGCGGTGTTCACTGGATGCTCAAACTGTTCTTTATACAGCTTCAAGTTAATTCAAAATGCTGCTACAAGAACTATTATAAGAACAAGAAAATACGAACACATAACTCCAGTTCTTAAATCCTTACACTGGCTCCCGGTTAAGTTTAGGACAGATTTCAAAAACATATAAAGCCTTAAATGGCCAAGGTCCAGCTTACTTATCTGAACTTACTTATAAACCAGAACGCAAATTAAGATCTCAAGATGCCTGTCTGCTTATGATTCCAAGAATTAATACAATAACAGTGGGAGATTGAGGGCCCGTAAACTGTGGAATGGTCTGCCCACTAGTACAAGAGATGCCCCTTCAGTCTCAGCTTTCAAATCCTTACTGAAGACTCACTACTTCAGTTTAGCATACCCAGATTACATATTCTGTTTCTCTTCTCAGTACTCAAATGTGGTACTTGGTGCCACTGCCCTACTGCCAAGTTGTTTGCCTGCCTAAGGTAAAGTCATCCCTGATGGAGGTGCACTGGAATCATCAGGTAGAAGAGTCCTTACTTAAGATTGGCTGGCTCCTCACTGACTCAGCTATGGAATGGACAGTAGTGGGGAGGCAGTTTGATGGCCGAGGTCTCCAGCACTCCGAACAAATCTGAATCCTATTATATGATAACATCTATTCTTGTATTTTTCTCTGTACTCTGTATTGAGGATTACTTGTATTCTCTTCTGTGTATTGTATTGTATTTACCCCTTTTTTGACACCTATTGCAGGCCCAGCCTACCTGGAAAGGGGTCTGCCTCTGAATTGCCTTTCCAAAGGTTTCTTCCATTTTCTTTCCTACAAGGGTTTTTTTTTGGTGATTCTTGTCTTTTTAGAGAGTCAAGGCTGGTTGGGCTGTCAAAAGGAAAGGCCTGTTAAAACCCATTGCAACACTCATTGTATGATTTTGGGCTATAAAAAATAAATTGTATTGTATTTTGTAAAATAAACATAAAACAAACATAGCAGTCCTTTTCCCTATCTCCAAAAACATACTGCTGTCTAAGAAATAACATTTAATATGTGCAGATTAATCCATATACCGGTATGTCCTCTGTCTGAGAAATATTGAGGCAGAGCCCAGAAGATCCTTACAGTTATAAATCACTTTAAGGAGACAGATATGTAGGAGAGAAAGCAGGAACTTAGCAGGCTTTGGAAATCACAAACACTATTTCAGAAATATAATTGGGTAAACAAAGTCCAAGTGATTGTCAGTGTACAAGGCATCAAGAAGATTCTGAAAGAGTCTTAGCCCGAATAGCTACCCAAGCTGAACATAGTTCATTTGAAATGTGGTACGGACCTGTATTTCATTGTATTTCAAGCAGTAGCGAATGGTATGAAAACAGCTGATCTTTTCCTTTCAATCCAGTATTCATCCTAGTTCATTTCTAGATTATTTAGAGAAACAATAGGTTAAACAGATTTTTTGAGCAATTTAATATGCTCTGCCCTACAAGTAAAAAGGTTTCTTCTAAAGCATGTTCTTATGATTGCTGATGCTACGCATAGTTCAAAAACGAGGCTGCCAATAAATCAAGTCTTGCAGAAGATGTCTGAGGACATTGCATCTTGCTAGGGGCAGCAAATGTCAAGTTTTTTATCGAAAGTGCAAATTTCACAAAAATGGCTTATTACCAATAGAAGACAGACAATATCAAAGAAGATCATTCTCTGATATTCTGTTATGTTTTTGCCCAGGGAAGAATCTTTTATTTCATCAAAGATGTCTTGCTAGAGACCAATTAAAGGTTAGGGACACAACATTTCAGCTGTACAGCTGAGATGTAGAGGGTTATACAGCCAAAACGTTATGTTTCTAACATTCTTTTGTTTTTTCAGTGTCGGAATAATCTTCACTTTTTTTTTTTTTTGCTTTGTTTTGCAGATGCACGATGACACAACCTTTTACTAACTCTAGAGGCCAATTATACTGTACATCTGCCTCCTACAAAAACAAGAAAGGAATGAAGAAACTAAAGAGAACAAAGTAAACTTTTAAAATCACCTCAATTGGGAAATTACAAAGCTCAGACAAATAGTGTTGTATGGTGCTCTCAAACATCAAAAGGAACCAAATGTAAGCAGCAAAGAGACCGGTGTTTGTGGTGAACTAGGATGTTACTGTCAGTCAGTCATTTTCCAAGCCGCTATATCCTAACACAGGGTCACGGAGGTCTGCTGGAGCCAATCCCAGCCAACACAGGGCATACTTGTCATTAGATCATTTTTGCAAAATTTAAATATTGTGTATTAAAAGCAATGGGAAACAGTAGGAAATGGGAAACCCAAGACAAGCACCTTTAAGAAGATATATTGCCCAAACCAAGCTACCGAATATAAAATAACATAGGATTGATAGTCATTAGAACGTCTCACGGTACACCTAACTGAGCTGATAAGTTATAAGTAAAATACAGGGAGAGATATGGGGATATATTCAGGAAGTGACATAATATAAATAAGTATTTATATGAAAATGATATTTTAAATATCAGCCAACATGGGTTTATGAGAGAAAGATCTTGCAAAACCAATCTTTTAGAATTTTTTGAAACATCAACTGCAATAGTTGACAAAAGCAAAGCATACAACATAATTTATTTCCACTTTCAAAAAGCCTTTGATACAGTCCCACATCGAAGATTAATTCTGAAACTAGAAGTTGTAGGCATCAGAGGTAACCTACAAATCTGGATCTTAAGTTGGTTAAATGATAGGAAACAAAGAGCACAGAAAAGAGAAGAATGCTCCGTGTGAACTGAGGCCACCATTGGGGTCACTTAGGGGTCTGTCCTGGGACCATTACATTGTCTGATTTATATTAATGACAGTGATTCCAGTCATTCTGCGGTATACATCCTGTACATTCATCCATCCATCCATCCATTTTCCAACCCGCTGAATCCGAACACAGGGTCACGGGGGTCTGCTGGAGCCAATCCCAGCCAACACAGGGCGCAAGGCAGGAACCAATCCTGGGCAGGGTGCCAACCCACCGCAGGACACACACAAACACACCCACACACCAAGCACACACTAGGGCCAATTTAGAATCGCCAATCCACCTAACCTGCATGTCTTTGGACTGTGGGAGGAAACCGTAGCGCCCGGAGGAAACCCACGCAGACACAGGGAGAACATGCAAACTCCACGCAGGGAGGACCCGGGAAGCGAACCCAGGTCCCCAGATCTCCCAACTGCGAGGCAGCAGCGCTACCCACTGCGCCACCGTGCCGCCCCTGTACATTCATACAAACTAAAATAAAGGAAAATAAACACTTATTCAATCTGAAATAAATCAATGGGTATAAACTCTAAAATAAGTCTATATCATAAACAAATATTTAATTAAAATTGTATTAGTCCAAGTCTTCAAATACATGCACCACAGTACATTCCTCTATGCATTATCTTGCAATGATTAGAAATTAAGCAGCACTAATAAATTTGGTATTTACTTAAGTGTGCATTAGCGTAAATCAGAATTAAATCTTAAAAGTGTTATCTCTATTGCCTGCTATTATATCTCGTCCCACAAATCACTAAAGGCAATTTCTAAGGCGCTTAGAATGTAATAACTGTAGCAAGAGCAGCAGATGTAATTATGTAATTCACATGTTAGTGTTTTAACATTGAGCAAGATGGAGAGCAGGGGGTGGAAAGAGACCACTAAAAGATCACTAAGACTTGTTTTCTTTTTTTTTCACACAAAATTTTTAAATATGTGCCCATATCTTATATATTAAATTGCTATTCACCAGATGGACTAAAAGGGAGTTATAAAAGTTACAGCAAGTAACATCTTTTCTATATTGCTGTATGTATGCCAGTAAACTTATGTTGTTCAACATTTATTTAATTCTTTTTAAGCAGAACAGTTTTTGTTACAACTAATAAGAATCAGTTTATCCTTCAATAAGAAGACACAAAGAAGTGGATGTTTGTGTTATAGATCTTTATTAATACCAATTTCTGAGTCTTTGTTGGTTTTAACTGTAGAGATTTTAGAAGAGATCACAAGAGATAGATTTTATATGCAGACTATCATTGCAGTATGCAGTTTAAAGGGTTCCTCAGTACAGAGGGGATAGTAACACCAGAGTGGCATAGCATGGGCCAAAGACAGAAAGGAAAACCCACACGAACAATAAAACTGCATCTCTTTGTGCTGTTGTGTCACCCCACGGTGGCTTGATAGACAGCTATAAAACCTCCAAGCCAATTGATGGCTGCACAAGGTCCCTGGCATGGAAAGTTGGGATCATGTTGACATTTTAAATGTCTGGTTGAAAAGGATAGTTAGGATAGCAACACTCATCCTTTCAAATCTCTAATTGGAAGCTAATGACTCTTCAGTGCAAAAAAGTATGACTATATTGCTATGTAAAATGGCCGTATTACTTTACTCCTTTGGGGCTACATGGAGCTGGAGTGGTGCAGAGACACTGAAGACAACTATAAAAATTTGTCCTGGAAATGACACCTGCAGTATGTTAAAGAAAGAAGGAGATCTCACCTTAAACATGCAGACGAGACGTACTGTAACAGGGAGTGCTTTGGTAATAGTTGAGAGATAAGCAAGTCGGTGACCTATCATACCAGGAAGGTTTGTGTTATTTTTGCGTTCTTATATTTTCTCTAATGTATGCTTTATTATTTAATAAACACACCTGATGTGTATACATTATGGATTACTTGGCCTTATTCTGTATGTGTGAAGATGGTACAGAGTGGTACTGTACTCTCCCTGTGACAGCTGATTACAAAATACGGATTATTCTAATGAAGGATGTTGGTTATATATAATTTGTGAATGAGAGAGAGGAGAAGAGTGAGAGAAAAGAACTTACAGCAAGTCTTGCATAGAAAGAAAAGAGAGTAAGTAATTTGGGTAGAGAAACCTAGTCATTTAGGGTCTGTGTAAGGCTCATGCTTGTTGTGTTTCCTTCTAAAGATAGCAAAGGCTTTTCTATTTTACACTAACTTTACTATGCCTATTAAAAGATAAAAAAGTAAAAACTGAACTTATAATTTTGTGGAAGAGATTTTAAGGATGTCAGAGAAGTCAGACAAAACAAAGGTTGGAAACAATACAAATTAAGAGACAGTGTGTCGCAGCTATAGGATATTGCTGAATTCAAGTCACATAAACAACAATAGACTTAAAAATAGAAATCTTTTACCAGACAACAAAGGTTAATCACAAAGTCCAAAAGTTTGTATCTCACGTTAAATGACTACCATTGGGTCACATTGTACACACAACACGTAGCATTATGGTGATCAGAAATACAAACTGGTACCTCCCAAGAAAAATAATCATACAAAGTATTGGTGAAAATTATGTGAAACAATGCAACAAGCAAACAAACAGAAACAGACTGCTGTCAAATTTACCATAGCTGATTCCAGGGTATGGAGTGCCAGATATGAGTAACTACCAAAGAAATTTTGGGCTGCCAACCCGGCCACCACATTTAGTTGCAAATAAAAGGAAAAGGGTCTTGGTAACAAAATGAACAGGCACTTAGTGGTGCAAAGATCAAAAAACCAACCAAAAGAACTTTAGCCTCTGCTGGCCGCTTGAAAAGGGTCTGTCTGAGGGTCAAGATTGGGACATCTTGTTCCTGGAACTGCCGCCTTTATATCACTCAGACCAGAAGAGGCTGGAAAACTCAGAGCAAAGAAGGAATGGTCAGTCTAAATGGGCATCTTCTCAGAGCTACAGAGGGAAGAGACAGGACTGTTAGCGACATTGCGACTTCTAATTCCATAGTGTTATCACATACCTGATCTGAGCTGGTAAGGTGTTCCACAGATACGCATGTGTGACAAGAGAATATGCATGCAAATTTGTTCTTTCTTGAAGAAGCAGACATAAAAGTGATATTCAGTTAGCCTTAAAGCATTCTGTATTCTTAACGGAGATCTCTGTGTCAGAGGAAGAGAGAAACAATATTAGTATACAGTAATCCCTCCTCGATTGCGGGGGTTGCGTTCCAGAACCCCCCAAGAAAGGTGAAAATCCGCGAAGTAGAAACCGTATGTTTATATGGTTATTTTTATATTGTCATGCTTGGGTCACAGATTTGCACAGAAACGCAGGAGGTTGTAGAGAGACAGGAACTTTATTCAAACACTGCAAACAAACATTTGTCTCTTTTTCAAAAGTTTAAACTGTGCTCCATGACAAGACAGAGATGAGAGTTCCGTCTCACAATTAAAAGAATGCAAACATATCTTCCTCTTCAAAGGAGTGCACGTCAGGAGCAGAGAATGTCAGAGAGAGAGAGAGAAAAGCAAACAAATCAATAGGGCTGTTTGGCTTTTAAGTATGAGAAGCACCGCCGCACAAAGAAGTTGCAAGAAAGGCAGCAGCTTACACCCCCTCCGTCAGAAGCAGAGAATGTCAGAGAGAGAGAAAGATGGATAAAAACAAACAATCAAAAATCAATACGTGCCCTTCGAGCTTTTAAGTATGCGAAGCACCGTGCAGCATGTCGCTTCACAAAGCAGCTGCACAGAAGGGAGCAACGTGAAGGTAATCTTTCAGCATTTTTAGACGAGCGTCCGTATTGTCTAGGGGTGCAAACAGCCCCCCTGCTCACACCCCCTCCGTCAGGAGCAGAGAATGTCAGAGCAAGAGAGAGAGAGAGAAAAGTAAAAATCAAAAATCAATACGTGCTGTTTAATCTTTTAAGTATGCGAAGTACCGTGCAGGAAGCATATCGCTTGATAAAGCAGCCATATGTAAGCCCAGCAAAGAAGAGAGTAATGTGAAGGTAATCTTTCAATGTTTTTTGAGGAGCGGCAGTATCCTCTAGGGGTGCAAACAGCCCCCATGCTCACAATATATTTGAGGAGTTTTATTTAATACGTAATACGCGCTCTGGTTGGGTAGCTTCTCAGCCATCTGCCAATAGCGTCCCTTGTATGAAATCAACTGGGCAAACCAACTGAGGAAGCATGTACCAGAAATTAAAAGACCCATTGTCCGCAGAAATCCGTGAACCAGCAAAAAATCCACAATATATATTTAAACATGCTTACATATAAAATCCGCGATAGAGTGAAGCCGCGAAAGTCGAAGCACGGTATAGCGAGGGATTACTGTAGATGGCATTCACCCATCCATTTCCTGAACTAACCTAATCTAATAAGGTTGATGTCAGCCTGTCCCAACAGCCCTGGAGAGTCCACCTGACTATCATAGGCCAGTGTAGAGAAGATAATCACCCTTACTTGAATGCTTGTATAATATAGTAGAAAAACTGCATTACTGAGAGAAAATACAAAAAAGACACCAGTATAACATATAAACTCCATATACACAAAGACCAAACGACGATTTAGGCCCAATGTTTATGAGAGCTGGGAGACAGTATCAATAGTAAAATTAGGTAAAGTAATAACTAAATAGGGCACAATAGCATAAAAGGAGAAAACATTTGTATCAGCTATAAAACTTTAGTGGATTCCAGCTGATTTTTTGACCTCACACAAACTAACACATTTTTGCCAAACTTTGAAAGCCACAATTCTGGACCAGGTCAGGCACAATATATGATGGTGTGATTCTTCTGTGCAGTAAGAATAATGTTTTAGTACACTAGGTTAAAATTTTAAAGGATAAAGATGAGAATGGATTGAAATGATTGAGTAAGTCTTAGCTATCACAGAAGTGAAGTTGCTGTGTGTAGTGAAAAAATCTATTGACTCAAAAACAGATCTTTTTAATGAGACAACCTGAAATACTATTTAATTGAACGGAACTGATACATTGGTGCAGTGGTTAGTACCAGAGTCCAGAATTCAAATCATGGTTTGGGCATGGACTGATACCTCTTTCGAAGTTGGCTTCTCCCTTGCAACTATAGCTATGAGGACTGGCTGCTTCCCTCTGACAGTGAACTGAATGAGCTGGATGGAAAATTTATATACTGTATGTCTTGATTTTATTGAATGCATTGGATTTCTGTTAATCACAGTAGACTTTTCAGAGAAATCAATCAACCCAAAAGAGTAATGGGCTAGTTGGCTTTTGTGTGTCTAAAATGATGTCTGTTAGTGGATAGACCTTAATGTTGATCAATATTAAATTTACTACTCCCATAGATCATAGAGTAAACTGTAAACACCTTCTGCTTTCTTAGTTAAAGTTTATCTTTAGGTAAATTACATTTTCTCTCTTTTCCTCGGTATCACCTGAAAATGTGAATATATTTTGGGTTTTAGCAACATGATGAAAACTACTAGAGTAAAGAAAGATAAATAACTTGTAATGCTTATTTTTGCTGCTATTCTTTCCCTGATTTTCTTGAGATAGATTATCAAGAAACTGAAGATTTCATACAAAGATTTCCACTACTGTTTTCAAAATAATAGGGCCAACTGGGTCTAACCAGGATGGATAAAGGAGTGGAAGACCCTGATGCACAAGTGCATAAGAGGATAAGAACTGTAAAAGAATATACAAAACAACGTGAAGGGTTTCGGGATCCATTACATATATTTGAAATAAGGTTGGATAAAGTCTGCCTTCACAGAAGTAAGGGGAGAATGGTATTCTGGGAACCAGAAATAACATCAGAAGGAGGTGGGACTTTGAGGACTGGAAGAGGAAGTGATGTTGGCTGTCTTCTGAGAACTGGAAGTGGCTTTTGGCTGAGGTTTCATCAGCTGGTCTGCAAGGAAAAGAGGAAAAAGAGTTAGAGGGCAATGCCAACCCCTGGTCACTTATCCAAGCCCATAAACTGTCTCCTGAAAATATATGTGTAACAGGACATCAGAGTGTTTAGTTTGAGAAGCAGACACCTCACACAAACTCAGTTGGCTTCTTCACTAAATATACGACAAATACCAGTGTCGTCATTTTTTTGCTTTTCAAATATTGTCTAAAATTCATAAATCAGCTTCAACCAAAACCTGACCCAGGGTCTCTCATTTTTATAACAAACAAGTCAAGTTCTTTTTCAAGTCAACACCAAGTATTCAGATATTTGGAACATTAGAACAATCTACACGAGAAAAGGCCATTTAGGTCAGCAAAGTTTGCCAGTTCCATCTACTTAATTCTTCTAAAATAACATCAAGTCTAGTTTTGAAAGTCCCTAAAATCCTACTGTCTGCCACGGTACTTGGTAACTTATTCCATGTTTCTATTGTTCTCTGTGTGAAGAAAAACGTCACACCGTTTATGTGAAATTTACCCTTAACAGGTTTCCAACTCTGTGCTCATGTTCTTGCTGAACTCGTTTTAAAGCAACAGTCTGGATCCACTGTACAAATTCCCTTCATAATTTTAAACACTTCAATTATGTCTCCTCTTATTTACTATGTCAATTTGATCAAAATCAAAAAAGAGAGGTGTTTGTACCCCATCATTAAGTTTTCCTGCAACTTATACACAGTGTTTAATAAGACAGTCCAAACTACAGTGTGCCAGGTTCATGAAGAAATTCATGTTGCAAAAGCCATAGTGTATAATTCCTTTTGCTTTCTTCTTATAATGAAATTATTAAGGTGTACCAGGAGAAGAAAGTTTCAATTGATAATGCCAAACTAAAAAAAGTTTGTTCTTCAGATTTAAAAGTTAATTTATTTCCCATTATTAAGTTACTAAATTAAAATTCATTGTTTGGAGCCCAGGGAAGCAGTGGTTTGTACTTCTACTCAGAGCTCCAGAAGCCTCAGTTCACATAAACTTGCCCGTTCTGCTATGTCTGCATGGGTTGCCTTTAGGTACTCCAGTTTCCATCAGCTTTTTAAAATGTTGTTGGTTAAAATGTAATTCTTAAAAGGTCATTTGTGAATGTGTTGTATGGTGGAGTGCCTTCCATATTTGGTACCAAAATGGCTGCTGAGGTAGACTCCACTCTCCTGTGAACCTAAAACTGGGTTCAGAAACTGAATACATATAGAATATTAATGAATGTTTAATACTGCTGGCCAGAAAAACTTGTGTAACTGACATTCTAAATAAGCGAAAAAGTTATGTAATTTATCTGATGACTAATAATGAAAATAACTATATTTAGGCTGATGTCTGATATCAAAGAGTGAGCCAGACTCCCTCAGTTCAACAGTATAATGCATGATTATATATTTCAGTGGGCGAGACAAGTTAATTTAATGTGACTGGTACCTTGCATGCTTGACTGTTTTTATTGATTTATACTGTTTGCCTAATTAAGTTTTTACAATACTTATTATTTGGGCTTTAATAATAAGAAGTGTATTTGATGGTGATTACAGCATATAAACGTTCTGTTTTGGTTTAATGTTTTTTCAATAATGTTATAAAAACAAGTATATACATCTGAATTTCTTAAATGTTCTATAAAATAGCAGAATGCTGCTCCTGTAATTTAAATAAATATGTAAGTAATCAATACTTGCCACAGTTTCGTCTCCTGTCTTTCATACAGAAAGACATCTACAGCTTGCTTAAGCTCACATTCCCGCTGGTCCCACGCATTGTGCGATCGCAGGAAATAACTCACATAATCCCCTGCCTTTTAGACAGCTTCACATATCACAGAGGAGCCCATTATATACACCTGCAAGTAGAGATTTTTCTCTCTGTGCTCCCCGCAAAGTCTATACTTGCTGGATATCCACTGTTAAAATGTCAGCTTTACTCTTCAAGTACAGCATAACACTTTATAATGTAGTGGGAGAGACTGTATATTTTAACAGATGTTTTTCTACATTTTCCAAAAATTATAATATGTATTGAATTAAAAAAAATTATGTAACAATGATACAATTTAATGTATCTGTGCTCTTCTATCCATCCATCCACCCATTGATCTATTCAATCCTCTACAAGATCAAGGGGAGGTGATGCATGCCCAGTGTTATTGAGTGCCATGCATAAACCAACTCTGGGTATGTTCTCAGTCTACCACAGGGAAAATTCACTCACACTCGCTGAAAAGGCCAATTTAGAATCACCAGTCAACCAAACACGCACACCTTCAAATGTGAGAGAACCCCAGAGTAACTGGTGAGGAACTGCAGATACTTGAAGGATATTAAAACTGCACATACTGTATAGGTACTGAAGGCCAGAGGTCCACATGACCATCATCATGGAGTTCTTCTATGTGAAGCCTGAAAATTATAAATAAGAAAGAGATGAGATACATAATTTCACGTTATTCAGCTTATATGATGTCATTTTTCCTCTTATTTCTATGCTCTCATGTCTTGTACATGACAGTACTACTACTGCTTTACCACATGGATAAGGCACAGTTTCGAACAGCTTCCAAAATGGTTATATCCTCAGAAGATTAGATTATCAACTTGTTTTTTTTACATTACACTTCTCTGAATCATCACTGACTTTGAACTGCTTTGGATGTAGCTTAGTATTGATTACTAATTATTATTAAGATCGGAGTGAAAGACACAATCATCTATCTGCTTCACAGGGCTTATCCCCATCTGGACAAAGCTAGCAGTACTGTGAAGACTATGTTTTTTGATTTTTCCAGTACCTTTAATACCATCCAGCTATCTCTTTCAAGAGATAAGATCAGGGACATGTAGGTGGATGACCCTATTGTGTCCTGGATAATGGACTATCCGTCAGGCAGACCACGGTTTGTGATGCTCAAGGACTGTTTCTGTTAAGAATGTGAGCAACACTGGAGTACCAAAAGAACAGTCCTGTCTCCTTTCCTCTTCACATTGTACACCACAGAGGAGAGAGGAGGAGAGAACTAAAACTGATGGCTATTATGAACAATGCTGCACATCCTATTTCTGACACACTAACACTGAATACTGTCAGCAAATGAATTATTCAGCAGAAGTGTGTAAAGAAATGCTATTGGGGCTCCTTTATCCAAACGACAATATGCCTGCATAATGCCTCACTGTGACGTTGATTGCTCTTTTTATCTTTAAGTCAGAAGTTTTCCTTCTTTTCAGTTATTCTGGTGAGTATTTGAGGGGTTTGTTATTTGTTACAATATGTGCTATTTACTTATTGTCTATCTAACTATCTATCTATCTAATAGACTATGAGGGATTCAGAACGTGAAACATATTTTATTTCTGTAATTTTGAGGTGATAATATAATTGCTGCAGTGCAAGCAGTCATATTCTTTCATGTAACCTGGATCAGATCTATGAGGAAAAGCTGAAAACATAAATTTTAATTCCAAGTTAAAAATAATATTGCAGTATTGTTAACCTGGGCACAGAGACCTGGCCTTTTAAGGTCTACATGCAGTATGGCTCATTTTTTGGAATAGCAGAGACTTCTCAAGGAGATCTACAATAACCTGGATCCTGATCCAAAAAATTACAAAACTGACTCTGGAACTCGACCAGGATGTCAATCAGCAAAGGAGTTTAAAGTCATCTTAAGGCTGAACCCTTTAGTTCGTCTAAGATTCAGGAGTAGAATTCAGGGAAAGTCTTACTGGTTGGAGTATGAGGAGCCAGGATGATGAGAAAATCAGACTGGTAGAGACAAGAGAAACTCCTTTGGTAATAATGAAGAGGTGGACATGAGGACAACCTGCCTCACCTGATAAATTAGGGTTTAAAAGCTGTAATAGACACGGACTGTGGAGCAGTTAAAATGTTTGTTTTGTTTTTAATATTTTATTTATATTCAGTGTCTTCCCTCCTCTTCCTTGTGTGATTTATTTGTGTGATTTTTTGTATATGTATTTAATTATCATTATCATTCATGGTGGCTCCGAAATCCATACTAATCCCTACCTCCTCTGCTGTTCTTTTTTCAGTTTTCTGCGCCACCACCACCCAATCAAAGCACTGTGATGTCCCTACATTGATGGATTGAAGGCCAGAGGTCCACATGACCATCATCATGAAGTTCTTCTATGTGAAGCTTGAAAACCATGAGGACTGATTGAGATCATTTATGTTAGTTAGAATGCCTAGAGGGCACTGGGCAGTTTCGTGGCCTGGAACCCCTGCAGATTTTTTTTTTTTTCCCAGCCGTCTGGAGTTTTTTTTTTGTCCTCCCTGGCCATCGGACCTTACTTTTATTCTATGTTAATTAGTATTGCCCAATTTTATTTTTATATTGTGTCTTTTTTAATTTCTTCATCCTGTAAAGCACTTTGAGCTACATCAATTGTATGAAAATGTGCTATATAAATAAACGTTGTTATTTAAGATAACAAATGCACTTATTTTTATATTTTAAGTGTCTAAGGTGCCTGTGGTGTTAATGCTTTTTTACCTTGTTAACTTACAAAATATGCCAATGAACATTTTGGACAGAAACTGTCGTTGAAATATAGTATTTGAAGCTCAATATGAAACATGAAAAAATATTTACCATTATAAGCAGCACTTTTGCTTATTGTTCTGTTGTCTTGATGTTTAACTCTAATGCAGTTTTGTTATAAAGCTACAAACCAACTAATACTACTACCAAATAATAATAAACCTTTGTTTTTTACAGAGAATAAAATCAGCCTCCACTAATTTCATTATTGCTGTCATTTTATTATTCATTATGGTCCATCAATTGTTCCTGGCTATATGTTTTTGATGCTGCTCTATATTCAGTATGTATGCTAGCAGTCTTAGAGTCTCTGGTTTGATTTGTGAGTGATAATTCTAAACCAAACACTTATTATGAGAAAACCCCACTTTCGCGTAACCTCAACTTCAGCAAAAATGCAGAAACGTTCAGAAATTTTGGCAAATTAAGCAAAATGCACTAAAATCAATGAGAAACTGAACTATGCTTGAGTGTTTTATATCAGTGCAATGGTCTTTTAAGTGTCCATGAGGGCTAGGGAAGCATCTGGCAATTTTACTGGACTAATTACTGTGGCCAAAACTTCTGCTTGGGTTGTGAGGCATCAGTGCCAACCATTGCGCCACCATGACTCCCCAAGATAAAATTATACTCTGAGTCCACGTTTCTCCGAGTCCTTTAACTTCGTCCGTGTCTCCAAAGCTCCTATAACTATGACTAATTAATACCACCAGAGCACGGCATGCTTTAAAGCGCCATGCTTGAGCAGTAAAGATATCACATACATTGAACCAATGTAGAACAAGAAATTACTGTCATAATATTGGCCAGCAAATGTATCCTTCAGATTAAAATACTGCAAGTTGTGTATCTGCATGCACAGCTCAGGTTAGGCTGTGGCATAAATTGTAATGTTCAGTGAAGTTTTCTTTTTTTAAAATGCAAACTGTTTGCAAATCCAGCACACTACCAATTGGGTAGTGACATCGTGCATGTGTGTATACACCGAAAATTCAACCATGGGTGAAGCAGATCGGGCAACACCACAAAGTATGAGGATGAGAGATTTTAAAGTTCTGCATATGTGCGATGCAAATCGGGCAGGCAGCACAGATCGGGTAGTGACATCCTCATTAGAAATTGGCTGCTACAGCTCTGTGTCATACTGATTTTGCACAGCAATAAGAAATGTTGTGGAAAAAACAGTTTGCCTAAGCCAACAAAACAGTGAAATATCACAAAAAAATTTGTCAAACAAGGTCACTGACGAACCCAGAAATTATAATGTGAAAAATGCTTTGGCAAATTTCGCTGATCAACATTAGTAAGCACTGGGTCACCCTTTTTAAAATTGCAGTTCAGTTCCATCCAGTCCTCAGTTGCATTTATACAAGTATGAAAGATTTTAAACCTGACCAGGTTTTATCCAGCTTTGTGAAGTACCTGTAAGTTTCTAATTACAATACTAAAGTAAAATTTTATTCAGCTAGGCAGTCACTCAGTACATGAGGCTCAACCAGTTTTTTGTTAAGGATTGTAGTCATGAACTGCAGATTGCCTGGTTGAAGCAGTTATAGCTGTGCCTTACATATGGAATTCAGTAATACCTCTCATATTGTTGGCATAGTTTTACACACTATACAACTTTAATGTCCATCAAGTGTCTCTAAGAACACTCTGTATACATGGCACACAAAAAAAGTCATAATATATCCTTAGACTTTCTCTAATTTTCTCCTGTTTAAATGTTCCCAATAGGTTAAGATCAATTGCTCAGTTAGATATCAAGAATGCCAGTGTACAGAACAGACAGTCTACTAGTATTAATACAAACAGACTTTTATTTATGAAGGGATGCTATTAATAAAATAGCTTTTCATTGTTCTAACCCAAAAACAGAAACTATTAAACCTTTGTTTAAGTTTCACATCTCCCCAAAAAGCAAATCCACACATGCCTAAATGAGCTGTGGAATGATGATAGGGAAGTAGTTCTTTATTTCCCTTCTTTCAGAAACATATTCTAGCAGATGACTGTAAATGCATCAATGTAGGACGAATGTTTCATTTATTAGTAAAAGTAAGTGACATGCAATATCCAAGATAACACTATGTCTTCAGGGATAAACTTCCAGATTTAAAGTCCTCTGAAAAACTTTTTGTGTTATTTTTTTTTCTGCAACTTTTGTAACATTATATAATGTAGTCATCAAGTGTCAGCATGTTATATCATGAATAGCATCTTAGTCTTCGGCTCATTGTGTCCTGTTGCCAAAATACATGTACTCACAGGTAAATACTTAAATTCACTAATGACAGAGATGGGAACACATCCATGGGAAAAAGAACAAACTGCCGTAGGGAAGATTGTTTTCATTTGGAATACGCACACACACACACAGAGAGTAATAAAGTAGGTGATTAAAATGGTTGAAGTGAAAGCGGTTGATCTGTAAATAGAGAACAGTGATCTCTCAACACAGTAGTATTGCTTATATCGTTTATGGTCTCAAAAGGAAACTATAAGCAAGAAAGTAATTTTTATTTTATTTGAATTATATTATTTATGCAAAGTTGAATTACATTACACCTTTTCATCTCTTGGGCAGGGGTTGGGGGTGAACAACCATCCATTAAATTAATATGAAACAGAACACATAAAACAAACAAAATTTTTCGATCACCACTCACTTTCATTGCTTTCTAGAATATGTTCACATTGGTCACAATTCCTTATGTTTGATTTTTACAAATCATGTTCATTTATAGTTTATTTTCTCAGCTCCGTTCTAATTGCTTCAGTGATACATACAGTACCTAAGTGTTTTTTCTATCCTAGGCCTTTGTCTTATTGTTCTATCCTTCTCTCTCTATATATATATAATCCAACATCTGTCTGTCCGCTTTTTACAAGAGAACTACTTAACGGATTTAGATTGGGTTTTTTTCTATAATATGCTTGAACATTCTGGTTGATTTTGTGAATTCTCTTATTGCACCAAATATCATAGTTCTCTTGCAGGAGTGATTTATTCGCACTAATCTGAGAGGGGAGGGGGAAGCGTTACGTTAGGAGTAGGGAGCCGGGCAGGGCCATCCTCCATCATGCTCCAGCCTCAATTAAAGTCTGTCTACCTGTTGCCACATTTTGGAGTGTACCTTGCCTCTGCTTAGCTAGCGATACCTGTTTGTTTATTGATTTTTGAAGTTTTTCCTTTTTCACTACTACGCAGGTGGAGCCGCGGGGGACAGCTAGTAGAATATAAACAGATTTAAATATAGTATTACAAGATACTTTTAATACCCCTTAATTATAAATGTGGTCATTTTCTTACCTTTCTCATAATGCAAACCCTGAGAAAAAGTTATATATAAAATAAAAAACAATTGAAAAATTTGCATGGTGGAGCATTACATAACACAAAGAACTGGGTCCGAGTTTACATATGGCCTGAGTTAATTGCCTTTTGTGTTGTGTTTTCATTTTCTCTCTGCCTTCACATATGCTTCTTATAGGAAGTCTGACTGTCTATCAACACAGGATTGGGTTATTTGCTGACTCTGAATTGTCCAATATGATTGATTGGAGTTCTGTATTGGGTTGGTTAAGGCCTTGCATTGAATGGTGGTAGATTAGACGACAGATCCCAGAAAGACAAGAGTTGGTGTGTAAATTTGGTGGAAGAAGCATCAGGCAGTTGATTTTTCTTTATCCTTATTGCATGTCATTCAGTTATAGCATTCAAAACAACTTGAACCTATTCAGGCTAAATTCACAAAATAACATTATCAAAATTGACTAACCTATTTTGAGTCATGGAGGTTTAGACCCTTTCCCCACAACACTGGCACAAGACATGAACCAATCCTGGTGAAGGCATTGCAGGGCCCATTCATATAAACACCCACATGGGGTCAAATTAAGAATCATCAATTAAACATAAAGAGATGTCATTGGTAGAAAAACTGGAGTACATAGAAAATTATACATTTTTTGGTTAATTTGGTCAACATTGTCCATATAGAGGCAAGGCAGAATGTGCATGCTCTATACAGATAGCTGCCAGGTGTTGAAATTGAACTGGGTTGTTGGAATAACAGACTGCAGTACTAAATACGCATGCCTTTCCCCAATTTAGTTCAATTACGTTTAATATTATTATACAATGCAATACAAATAAATACTGTATTTGTTGGTATTCTAACACTCTCATGAAACAATCAAGCATGCTGCAGCTATACAGTGTATTATTCAACTAAATATTGCAGCAGGCACTAAACAATTGGGGTTGTGCACAGCTTCATGCCATCTACTCCACCAGATGTCTGAGGAGAACCAAATCCATCATCCCTAATGGCAGTCATCCTGCATATCCTGTGTTTTCACTTCTGCCCTTTGGCAAATGCTACTGGAGCCTCAAAACTCACTCCACCCATTTCAGGGACCTCTTCTTCCTCCAGGCCATAAGGTCACTGAACTCTTGGTAACCTGTTCTTACACGCCCTGTACTGTACCCACCTTCTGCTTTATGTCTAATTATACTGTATGTTACATGTGTACTGCCATCTTCATTTTTTTTACTGTTTATTACAATCTATGTATATGTCTGTACAGTACATTTTGTACTATGTATATTAGGCCATTCCTCTTCTACTCTTATTTTCGGTATTTATTTATGCATCATCATCTTATTGCCTATACATTCATCCCTACCCTAATCTCGGTTCCACATGAAAACTATGGCACAAGAATTTCACTATTCTTTTGCAGTGCATATGACAATAAAGTTTTCTAATCTCTATCTCAATAACCTACAGAAATAAACATTTTCAAAAAGTATTATATTTAAAAGGGTATCAGGGTGGCATAGTGGTAGCGCTGCTGCCTCACAGTTAGGAGACCTGGATTTGCTTCCTGGGTCCTCCCTGCGTGGAGTTTGCATGTTCTCCCCGTGTCTGCGTGGGTTTCCTCCGGATACTCCGGTTTCCTCTCACAGTCCAAAGACATGCAGGTTAGGTGCATTGGCGATCCTAAATTGTCCCTAGTGTGTGCTTGGTGTGTGGGTGTGTGTGTGTGTGTGTGTGTGTGCGTGCCCTGTGGTGGGCTGTCACCCTGCCCAGGGTTTGTTTCCTGCCTTGCACCCTGTGTTGGCTGGGATTGGCTCCAGCAGACCCCCGTGACCCTGTGTTAGGATATAGCGGGTTGAATAATGGATGGATGGATGGATTTACCATCAGTTAATTTTGTTCGCATTGTTTAATTGGAAATTAGAGCAAAATACATCCATTCAACAGTCAATCTATTATTTGAATCGGGCCTATTCATTTTCAAGACCCAAGCCAATGCTCTTAGAAAAATCAAATGAAGTGAAATATGTGTATTTCTTAGCATGACTTAGTATGAAGAAAAACATAGTATGAGTTGATGCAATAACAGAATCATTACACATGACCACAGGATTGAACGTGCTGGAAAAAAATTGCCTCCAATGTTATAGATGACAGGAGACACTGATGATGATCACGAAAACACAGAAAACGGGATCTAAAGCATTTACTATATTTAAAGACAACTTTAAAAGAATCCTTTTTTAGGTCAGAGATTTTCCGTGCAATCACACCATAAGGATGATAAATTCACTTCTAGTCTTTTGTAGTTATACATTAGGAAATAAATATATACAACAATATAACAACGTGTTATAACACATATGCAGAGGCAAATATTTAATTGGCCTATTGAATTGTTACATAAATTATAGAGTGGGATTACATTTGTTTAGTTTTTTTTTACAGTGATATTTTGCAGAATGTTAAAACCCTTGGGAGACAATATCAATCACACCTTCTTACTTGCAGTTTGTACTATTCTCAGAACCTGCTTATTATAATAGCACAAAAAAACTGGGTCAGTTAAGCTATTATGCTGCTCATGTCCAAGGTTTGGTCAGGCAAACAAATTTAAGAACCAAATACGTGTAAAAGCTATTAAAAGAAACAGTGTGTTATTTATAGTTCTGAGTATAACAGTTATTTATAATTATCAAAATAATTATGTGATCAATTCAATGACATTTAATTTTGAATGTGTCTTACACATTATTTAGCTTGATCATTGACTTTTCACTTTTATCTATTTCTTCATCCATTCATTTTTTCAACCTACCTTTTTACATTACAGCATCCCAAAGAGATTGTCTCAGCATCACAGGGTGTAAGGCAAGAGTCAGTTCCATCCACTGCATAGCACACTTACTTCATTTTCTCATTTACATCAACTATAATTAATATTTAGTACAGACCTACTGTCATTAGAACACTAAGCAAAATAAATCATGTGGATCATTGTGAACTGCTGAGCAGTGTTCCACTCCACTGAATTTGTTTATATACAGTATATATATATATATATATATATATATATATAGTGTCCTCATCCTCTGGTGCAGCTTTAGCCACAGGAAAAACACTGTTTTAAACAGTGTTCAAATACAAAAGAAACAAAGCCTCATAATGCTAAAAGTTGGTTCAGCTGCTGACATACCACATAAAGCACTCATCACACATTACTGCGTGTCTTTAAATCCAGTCCACTTAGCTGTTGTCCTCTTCTTTACCTTGTCCTGTGAAAACATCTTTTGACCCTGTCCCAACCTCTGCTGTGTCTTTTTCTCTACAGTCAAGTCCTCTTGAAGAACACGCCTATGGGTTCATTTAAACTGAAGAATTGTAGTTGTAGTAATGAAGACAACTAGGAGGTTTTCTGCTTTGCTGTGTTTTTGACTTAAGGCTCTAATATTGAATGAAGCCTGAGTACTGGTCCTGCAAGTTCAAAAATAACAGTTCTGCTTGCTTACACCTCTCCTGCCTGTCTTTTGTACAAATCTATAGCCTAGATGGGACAAGATATATGTGTGTAAATGACGTACAGTATTTGTATATATTAAGTCTGGAACTGCTGTCCAGGGGCCTCATGCATAACGCCATGCATAAAATTCACACTAAAACATAGCATAAGGACAAAAGCAGAAATGTGCGTATGCACAAAAAAATCCAGATGCATAAATCTGTGCGTTCACCAACTTCCACGTTCTTCCGCTCCATAGATCCCAGTCAGCGTGAAAAGTAACGCATGTGCATGCATCTGCTGTCCCGCCCCAACTCCTTCCAGAATTACACCTCTTTGAATATGTAAATCAATATAAATAGCCCTTAACCTCAGCATTCTGTGAAAAAACAATGGCAAAAACACAGGGGAAAATAGAAGAATTTCAGCTAATACCAAATGGAGGCAAGGAAAAACATATTATTTGTTGGTTTAAACAGTGGTATAAACAACAAAAGGAAGTTGATCGAGTGACATAGAGTGTCTTGAAAGCTCAAGTTCACAAAGTCGCACAGTTCCCGAAATAAAAAATAAGTTGTCAGATATCAAAGTTGCCGTGAAAAGGCGAGTCGTAGCCCACCGTCTTGAGTGTCATATGAAAGCTTATTAGAGTACAGTGGAACCTCGGTTAATGACCATAATTTGTTCCAAAACTCTGGTCGTAAACCGATTTGGTTGTGAACCAAAGCAATTTTCCCCATAGGATTGTATGTAAATACAATTAATCCGTTCCAGACCATACGAACTGTATGTAAATATATATATTTTTTACGTTTTTAAGCACAAATATAGTTAAATAAGCCATAGAATGCACAGCGTAATAGTAAACTAAATGTAAAAATATTAAATAACACTGAAAAAACCTTGAACAATAAAGAAAACTAACACTGCAATAGTTTGCGCTATAGCGCTACCAACAGCTGGCTAAAAACACTTTTTTTTAATGAGTTTTAAGCACAGGGAAAAAAATGAACATTTGAAAAAAATCTGTAATTTAATAAACCACCAAGACAAGTAACATTGCAATAATGCACACTACAAACCGATCGCTGTAAACAGAAGTGAAAACAAAATCAAGCCCAGTGCATTCTTTAACTGCCTTCCTACCTTATGCGTCCAGCTCTCTCTCTCGCTGCCTGTGTGTGTGCGTCTGTCTCTCTCTCGCGCTGCCTGTGTGTGTGCGCGTCTCTCTCTCTCTCGCGCTGCCTGTGTGTGTGCGCGTCTCTCTCTCTCACTACCTGTGTGTGTGTGCGCGTCTCTCTCTCGCACTGCTGTGTGTGTGCGTCTGTCTCTCTTTCGCGCTGCCTGTGTGTGTGCTCTCTCTCACGCTGCCTGTGTGTGTGTGTGTGTGTGTCGCACGCTCTTGCTCTCTCTCTCTCTCTTGCTCGCTGCACAGGAAATGCACAGGGAGAGACTGAACATGTACAAACCGAAAGGGAAACTGGCTTGTTCGTATACCGAGTGTGTGGTCGTGAACCGAGGCAAAAGTTTGGCAAACTTTTGGTCGTAAATCGATTTGTACATGTACCGAGACGTTCATGAACCGAGGTTCCACTGTACAGAGAAAAGAAAAAAAAATAGGGACACAGTGAGATAAAAGCTCGAAATGTCAACTTTAATCTCGAAATTTCCACTTTAATCACATAGTTTATTTTGTCATTAAAGTAGAACATCGTAAACTTCATCTTAAAATCGTTTAATTTACTAGTTTCTCAAATCCCATCGTAACTAAAGTAGCACATTAAATGCTTTGTTTTGTATGTGCTCTTCTTCATAGTACATATTTAATTATTCTATCCATCTATCCCAGTGTTGCGCCAGTCCCAGCAAGAATACAGCGCGAGGCCGGGACAATCCGTGAATGGAGTGCCAGCTCTTTGCTAGCGCTGCGACACCATGTTCACACATGTTTAATTATTAACAATATAGATTATTTAAATGATGTTAACTTTATATCTGTATAATATAATAAGCATAATTTGCTGCATTTCATCTTAAAAATGATATTTACAAATGTTTACAGTGAGGTAATTGTACTAATAAGTACAAACAATTCTACAAGGAGCACTTGATGGACTGATTGATTGCGTTTGTAGTTCTTGGGATGAAACTGTTTCTGAACGGCAAGGTCAGTACAGGAAAGGCTCTGAACCGTTTGCTGCATGAGAGCAGTTCAAATAGGCAGCATGACTGAGGCACCATGTGTTTGATGTTGTATACCGATAATTCTCTTTCCGATCAGTTGCTGTAGATCTGTGATTCCACACTCAGATACAGTGATATAAGTACTCCAAGTGGTGCAGTGAGAGTAATATGGAAAAAGATGATCTTTTTCCCCTAATGGGAGCAGCTGAAAAAAGAAAAAGAAGGTGCAGTGAGAGTAACAACGCTAAAGCAGCTACAGTATTTGGAATACTTTGGCTATTCCGTGGATCATTATATTGTTACAGGTTAATTACAATCAGATGCCTTCAACTAATAAACAATATGAAGTTAATTTCAGTGTATATGATAAAGCTGCGTCAGGGATGTGGATCTAAAAAAGAAAGGGAAACCACACTGCTTTGACGCTGGGTGCCGCCAGTTTGCAAAACCGAGCGGAGAACTTGTGTACGCCGGGGTTTTAACTAGTGTGAAAATGTGCGTGGCTTTACGTCAAGTTTAGGTTTTATACATTTGAACGTGGAAACGGGAGTATGCAACATTTTTGTGTGTATGCGCTATTTATACATGAGGCCCCAGGTCATTATGGGCTCGATGCTCAATTTCACAAGGGGAAAAGAATACACCCTCCAAAGCATGTAGTTTTTCCTTGGGCTTCACACAAATATAAACTATCTTCTTCCATTCACATGGATCCTTTATATGAATTTTCTTGGATCTTTTAATTGGATGGGGTGGTCTTGGGTTCTTGTTCTGTGAACATTCTGGGAAGTTTGTTCTGCTATCTGTTTTATTGACCCTACATGGCATGTCCATTCTGCAGCAAGCTCTAGTAAGTACCCAAGGAAAAGAAAAAGCATTATAGTGTTGTCTGGGCTTTCTGATTTCTCCTAGTCCAAACATCATGAGGAGGTGGAATGGACTGCAACAATATGTATAAGGTAGCCACAAAGTCTTTGTACAGTTCAAACACTTTATCATAAAGACAAATTAGATAGCAGTGTTCAGTTTGTTGTATAATAAAGCTGATCCTGCATATCTGGTTTTGTTTCAATAAAAAAAGATACACACCTTGCCTTTTCTTAATGAGCGGTCATTTTTAATCACTAGTTGATATATAATATATGATATATGGATATATATTTGATATATGGATCGGTTCACAGCTGAGTGTGAAGCGGCTAGGATGGGAATCAGCACCTCCAAATCCGAGACCATGGTCCTCAGCCGGAAAAGGGTGGAGTGCCCTCTCAGGGTTGGGAGCGTGATCCTGCCCCAAGTGGAGGAGTTCAAGTATCTCGGGGTCTTGTTCACGAGTGAGGGAAGAATGGAGCGTGAGATCGACAGGCGGATTGGTGTGCTGTCCATAGTGATGCGGGCTCTACATCGGTCTGTCGTGGTGAAAAAGGAGCTGAGCCGTAAGGCAAAGCTCTCAATTTACCAGTCGATCTATGTTCCTACCCTCACCTATGGTCATAAGCTATGGGTAGTGACCGAAAGAACGAGATCGCGAATACAAGCAGCTGAAATGAGTTTTCTCCGCAGGGTGTCTGGGTTCTCCCTTAAAGATAGGGTGAGAAGCTCAGTCATCCGGGAGGGGCTCAGAGTAGAGCCGCTGCTCCTCCGCATCGAGAGGAGTCAGATGAGGTGGCTCGGGCATCTGATCAGGATGCCTCCTGGACACCTCCCTGGTGAAGTGTTCCAGGCACATCCAACCGAAAGGAGGCCCCGGGGAAGACCCAGCACACGCTGGAGGGACTATGTCTCCCGGCTGGCCTGGGAACGCCTCGAGATTCTCCCGGAAGAGCTAGAAGAAGTGGCTGGGGAGAGGGAAGTCTGGGCATCTCTGCTCAAGCTGCTGCCCCCGCGAACCCGACCTCGGATAAGCGGAAGAGGATGGATGGATGGATGGATGGAGTTGATATACCACTCATCTATCTGAAACAGACAAAGAAAGGTCAGCTACGGCTTCAAATCTTACTCTTTATCATACAATAAATTTGTTTTTTAAATATTTTTTTAAATTGTAAGGAAACTTTATGGACATGTATATTACTTTCTTCATATTTCATACAGTATATGGAAGATGTACTGGCTTTAAGAAAAAAAACAGACTTACTATTTTCAATGGAAAAATGTCCTTTAATATCCCAAGAAGGTGTTTTGAGCATATTTGAAAATACGTGTGTCCCTGTGTCTGTGTGCTTGTGTGTCAGATAGAAGAAATTTTTGGGCACTGTAATTTAACAACAAATGGACCGATTCTCATTAAATTTTGTGGTTCCATTCACATCTGGTATTCTGTTGCTTTCAAAGTTAAGCCTTTTATAGGCAGAGACCAGTTGTCACTAGTTAGGTTGAGTGTGGTTCTGTGGTCAACTGGTAATGTGGCAGTTCCTGGTGGTATGACAAGGGACATGGGATGGGGTATGAGGGGTAAGTGGGAGCGCCATATGGCTTTATTTCACATGTTCGTAGTTTCTTATTTGGACATTTTTTTTTTTTTTTTGTTAATTAAATTTTAAAAAATAATCACAAATACAGTAACTTTGTGAACAACTTGATTTTGTTAGTCTTATGAGTTTGATTAGGTTTTGGGTGATTTTAAACTATTCCAAGCTTTAAAGTTCAAGGTTTGTAAAGCTAACAGCCACAAGAGACCGATCAACACCTGAAAAAAGTAGGTATACGCATCTAGGACTTTGAAATTCAAGCTTTAAAAGTTCAGTAAATTTCCAACTGCAGTACTGGTATTGCATCATGCATATATTTTGGTGAATTCACACTCTACGATGTATTCATGTGTTGGCCAAACAAATGTTTTAATTATTCACCCCCAGCATACAAAATTTCACTTTAAGTTAAAACATCTGGTTCAAATGAGAAATAACCTCAACATCATCCAACTAGTATTATTATTTGAAAAACTTTTCTGTTTCTAATAAAAAAAGATCACTTGAAAAATTTTCATAATTTATCTTTACATTTTTTACGGCATTCATTTGTTTTCTATAATAACTGAGTTATTATTTTATCTTTATAGTGGAGTCTTTCTACCAAAAAGTGCTGCAGACACCATCTCTCCTTCCTGCCATGAATTACCAATGAGCTTTTAGCTGTTAGGATAAGTTACTCCAGTTTTTGTGACAGTCCTTATCCGTGGTTGAGAAAGAAACAGATTAAAATGCCCTTCTTTTTAGTGCTTCTGAGAGACCACTCTGTAGTTGCAGGCGCCATAAGTAAATATGTATTCTGTTTTATACCTGTTAAAGAGTGAGAGGAGTATCCATTATTAATACCTCTGAAAATTCATAAGCGATGCATGTCAGGGGAACATCAGACTTGCACCCGACAGAGACTGCTGCCAAGAAACCGTCTGATCTGATCTCTCTTTTGTTTAATCATTCTTTTACTTTAAGGGCAATGAAGGTATGTTGAAATAAATCCAAGGTCATAAGAAAACATAAGGCAGGTTTCTGAATATCACCACATAAGACAGTATTTTCTTTCATTGTTAATGTTCACTTTTCAAAGTTTTCATATTGATTGTACACGTACAGGACAATCATACTTATTGCATTCGTGCTTCTCTGTAGCAGTGGAAGGCCTTTGACCTTGTTAGCCTCTACTGAAGTGGTTTCACAGGTTGCATTTTTTAATTCTTCCTGTTTTTGTGTGAACTAGCAGCTGTAGGAAGAACGAATATGCTGGCGGTTTGTGGTTTAAAATCCTTGCTTGGCTGCTTATTATCAGAATGACCTGCAACTGACCTGAGGATAAAATCAGGTGCTTGTTTATGTTAAAAATGCAGAAGAAAAGAAAACATAAATAATAATATATAACTCTTGCCTCAATTTCTGTGAAGATTCCTTTGAAATATTAAAAGTGCCCTACAATGTAAATTTATTTAGTGTGAGGTTATGCTTTAGCTCATTGGTATGACGATGAAGTGGGAGTTTAATCAGATTCCTAGAATTTTAAGTTTAAATTCCTCCGAGTACACCTGTTACATTCTTTTTTTATTATTTGTTTTGTTTTTTGTTGTCCAGAAAATGAAATGTGCACTGCCTGCTGTGTTTGCATTTGAAATTTTTATTTATCTTTTAGCAGCAAAGAGTGGCACTTGCGTTTGCATACTTGAAGTTGTGGGTGTAATTCATATTGCCTAAATGCCTCAATAGGCATTTATTTATTTATTTATTTATTTATCAATAGGCACTCATAACTGGTCAATATTATATTAACTTGCAGCAGGTAATGTGGCAAAAACACTTGAGAAAGTTGTCAGCCATTCCCCTTCTGCTGGTCACATTGCATCGGCTGAAAAGGCTAAACTGTGAAATTTTGATTCAAAAAGATGCCACATTCACTCAATTTCCAAGCATGGTATTCTTGGCATTCTATTATCTGTACTCCTGTCTTGGCTATCGTAGTAACATGAACCATGTTTGGGTAGGTACAAATAGACTGTGGTGAGGTTCTTACTTCATATTTGGATGACTTATACTCACTGTGTAACTGGATTAACGGTGTTGATAACCTTGCAGTCAGCTATGAATAAGAACTAAAAATATGTGTTTACCTGTGTGGTTACTATAAGTACACTGTATGGTAAAAATGCCTGGTTCCTCTATAGTGTTGAAAGTAAATACTTAGCAATTACAATATAAATACATTGGAATAGCAGATACTTGAATTAAAGTTGTAAGGTTTCTAAACTCGTTTGGGACTCCCGCAACGGGATGACACGCAGAAGAACGTCCTGAATCGCCAGAATGTTTATCAGTTGCCGGGGCAACCGTGGGGTCCCAATGCTGCTGCGCCTCGCAGCTTAAGCAGCGCTATAAGCGCTTGCCGTCAATGGGTGATGCAAGGAACATTATAAATGTAGGCCACTAACCTGACCACGACCCTGCCTGACTGCTATGTCTGTGTATAGGAGAATGGTAGATCCTGCTACAATAAATAACTGTGCTGTTCCTGTTTCAAGCTGAATAAAGTTGGTTTTGCTAAAGTACTGAGACTCATATGTCTAATGGTGCTGCCAGCTGTATGCCTAAGGCAGCAGGTGTAGATCCCATGCCCTGTGAAATCATTTAGTATAAAAATGAATAGATGGATGAAGTCATTTCTGATTTAATTCATATAAATAAAATTGAGGAGCTAATATAGCTGCATGATTTTTTTGTAATTAAGGTCACCCTTACCTATTCATGATTGCCAGCTATGGGATGTGGAAAGAAATTGGAGTACCCAGCATCATAAGCATGACAAAAAGAGCCACAAAAATGTTCGTGGCAGCCACCCATATATTGTTCCTGGCTGCAAAATGGATATTTTCAATGTTCAGATTTTTACAGACTGCAGTCCACAACAGAACCTACTTGATAGCACAAAGATGGCAGCTTTAAGGTGGAGCGGAGGAAGTGACATCATTAGTAGGGCCGAAGTCGGAAGTGGCTTTATTGGGCCCGTGACTGGAAGTGACATCATCAGGGCAAGGTGGAATTTCCCGTAACTGGTCTGCAGGGAAGTGAGAGAAAGAGTTAGTGCACTCCTCCACCCCCTGGTTTGGCATGGAATTACTCTCATTCAGGTCCTTTAGCTGCCTCCCATGCGCATGTGTATGACACCAGAGAAATGATTCACAGCAATGGGAACAATGGACAAACTCCATATTGACAATGATCAAAAAGCAAAAGATCAACCATAAGTTTCTGAACTGCAATGCAGCAGGTCTAAAGACTTGAGTAACTATTGGCCATTAATATTCAAGTGGCTCATCTGGACTTGAATTCATGTCACACAAGAAGTGCCGCAATGGGCTTTAACAGGCCCTGCCTCTTGACAGCCCTCCAGCCTTGACTGTCTAAGAAGACAAGGAAAAACTCCCAAAAAAACCCTTATACAGAAAAAATGGAAGAAACCTTGGGAAAGGCAGTTCAAAGAGAGACCCCTTTCCAGGTAGGCTGGGTGTGCAGTGGGTGTCAAATAGAAGAGGGTCAATACAATACAATACTCAGAACAGAAGAAATCCTCAAGACAGTTTAAAAATAAAAATTTTTATGGAGCAGAATTTAGACAGTAGATGATATCAGATAATATGATTTGGATTTGTTTAGAGTCCTGGAGACCTCAGAAATCAAGCTACATCCCCCATTTGGCCATTCCACAGCTGAGACAGTGCTGGGCCAGCCAATCCAATGAAAGGACCCTTCTACCCCACAATTCCTGCGATCCTCCATCAGGGATGACTTTATCTTAGGCAGGCAGAACAACTTGGCAGGTGGGCCGTGGCACCAAGTGCCACATTTGAGTACAGAGAAGAGAAACTGAATAGGTGAGGGTTAGTAACAAATTATAACTATCATGTTACTTATGTTTTAGTGCTAATGACTAACAACAGAGATGCAGTCTGTACAGTTAATCAGCAGCTCTAGTCAGGATATGCTAAACTGAAGTAGTGAGTCTTCAGCCGGGATTTAACAGCTGAGACCGAAGGGGCATCTCTTATAGTAGCAGGCAGACCATTCCACAGTTTAGGGGCCCTGGAACTAAAAGCTCAGCCTCCCATTGTTATTTTATTAATCCTTGGAATCATAAGCAGACCGGCATCATGAGATCTTAATGTGCGCTCTGGTTTGTAAGTCATGATAAGCTCAGACAAGTAAGCCGGACCTCGACCATTTAATGCTTTATATGTTAAAAGGAGGATTTTGAAATTAAACTTAACCGGGAGCCAGTGTAAAGATTTAAGAACTGGAGTTATGCTCTGTCAAACATGAATCTGTTGTTATTTAGAACTCCCATGCTTGTGAAAAAATCATCAAGAAAAAGAAATCAAAAAAAATGTGTATAGTATTTTCAACCAAAACCATTTTTGTACATATGCCTTTTGAATAAAACATATATATTTTATGAACCCTTTTTACTCTGTGGAGCAGCTTGGTAGCCCAGTGTATAGCACTACTGTTTCATAGCATCCTGGTTCGAAGCCTGTATGGAGTTGTTGATGTGGGATTTTCTTCAGGTACGCCAGTTTACTTCACAAACCTCCAGAAATATGCAGGTTAGGATATCTGGCATTTCCATACAGACATTGCACAAATGTAAGCATGAAGTGTTCAAGGACCATCAAAACTTAACTTCATTATTTTGGAAGAATTAAGTGGATAGGACTGCCGAGCTTTGTTGGGCAGAATGGCCTGTTCTCATCTAAATACGTGGGTGTGTGAATGTGAATGGAGACTGTAATGGTTTGGCACCCTATCCAGAGCTTGCCAGTGTTTCTCAGATAGGCCCCAGCCACCTAGAAACTTAATAAATTTAATTAATTGTGTGGCATTCTTAACATCACAACCATAAAAAAATATTCATCCCTTTGGAAATGTTCACATTTTATTATTATACAACATTAAATTATTGTGGCCTTATTTGGCCTCTTTTTTACATTGATCAACAGAAAGAGACTCATTAATATCAAAGTGGAAACATTACTGCAAAGTGGTCTAAATAAATTACAAATATACAACCCAAAATAATTGACTACATAAGCATCCACCTCCTTCACATCAGTATTTAGTAGATGTACGTTTGACAGGAATTCCAAACCTTGGATCTGTGGGCACAGGTGTCTCTCAGTGCTGTACTTCTGGACACTGCAGTCTTTCCCATTCTTCTTTTGTCACACTTCATAAGGGTCATGAGTGAACAGACCTTTTCAAGTCCAGCCACAAATTCTCAATTGGATCGAGACCTACACTCAGATTTGGCCACTCCAGGACATTAATATTGTCTTTGTAGCTTTGGCTTTATGCTTAGTGTCATTATCTCATTGGAAAATAAAATTTCTACCAAGGTGCAGTTTTCTTGCTGACTGCATCAGGTTTTCCACTAGAATTTCCTTGTATTACCTTATATCCTCACAAGCCTGTTGCAGAGAAACATCTCCATAGCATGATAGTGCCACCACCATCCTTCACAGTGGGGATGGTGTGCTTTGGATAATGTGCAGTTATTAAACATGGAATTTAGCCTTAGTTTCCTCTGACCATAGGACCTTTTTACAAATGACTTCAGAGTCTCCTACAGTATGTACCTTCTACAAACTCCAGCTGAAATGTCATAGTTACTGTTTTAGCAGTGGCTTTCCCATTGCCACCACTCTCCCATAAAGCTGCAACTGGTTAGGCAGCTGGCAACAGCTGTCACATGCACAGTCTTTGCAGTCTTATCCACTGCAGCTTGCAATTCCTTCAGAATTATCATAGGTCTCTTGGTGGCCTCCGTCACTAGTCTTCTTCTTGCATGATTACTCAGATTTTATGGATGGCCTGTTTAAGGCAGATTTACAGCTGTACCATACTCTTTCTATTTCTTGATAACTGATTTAACTGGATTTTAAGGGATATTCAATACTGATTCACCACAGGCTGTATTTCCCAGATAAGGTGCATTTATACTACAATCAAATGAAACCCATTGACTACAAAGAGGTGATGTCTAGTGAAATAATTCTGATTTCTAAAACACCAATTGGCTGCACTAGTAACAATTTATTTGTGTCATATTAAAGTGGGTGAATACTTATGTGATCAATTATTTTGTGTTTTATATTTTTAATTAATTTTGACCGCTTTGCAGACATCTGTTTTCAGTTTGACATTAAAGAGGCTTTTTTCTGTTGATCAATGTAAAAAAGAGCCAAATTAAATCTACTGGGATTCAATGTTGTATAACAATAAAATGTGAAAACTACCAAGGGAGTAAATACTTTTTATAGGCACTGTACATGAGAAGAGTTTTCCATGTTTTTGTAACCAAGAGCAGTCATCCTAAATATAAAATATAAATATAAAAATATAAAATAAAAGCAGTTGCAACATAATCCATCTGGTTAAATAAAGATTTATTCTTTTTAAAAGGCTGCAGGTCAGTAAAAGGGATGTACAAGTTTAATAAATCTACATTAATTGATTTGTATGTGTTTTTCAGTTTAATTAATGACTGTTGTTACAAGAATATACTGGGGACATGAAAAAGGTTTAGGGCAGCCACCCATATATTATTTCCTGGCTGCAAAATTAGCTTTAAAGGATGTACAGTGCGTACAGGTTTGAGTCCAAAACAGAACTAATTGTCTGGCACAAAGATGGCCGCTTTAAAGGAGCGTTGTGGAAGTGACGTCATCATTGGGGCCGGAACAGGAAATGGTGTCATAGAAGCTGGAATCAAAAGTGGCGTCATGGAGGTCAGAACCGGAAGTGGTGTCATTGGGGCCCGTAACTGGTATGCAGAGAAGTGAGGGAAAGAGTTAGTGCACTCCTCCACCCTCTGGTTTGGCATGGAATTACTCTCATTCAGGCCTGTTAGCTGCCTCCCATGCGCACGTGTGTGACACTGTATTATTTAAATACACTGTATAAAATAAGCAATGATTTAAATACTGAATAAGGCTTAGCAAACAATACATGTATATTTATAGCGATAACACTTTTGGTAGTCAAGCATTGCAGGCAAGAGCAAGCTCTGGACAGGACTCAGCTTCCAGTCTCTAAATCAAGTTTTTTCAACCAATGTGCCATGGCATAGTGGTGCACCGTATGAGCTACGCAGGTGCACGGTGGAAATAATAGTGTAGCACACCTGGACCTGAACCTGAGAGTGACAACCTCCACTGGTGGTCGAGACCTGACTTAGAAGGACAGGACTGCCATTGCTATGTTGCAGACATAACACTGAGAGTAGTTCAGACGCGTCTCCTGACTGCTAGAGTCCATCTGCCTGAGTGTGTGGCCTCTAGTGAGCCTCACAGGGCTTGTGGATAGTGGGCATACGAGTTGGATCTGAGGCAGAGAGGGGTGGACAAAGGGATGAAGCAGCTTGGAGGTGCCACCAAAGTGCTCACTAAGTGCCGCGTCTACGGACGCTAGTCTTAGAGCTGCTTTTTTATTGGCTTCTCTGGTAGTCCTGCTCCTTTGGACAGTGGCGCTTTTGTATGAGATATAATGTCTTTGTTGTTAGTAGAACAGCGGTGTGTCTTGGGATGTTTTTGGTTTTCAAAAAGTGTGCCACCCTAGAAAAAAGGTTGGGAAACTTTCTCAAAAGAATGAAAGATTATAAAAGTTTGTTTTACCAAGCAGCAGTTTTGTAGGAAAAAATACCTTAATACCATAAGACTCTTTAAAGCTAATAGAACGTCCACAGATAGTTAAATAATACCTCTTTATGACAGTGTTTTGCTGAATGCTATCTCAGAATGCAGAATGCATCAGCCCTTGATGTGAATGGGTGACAGTAAAATGTGAAAACTTTCAAGGGGGTGAATACTTAAAATACATAATGGACAAGATTGTTGCATTAGAACAGGGGTCCTCAATCACAGTCCTGGAGGGCCGCAGTGGCTGCAGGTTTTTGTTCTAACCTGATTGCTTAATTAGAAAGCAATTCTTGCCAATAATTTAATTTCATGGCTTGTTAGTGCTTTAACTCTGCTTTGTCAGGTAATTCTTATATCCTGGATTTTCTTTCCCTTTCTAAGGATATCATCCAAATGATTTGAAGGCTAAAATGGATGAGAAATTCTCAGTCCTTCACTTTTCCCTCTTCAATTTCCTTCCAAGTATTTAATTTAACCCAATAGTGCATAATAAATACACACAGGTATAAATGGTAACAAGCTAAATGGAGAAATGCTGGTCTCTTTTGTCATTTAAATGTTATTGCTAATTAGGAGCAATTAAAAGCCAAGAATATGGCTGTTTAAGACTAAAATAAGCAATAAGGGTTCAAAATCTTAACGAGCAAGACAACTAAAGTGAAACAGAAGTGTTACTTGAGCAATAAGTTCTTCTTATTAAGCAACTGGGTTGGAGCAAAAACCTGCAACTACTGCAGCCCTCCAGGACTGTGATTGAGGACCCCTGCATTAGAATAAACATTTAAAATGTGGTGTTCAGCTAAGCCTTTCCAATCATGGACTGACACCCTGTCCAGTGCTTGCTCTGGCTCTGGCTCTCTGTGAGTTGCCTTAATGAAATATAGTTTAGTTCAGAAGCATTAAGAGTGACTCATTTCTAAAGCAGTTTATTTGGTACAGAATTAATTCATTAGAATTTGACTTATGATTATTTGCACAATGCTTTTGTATGTGAGGTACCATGCAGGATTTGATTGCAACATTTCCTTTGATTGCCTATGCAGATTTTGTGATAGTGAAAAACACTACAGTGCAAAATGACTAAATGATTTTAATGTTTCTCATGATACTTTGCTTGGTATTTTTTTATAATGCTGTCAAAGAAGGATGTTGGCCACATAGAAACAAATACCACCTAGAGAAATATTTCAGGTAGTTTCCCTGTGGTTTATTTTTATGTTGATGCATGATTCTGTTAGTTACACCTAATCTTCTTGTTACTTGCATGTAGCCCTTAGTATCGCCAGGAATAACAAATAAGAGGGCTTTTTGTTGAAAAATAGGATTTTCTTTATTCCTTTCCAAAGTTGTAGCACTTGCGTGTGGGCAGCACAGGTGGGATATCAGTATGGTGCCTGTCTGTTCTTTATGTGATATAAGCAGTTGCTCATGCTTCTCTGATTGCAATGCCCTCATTAAGCTTGTGGTTTAAAACAGGTGCAGGCTACAATGTGTTGCACAAAGCTCTTTCTTGTATCCTTTAAAAGTGCTCAATAAATTACTTCCATTCATTCTAATAAGAAATCTGCCTCCTGCTGTCACTTTGCCAAAACCTGTTGGCAGCAAATATGGTACAAACCTGGTTTTCATGTGAAAGACTCGGCTATAATAACGCTAGATGCTGCGAGTAACTTTCCATCTTTCAAGTGTACAATCAAATAATTTAACACAATAATATAATCAAGCGTCACTTTACCAATAATCTTCTGTACCATTTGATGCTTTCTATTTTAAAGAAAAACAAACATTAAACTTAAGATATCTTTTGTTTTTTTAATTTAGATCCAGTCATTAAGAAAATGTGGCTAATAATATTACAGGAATACGTGCCAAAAAGTGCCTTTTAGATATATTAAATGAAAGGGTATGAAAGAAACCAGCTGAACAAACATTTTAATCTTGAATACGTTATTCTGTACCATTAATAATATACAGTATTTGAGCATCATGATGATGATTAGTTATTATTGGTTGTTTAAATATTTTGATCAGTTATTAAATTTTCAACATGTATTCATTAAACAAAATGGTTTAATATTTAATTATATTAATGTATTTTCTGGAGGCAAATGTAATACAATTTATACTTCAGCTAGGCCAATTCCAAGTATTTTTAATTTGAAGAAATGTAAGCTGCTTGGTGCCTTAGAAGACCTACATTTAGGTTTAATCCAAACTGATGTCTGTGCCCCCAGAGTGTTAAATACCTTTGTTGGCACATCATAACTGAACATTTCTCTCCGCCATCAGGCTTGTTGGGATGAACGCAAAAATATGATGTGGGCTAAGATACATTCTTGGTCATATAATTGATGATAAATAATGAAAAACTGGTACCATAAGGCTTGATCATTATAATGACAAAACAAAAATCTTTGACTATGTTTTGTTAAGTTCAACTTGATTGCATGGAATTTTATTTTCCTCCAATAAAAGAAAAATAATAATAATCAAAATGAATATATAGCTAGCTGAAGAGGCAAACAAAGATTCATTATTATCAATCATCCATCCTAACTCAGAACTTGCTTATGCTGCTTATAGTCTAGGGTACTGGAATATCAAAAAAGCACAAAGGGGGACCTGACCTAATTAAGATACAAACACGTGGCAGAATTTAGAAATGGCACTAGTGTTGGGGTAATAGAAAGAAGCATTGAAAGCTCATATGAACATAGTGGGATCATTTAAACTCTACAAAGAAAGCACTTGAGCCCGGAACTGAATTGGTACTGTGAGGTACCAAAGCTTCCCACACACTAAGACTTGGCAAGGTAGAAAATAAAAATAAAGCTCAGAGACAAAAGTCCACATGAAAAAGTTTGAAATAGATATTAATTAATCAGTGAATGTATACATAAAAATATAAAGTCACATCAAATGAGCAAAGAGTACATACACATGCATGCTTTCGGATATGTGGAGATTAGTTAGGCCAACACTGCCACCAAACTCAAGTGTACAAGATTCAAATGCTGAATTATACCCTGCTGAAGTGGTTATTTTTATTGTTTGATTTTATACTAGCAGATGGCAGAATATCCCACGTAAATGCATGCAATAAACCAAATAGGGAATGTATGCTTGTATAGTAAAGACCATCACTCCATCTCTTTTGCGTCAGTGATCCAGTGTGTTTGCCCATGCTGTTCCATTCTTCATGGAAAATTGCTTTTTATAGCATTCATTGTGTACCAGTTACAGCTAAGGTGCAAAACTGTCCGGAATTCATTTGAGAAAAAGGAAAATATTGGGTGTTGTCATTGCGCAACTATGCAGTTTAAAATCTGGTGAACAATAAATGTTTAAAATAAATAAATAAATAAGAAGGACGGCACGGTGGCACAGTGGGTAGCGCTGCTGCCCCGCAGTAAGGAGACTTGGGTTCGCTTCCCGGGTCCTCCCTGCGTGGAGTTTGCATGTTCTCCCCGTGTCTGCGTGGGTTTCCTCCAGGTGCTCCGGTTTCCTCCCACAGTCCAAAGACATGCAGGTTAGGTGCATTGGCGATCCTAAATTGTCCCTAGTGTGTGCTTGGTGTGTGGGTGTGTGGCTGGCGCCCTGCCTGGGGTTTGTTTCCTGCCTTGCTCCCTGTGTTGGCTCCAGCAGACCCCCGTGACCCTGTAGTTAGGATATAGCAGGTTGGATAATTAATGGATGGATGGATAAATAAGATGATGTTGTAACATATGGCTCTTTAGCCAGGGTCTAAGCCCACACAGTCAATAGATAAACCAGCTCATAAGCAGATCTAAAAAAAGTTTTCATAGGTTTGTGCATCCCAGATACTTTTAAATTACTGAGCAGCAAACATAAGACCTGCTAATCTTTCAGTTGAGTGTGAAATCATACAAATTGAAATGCTAGCCTTGGAAAACCTCCTCTTCTGTTCCCACAGGGTTATTTTCAGTGCCTGAATTGAAAATTGAATTGGAAATAAAGTCTTTAGTAATTTGATTCCAAATACATCAAAAACCACCTTTTAGGATATATTAACTGTCAGAATTCTCTTAGATATATGCTTCAGTGACTTTAGCAGTACTCCCCTGTATGTTTACAATTTAGAAATAAGACGCTGATCCTATTACAAATTACCAAGATTATTCAGTCTGGTGGCATGTAGTCCCTCTAATGATGTCAGGTTCTTAAAGTTTTCTTTGCACTGACTTTCAAAGCCACATTGCATTCCGTGCCACGTGCTGAAGAAGAAAAGCAAAGTAAAGCATGCTTCAAGAAATGGCTGGCGCTTTTTCCTTTGGCTTCATTGGCATTAGCATTAACAGTAGGATCAGTATGTCCACGTGCTGAAGGACTGACCTTTGGGGGCCAACAAAGACAGTTAAAAGAAGAAGTTCAAGTTAAAAACTATCTCAAACCTACAAAGTGAGAGATATATAGTACATGCAGTTAAAAGACCACTAAACACTCTTATATTTTATAGTTATTTTAGGGCTAACAAATTACGTGAGTGTTGGAGGATTGAGAGTAGATATGAATATGAAAATGATCACATTTTTCCAGCGGTCTCATTACTTTCTTATTCTTGAGGTGGTGATGAGACAATAAAAAATAACACCAATCACCACATATCAGCCAAAAAACCTATGTTATAAGTGAGGTGTTCAAAATTTATGTCAGCATTTTAATAATGCTTTGACTGAATAAAAAGCATATTGCAGAAAATCTCTAGTAATTGAAATTTTGTAAATGGTTTGAAGTTGATGAAAATGTGTGCTATTAACTTAATAAATGCATATTGCATAGAAATCAAAATGCTGATATGGATATTTTTAAGTTTATAAGGGTTCAATAAAAAAAAACAATTAAATATCCAATTAGTTTTCATGCAGCACATTTCCATTCACAAGCTCAGAATGGTATACATAATCGAAAATAAAACTGAACCAAAATGAAAAAGACAGCATTTGCTAAAAACACAAAGTAAACTGTATACAAACACTAATGAAATTTCTATATTCAAATATGTATATGTTTGCAAAAAAATGCATAAATGCATATACTTGTATAATGTATATACTGTCCAGTATACATGCTGTTAAGGTTGATTGACATTGTCTTGGTGTCTCATCTGTGTTACCATCAATCCATGTGGATGGCAAAGGTAATTATAATCTTGAGATGATGCTAGAAGGAATATCAAAAACTATCCAGCCATCAGACAGAATTATTTTGTGCTATTTTATAGAATTAACAAGGGGCTTATTTAATGGAAAGCACACCACAGCCATATTTGATTTTCAAATACCAGTTTATGTGAGTATATATGCCATGATTTTCTTCTGTTGTACTTGGAATAATTGTTATTTTACAGTGTATGTTTTTTATAATTTTATTTGAAGTTGGGCTAGTAGTATAGGCCACAAAATATCCTCATGCATGCATGATAAAAAATGCCTTTTACTGGACTTTTAGCCCCCAAATTCTGTCATTTTGCACCAGACCTTCATTTTATGTGGCTTCTGACAATCACTCCTGGTATCTTGACACATCACAAGAGACACAGAAGCACTTAATGTTTCAAGATGACTACTCATATTTACAGCTGAAGCTGCACTGCCGTATTTGAAGTGATAAGTGAGTGCCTTTGCATTTTGAAAATTATACAGCATTAGAATACCCACTATTAACATCATTGTATACAATTTTTGTGGAAGGGCTTATTTTTCTTTGCCTGTTATCCCAATGTAAAATAAAAGTTTAAGCATGATCTTCTCATATGGGCATCATCTTTTTTAATATGCCCATTAGGAAATTAACCTATAAAGTTTTCAAGCAGAGGATGAAAATTAAGTGCAATTTTCTCCTAACAGAGAGTAACAGAGTAAACCGATATTTGTTACTAGCTGTGCTACCAGTCTAAGACAGCTGAAATCTAAGTAATCCATATAGACCTCAGTGTTAACATTTGCAATTGTCTCTGCTGTATGCCATTTGGTATGGGAATTGTAAAAGCAGTGTTAATGTTTGTGATGCACCATCTGTTGGAACGACAGAGATGTAGCAACTGGATGGATACATAGACAGACACTTATCCTTTTATTAAGGTGGATGTATTATAATATGTTGTTGTTTTTGTATTATTACTTTTCATATTTTATGTTATTTCTGTGAATGTCCCATGTTCTTTTTGGGTGCAATCACAAGAGGTGGGATCACCCTGATGTCACCACTCCATCCCATCCTTCAGACTATTTAAACTGCATGAGAAGGCTCAGAATTAGAAATCATTTGTTGTTCATTGGAGTTTCGTTAGTATGTTTTTTCTGACTGCATTTATTGATTTTTTGAGTATTTCTTGTCTGTTTTCTAAGATTTCATATTTTGTTAATAAATAATTGATATTTTTATAGTTTATTGCCAGCTCCCCATTTTGTTGAAGCCAACAGATGCCTTAGGAGCCTGGCTGAAGTCTGTTGAGCCTCTGATCAGATAAGATTCTGGCCTCCTCCCTAGAATGTTTTAAGGCCTCATCCATCCACCTTGGAGGAAACTCCATATCATCCACTGCCCATACTTCCACAACCACGCGATCATGCGCAAGGTCTCTTCTTCTTCTTCTTATTATTATTATCATTTTTTTTTTGCACAAACTAAAACTGTCACAGCCAATGTGTTCAAGTAAAAGAACAGAACATTGAAAGTGATTAAATTGAAAACAGTAAGAAATGCTCAGGATCCAAATGCATGATAAAGCTGGCAGGATCAAGTAATATCAAAGACTCATACACATCTTTATTTAAAAATGCACAGCATGTAATTTATCTTGTTAACAGATTAACATATACATCTTTAATGACAGAAGAGGATATTTAGACACCATATGCAGAAAGGTAGGCAGTCTGTATTGTTGGCTTTGTAATTAGAAAAAGCATGTGGTCAGTCCTTAATAAATTATTTTTGGAAACAGATAATGATTTGCAGATATAGTATTGGATATAGAAAAACATGAGTGGATTGCATTGTTTGTATGATTGGATAGTTACAAATTGTATTCTTTAAAATCTACTGCATTTCTTTTAATGTAGAGCATTATACAGTAGATAGATAGATAGATAGATAGATAGATAGATAGATAGATAGATAGATAGATAGATAGATAGATAGATAGATAGATAGATAGATAGATAGATAGATAGATAGATAGATAGATATTGACCCATTAACCCCAACAGACAGATGCTCTGGACACTGAGTAAAAGTCCCAAGAAGTATTTTAATATTCTTCCTTCTTAGTGACAGTACCTTAAGCACCACATCCACAAGTAAACAGAAGTAAATCATACAATACACACACAATTTTCTCTCTAACTCTCCTCCAGACCTCCCAGCAAGCTTTATCCACTTCCACCTGACTCCGGCTCCCTTGCTGAGTTTACAGCAGTCCTTTAAATAGTCCCTGACCCAGAAGTGCTTCTGTCCTTCCAACCACGTGACTTGCCAGCACTTCCGGGTCTAATAAAGAACTGGCTTTTTTCTTCAGCCCGGAAGTATTTCGGGACTTCCATTCTTGTGACTTGGGAGTACTTCTGGCCTATGGATGAGGCATGGCTTCTCCGGTCCTCTAACAGCTCCTCTGGGCGGCACCCACGGTATCCTACAGGGCTGAGAAACCGAACTCTAAGTCCCAGGATACCCTGTGGGAATCCGGGACACCGTTACACTCCAGGGGATCTGCCATCTAGTGTTCTGGGGAGGCAGTGTCCAAAAGTAGCTGCCTTTCCCCATCCTTCCATCCTTTGGGCATCCTTTTGAGCTGCAGGCCATCCAGCACAGTAGATAGATAGATAGATAGATAGATAGATAGATAGATAGATAGATAGATAGATAGATAGATAGATAGATAGATAGATAGATAGATAGATAGATAGATATTAATATGGTATATACAAGTAAATTATTACATAAACCAAACAAAGTATTGGAGGTATAGGAAAAATTTCAAAAAAATAACCCTGTTGTCCAAATAGACATGCCTTCGATAAATGACATTGCTCTTTCTTGGTTGCCATGTACAAACTATCCAAATAAGTTCTTCAAGGACCCACATTCACTCCAAATCCATGGCCATATAACTCATAGAATTTTGGTAAGATGCTGTTAAATTCAAGGTGGTACAGCTGTTAGCACTACTTCCTAGCAGTCTAAATCCCAGCTTGGTCACTGATAGTGGGAGTACGGTGTGGAAGTGTGTGTATTTATTCTCCATGTACTGCAGTTACCCCAAATATCTTTTTTTCAGATTAGACAATGACTCTGGATAAGTTCTGTGTTAATATGCGCATGAGTATGATCTGTGATGGATTTGTGAAACATCTGGGGTTAGTTAATCCCTGTGAGAAACTACTAAATATGCTCCTTCTATCTGAAACCATTAAATTCTGTAAATTCTGCTTCTGTAAATTAATAGCTTTGTTAAATTGGTTATCTATTATCCATTCTTTCATTTTCTGTACACATTTTAAGGTTATGCAAACCTAAAGAGCCACAGCCAAGTCTGGTAGCATTAAAGACAAGGCAGGAACCAACCCTGGATAAGGGCATATAAATCAGTGACTTTAAATAATCAGCTAGTGTGTCATTTGTTAAAACAATTTAAATAAATGCTGAACCTTTAAGACATATTATTTCAAAGCATTAGCAAAAAAATACAATAATATTAATACTGATATAAAGGTATTTAATAACAGAAAAAAATAAACAAAGCCTTATATTTGTAGGATACATTCCAGCAGAAAGAATTTTGTCTGACAAAAGTGCTGGTGTTCTATGGTCAGAATACTAAATCTGTTTTAATTTTAAACTGATTTACATTTGCCTAATGTTCCTGGATAATTACATTCTGTGCACACTGCAGCATTAGACAAATTTAGGGGAGTTTTATGTGAAGTGAATAGAAAATTATGGTGTTGATTTTTTTTTTTTTTGACAGCATCTTGCAGAGAGGTTCTCCTCCTGTTTGGCAAAGTCAACAACACCTAGTTCTTTGAACCAGAAGCGCATAGGTTAAACGCTGGGTTGAGCAAATCTTTTGATGTGGCCTAAGAAGCTGAAACTGACGGAAGCTGCACTCTTGAAAATGTCAAGAAAATCAGCATTCTGGGCAACTGTGACTTTGAAATTCAAAGCAGAATGATCTACAGTCTGGCAGGCTGCAAAGAAATGTTTCTTAAGACATAATGCAAGACAGCATTGTAATAGGCAAGACTATACTACAAAAAGACATGTGGATGCAAGACATTTTATAGCAAGTTTGCTAGCTGTCATTAATTTTCTTTTTCTACGGAAACAAATAATGAAAAATCAAAACAAACTGACACCAACTTTCTGCCACTTCATTCAGTAGTGGCTACAGGTTTGTCAAGCTGGTTAGCAATGAATTACAGAAATTATATATAGAATGCAAGATTTAGGCAACCAGTGATATTTTCTTCCCACGCTTTTCTGATAAATGATACCAGCCTTCAGTTAATAAACTGTTAATCGCCTGAGGCATTGCTGGTAAAACTGCAATCAGTGATATTGTAGGTTCACATCTGCTGATGCAATAGACCTCATCAGCTAAGAATGGCTGTCAGGCTGGAGTGATTGAACCTCCCTTGGGCTGAACAGTGTTACAAATCTGCCCTTTGCCATAAGGCATTTGATGCTCTGTCTTGTTCTCAGCTGTCTTACAGAGGTGGTGCCTTGGGAGACCTTTGAGTTTTGACAGTGGTTTGTGGTCTAAGACACACTGTATTTAGTTTGCTTTTGCGCCTTACCTTGGTAGTTTCCAGCAGAGGGGCTGGAGACAGTGAAGACACAAGGTGCTTTATTTTTGAAGAGTATTGTAAACACCTTTACATTTACCACCATGATGACACCACTATTTTTCCATGCGTTTTCCTGTGATAACCAGGAAATATAAAGTATAAATTAACAATAAAAAAAAAATTTTTTCTCTGTCTTTGTCATTTACAGTATAATTAAATAGTTGCATTTTAGATTATCATTGCTTAATTATTATAGTTTGAATTGTATTTATCTTCACACACTTACAACAGATAGCCTCAAAAGTCCATGAGGGGTTATTGGGCTAATGTAAGCAAGAGTAGTTGGTTAAGGTGTGAATAAATATACAACATATACCTTTTGAGCACCTTGACCTCATAGCCACTAGCCATCCATCTATCCATTTATTCATTTTCAGATCACTTAAATATAATTCATTGTAACACTGGGTCATAGCCAACACAGAGTGCAGCAAAGCCAGGGCAGCAGTCACCATGGGCACACTCACCCATACAATGTCACCTTTATACTAAAAATGCATGCATTTGCAATGTGGGAGAAAACCAGAACATCGAGCAAAAACCCGTTACAGACACAGTGGAAATATTTAAATTCTAGACAAACAGTGGCAAAATCAGAATTCCAACCCAGTAATTCTGGAGCTAGGGAGCAGCAGTGCTAACCACTGTGGCACTGTGCTGTCCCAGTAATACTGTACTACACAAAGCATAATTCCAAGAATGAGAACTTAAGAGAAATAAAATGGTGGGTGAGATTCTTGTGTTGACCATTCCATAATACAATGTAATAAAGAAAAAAGGAGTTCCACAAAACAAAAAGAATTGTAGAATTATGTCCAGCGGATGTTATGAAAAAGCAAAAAAAAAATGATCAAAAAACAGAGCATTTGACAAAGTACAGTTGAACGATGGCGTTATTTATACAAAAAATGGTGGAAAGATGTGATGTGGCAGGAAATGATGTCACAGACTGTTGGACGGACGTGACGTCATCAATTAGAGGCCGGAAGTGGTGTCGTCAGAGGGAGATGGAGGTGATGTCATCATCAGGTGCAGGAAGTGATGTGGGAGGGAGGCTATGACATCATTGTTAGGAGCCGGAAGTCAAAGTGATGTTGGGCGGCCATTTTGTGAATCCGTAAGTGGTGCAAGTAAGTAAACGGGATTGTTATTTCTCTTCTTTGTTTCTGATGAGAGAGAAAAAGAGGAATTAGTACCATAAACCAAACCTTCATCTTGCGATGTTTCACTCAACTCATGGCTTGTTGACTGCCTCGTAAGTGCACGTGTGTGACAACAATAAATAGGGAACAATTAGAGAATAAGGACTTAACCACGTCCCTTTCATTCATCTGTCACAGGTGTCTGGTCACACTTATAGGTAATCTAACTTAGACACCATTAAAATATCCGACTACGCCACCCAGTTTTATTAAGAGACTGGGAACTCCTGAAATTTACCAATAATAGCACACAGGTTTCTTTAAATTGGGCGGTGAGTAAACACACAATGAAAGACACAACAGTAATTTCAGAAAAAGGCAACAGTAAGTTCTATTGTACAAGACAATATAAGGTACATTAAAAAGATAAACGAACATAACAGAACCTAAACATATCAGGAATTAATTTCCTTTTTTTAAAAGGAAAATACTCAGTCCACACTCTAAAAGTCCGTAAAAACAAGAATTGGAGGATACAACCTTTAGTGGTGCAGAGTCCAGTTTGGGCACTGTGTTACCCCAACACTTAATTGTTCATGGATGCACTCTGTTCCCCGGCAGAAGTTGTGTCAAATTGTTGACTCCCTGTCAGTGTCTCTTCGTTGTTCCTTCCACTCTGGGCTCCTTGTGTGGCTGGGACCTAGGCACGCCTCATTCCTCGTCTGTCAGCTTCGCTTGGTCCTCTCATGCGGCTTTCCTCTTTCGCTGGACCCACAACTGGCATCTCCTTGTGGAGCTGTCTCTTCCTCCCTGGAAGTAAATGTTGCCGTCCTTGTGCCTCACGTCGTGCCAGCCAGGTACCCTTGAATGCCTGCGAGCCCCTGTGCCCTGTCCGAGTGTCTTGGCAGCGTTTCCTGTGGACTCTCCCCCCTGCCTTCTGCTGCCCAGAAGTTTATATTTACTTCACCCCTCTGTTGTCAGTCCTGGACAAACAGTTTAATCAATGGCACATCTAAATTGCCTGGGTTTAACAATTAATAACAATACAAGTTAACAAAATGTATGGTTACCAAACATTAATAAGTACAGATATGCTGATTAGGAACCAATATTTCCAAGCCAGGTAAATACGGACATTCTCTAAGGCCAGACTTCAAAGCAGTGACTCCCTTGCAAGACAGCAAATACCATTAATAAGTACAGACAGCCTTTTAACTGCTCACCCCCCCAGTCCCAACAGTGGGTGCCTAATGGAACCACCCAGTGCACAAAAAAATGTAAAAGTGTCCCCCTCTGACACATCCATTATTTTCCAAACCTACTCCTTCAGTTCAGGATGACAGAAAGCTGGTATCTCTCCTTGTACCACCAGATGCAAAATGGGAACCACATTTGAATGGTATATCAGTTAGTCACAGGGCTCAGAGCCACACTCACTCATATGGGGTAAATTTAGAGTTATCAGTTGAACTAGTGTGCATGTCCTGAAGATTTGGGAGAATAAATGAACTTCCTGAATAAAACTCCCCACCAACACCACTTCCAGTATGACAAACAAGGATTCTGGTGATATGCGGTAACAGTTCTTACTATTACACCACTGTGCCACTCAACTTCTCTTCAATATTATTGTATTGCACAGACACTGGCTTTACAAAAGCACTACTTTGATGTGTTTAACTAGTGATAGCTCAGCATGATTCTACCTTGGTGGTCAAAGGTCATTTAATCATGTTTAATTAAATAATATGTTTCTGTTATTTGAAGTGCCCAAATCATTTTACATAAGGTGTAACATACACTTATAGACCCCATTGAAGTTAGCTGTAACCATGATGCAAAACTATAAACCTAAAACAGAAGGATTAAATTTAAGAGGAAATCTTTTTGAAAAGACCTATGCATTCATTAAAACTTACACTGACATCAAACTGCCTACTTCAGCCCGCCTTTATTTTTTCAAAGTTAAAGCTGTGCTGGCTTTTCATAAGAAAACAGAAGAAATACTATGGGTAGATTATCATTTACCTGCTTGCTTAGAATCTGTTTATACAGTGGGGTAAGAAGATATTTTCAAGTGACCTATAGTTGTGATTCTTAATGTAAAATTTATTTTCTAAGGAGATTGTGTTCACAGCCCTCTTAATTCAAAAACCGAATAAAGTGTATGAAGTTAACATTAACCATATTAAAATTCTATCTATGCTCCTTGCACAGATTGACAGCTTTAGTGCTTAGAAGACCCAGTTTACAGCAGATTTCAATCTCATGCAGTCAAAATACTCCCACTTAAGTTTTACATTCATACATGCATCAGCAATTACTTATAATCGAGACATCAGTTCATAAAGTGAACTCATGTAATCCAGTTTTAAAAATCAGGACCAATCCTGGAAGCACTTATTACAGGGCAGGAACCAACCTAGGACAAAGTGCCAGTCCATCTCAGAGGAGAATCATAGCCATACTCCCTATAAAGAGCGTGAAGAAATGTGTGATGAAAATTAAACTAACCAAATAAAAAGTGTAGTCAAACACAAAGAGAATGGAAACACCTTGTGATGCCTGTGTTACCCGTAGCTGGCATATTCTTCTTCAACCTGGGATGTTTATGGCCATGAAACTAAGATGGACTGGGCAATGAGGACACATATTAGAGCAAGAGTTGGTGTACAGTGTGCAGTGCTTTTATTCGCAAACAATATTCTAAATAAAGTGCAGTGCAAAAGTCTCAAATAAATAATTATTTCTATAAAACAGTGTTCGGTGGAAATTAAAAACACATACTCATACACAAATAAGCAATAAATAATTCAATGATAAAAGTGAGGTTTAAAACACTACCAGGATCTGTGTACGAAAATCCAATACAAGCTTTGATGTTTATTTCTGAAATCTGACATCTCCTCTGCTCACCCTCTTAGGTTTTCTTGATAAGAGGAGATGTCCTCCAGCAAGCATAGTCATCCCTAAAATAAGGCTTTTGTTCCCACCACCATCCTATGGCCTTCAGCGGGGAACGCTGCAAGCTCTGCTCCTTTCTCCTGCCTTCATCCATCCACCTTCAGAGCAGTTGGTCGCTCCCTGCCCTGTGAGCGCCATCTGCTCACTCCTATCAGGGCCACTTCCCAACTGCTTACCTCCACATTATTGCCACAATCCTGCCTCTCTTCACTTTTCTTTCTTTCTTTCTTTCTTTCTTTCTTTCTTTCTTTCTTTCTTTCTTTCTTTCTTTCTTTCTTTCTTTCTTTCTTTCTTTCTTTCTTTCTAACATTAGGATTCTATTTTCATTCTTTTTTTCTCATTCTTTGTTCAGTCTCTCTGAATCTCTCTCTTGTCTATCATGCTGAGGCTTCTTTTATCCTCATGGATGCATGTGACTTAATTACAGACCCCAATATGTTAATGAGGAAAACACATGTTCTGCCAATTCCCTCATCAGCACCACCACCATGATACCGTACACGTGAACACTCCATTTTTAATAAACACTGCACATCACCATGGACCACTAAACGTGCTTTACCGCAGACCTCTCGCAGGCAGTTACCAGACTGATAAACCCAATCTACTACCGCCGGTTTGTGCCCCGGTTCTCAGAGAGAGCAGCGCCCTTGACTGATTTGACAAAGAAGAGGGCCCCAAACATTGTGGTATGGACTGAAAAGACAGGTGCTGCATTAAGTGACTTGAAGCAGGCCCTTACGTCCGCACCTATTTTGAAAGCTCCTAACTTTTCCTTACCTTTCATCCACAGGCCTGGGGGCCGTGCTGAGCCAAAATGTCAATGGTTTGGATCACCCCATTGTGTTCCTGAGCCGGAAACTGTTGGACCGGGAGACCAGGTATGCGGCGGTGGAGAGAGAGGCTTTGGCGGTTAAATGGGCGATTACTCAGCTGAGGTACTACCTGCTGGGCCGGGAATTAACCTTTGTCACGGACCATGCTCCTTTACAGTGGATGGCCCTGCACAAGGAGTCGAATCCGCGGGTCACCAGGTGGTTTCTTGACCTCCAGCTGTACAAGTTTTCGCTTGTTCATCATCGGGGTACTCTTCATGCCAACGCTGATGCCCTCTCTCGGGTTCACGACCTCTCGGTCAGAGTCGCCCGACCCAACAGGTCTGGGCTGGGGGGGGGGCCTTGTCACACACGTGTGCATGGGAAGCAGCTAAAGGGCTTGAGTAGGGACAGTTCCGAGACATACCGGGATGGCAGAGTGCACTGACTCTTTTTCTCCCTTGCCTGCAGACCATTCACGGGAGATTCCACCTGGTCCTCTTGACGTCACTTCCGGGACTGAGCCAATGGAAGGAGACCTTGCCGGCTCCGGCCCCTGTGATGTCACATCCGGGCTCGCACCAATGGCAGAAGACCTACATGAGCCCGACCCCTTTGACTTCACTTCCTGTATTCCCCTTTAAAAGCCTCCACCTTTTCCCTGTTCCCTCAGTTCTGTTTGGACTCGGTTTTGTGCACATCAGTGTTGTATTATTTTGAAAGCAACTTTGCAGCCAGGAAACCAAATTATACGGGTGGCTGCCCCAAACCTTTATATGACTCTGTCTCGAGTTTGTGACACTATCAAAGTATATTATTAAATACTAGAACCTTCTGATCGTTGCTGCTTCTTTGATGGCACCTCCCAATTATGATAACTGAAAGCTTCCCAAAACCCACAAAAATCTTTGATAGCAGCAAAAATGTGCATGCAATGGGACAGATTTCAGTAGTTCATCATCTTTATTAAATGTTCTTTCAGCTGCTGGTGTGCACATCAGTAAATGGCTAATGTGGTGCACATCCCTGCTCTTATTCAAACATCAAGGAAAGAAATGATGATATCTTTCATTTTATCATTTACATGCTGCTGGATATCATAAATTCTGTTTCTCATGAAAATGTGAGAGATTGACACATAGTTAAAATGTATCCCACAGAGAGCAAGGCATAGGTTCTTTTGAAAGAAATATGAAACAGAGGGGCATTGTAGAAGGTGAAAAAAACAAAAAACTTAATAAGTGTAAGCCAACTATATTCACAGTGTTTACAAGAAATAAAATAATTTACTTCATGAATTAGAAGTACATAATAAACAAAAATAGCTGCATCAAATATTTGAAAGATTAAAATGTGTGCTCCAATTTAAATGTCAAAATATTCTCCATTGTATTAGAAATGTGTTATTTTTCACCCTCTTAATAAAGTCAATTGTAAGTTAGATCCCTAGTAAAGTATCAAAAATCAATAATAACATCATATTCGTAATCACTGACCTTGTAATAGTCTAAAAATTATACTTCACAAGCTTATGTTTGAAATTTGTTAGGTTTAACCTTCTGAGGGTGGCTCTTAGAGGGCTATGACCAATGGTAAAGAATTAAATGTCAAAAAATTTTATCACATTTGTGATCAGGAACCTCAGAACAGTGCAAAATGACACTCCATATGGCTATATTATTTTTTGAAAAGGGGTAACTTTGACTCACCATATCCCAATAGAGGGTGATGTGGAATGAACAACTTGAAGTTCCTCTGATAATTTTTGCTAGTAATACGTTTTGGTTTCTGGTTAATTTCCTGCACAAAATATGGTTTAAAAATGGCCTAAAAATGAGGGTGTCTCAGGTCTACAGGACCAAAAATAAGAGGAACCACAAAAAGCTTGACATCTTGCATAACTAGACATTAAGTTGACTTAAACAAGATACAATTGCCGGTTTTCTCGTGCACAATTGGGTATTTTTAAAGGATTGTCTAGCCAATCACAGTCTTTCAGCCAGTGTTAAAAGCAATCAGACACACACTTGTTATGAATACACAGCTCTGCTGTCATTAGAAAAGCAAATCAGTTCACAGTTTTACTGTCAGATATGATAACTTGATTTCTAGTAGTAGCAGAATTGCCACATGTACAGTTTTAACACTGGATTTCTGCACAGTTATAATTCTTGCAATTCCCTGTGCACTTTGCATGTGTATCTTGATGCTGATCATAGTGGCCTTTTTTATCTTTAGGATTTCTTATGATCAGGCTGAACGCTGTGGTTTACCACTAAATTCTATACAAATTTAATTATATTCCTATCTTAATTGGAAAATTACATTTTCAAATGCTCTTGTTGTTTGAGGAAGGCTATGCCTCTAGCTCCATAAGCTGTATACAGCGGTCAAACTCAATAGGGACATTTTAAACATCCCTATAAATTTGAGTGTTGAAAATGAGTGCTATATTAGGAAAAGATATGGCCAGGGGGCTTTCAGCTGTCCACTCTCTCCTTACCAATAAAAACATCTATTTTGAGATTTATAGTAAATACTAAAAATTTTAACCACAATGCTCATAGAAGCTTTAATACACAAATACTGTATTTGAATTTGATGGAGGCCCAAAGGAATAAAAAACTGTCCCAATGTGGCCTTTCTGTTTTATTACTGGGTGCCATATCTATTGGAGAAAACTGCTGCCTTCTTCACAGAGCCCCTGGAGCCTGTCAGTTCTGTTTCTTTTGATTTTTCACTCCTTTTTTCATTGTCTTTAATTTTGATGACTCATCCTTATTAGTGTGGAAAGCAGGACGTCATAGTTGGCGTAAATCATGCAGTATTTTAAGCAAAGTATTTTGTGAAAATAGAAGAGACAACCATTCCCAAAAAAGATTGAGGTAGAAGTCATAACCCTGTTTAATTGCCATTAAAAGGCAAAAATAAAGAACAGATTATGGCACTGTTACAGTGTCTTCTTCTCTGTTGGTTCTAAAAATGGCCAAAAATTCCTATTCTTTTGGGTCTTTATTTTTATAATCCACTGAGTTGTCAAAAGCTCAAAGGCAGAGGTTTTGCCCCGGAGTTAGGTCACAGTCCTCCAAAAGAGGCCTACTGACAAAATGATTTTCACCCCAACTTTGAGAAGTGGACTTCATTGCCTGCACAGGTCCAACAAAAAGAGGTGAAGGATTTTAAATTTTAAAACCTAGTACCAGGAAAGATGAAAACTGTAAATACCACTGGACCACAGTAACAAAAAACAAACTTCCTTTACATTTAAAGATTTATTACAAGGTGATAGAATACAAAAAGAAATAAAAAAGGAAAAAAAGAGGTTTGGCTAAAAAGGCAAATTTAAAATGTGAACAAATCTAAATCTGTAATCCTAAGAAAAGCACATTTACATAAGAGCATTAGTCCAAAAATTTTAAAAAATTAAAACAATTTTAAAAAATCAATGAAAAGACCTTCACCCAACCTTACAATCACCAGTTAATGACATGCTTATATTTGTAAAGTGCAACAACTCAGGAAAAAAGCATAAATAATTGCTAATGAGCGATCTGCCTTTCCTGTTCTGGACTTTAACCCAATACCCCAGATTAGTTACAAATCTCAAAAAAGGAGAACTAGTTGACAAAGGCCATTAAATGTACCAAATTCTTTTTAACACACTCATCTATTAGAATTTATCCATCCAAGTGGGTAAGCTTGTGGGACTTGTACTTTCTTTCTTACTTAGTAGATTTTCCTATCCTTCTTTGGGTGGACATTCACATAGCAGCTTATCTGAACTAGTTGACAGAATGATCTGAGATGTGATTGTTCTGATGTTAAAAATAAAGACATTCTAGTATAACATGTATAAATGTTAAATTATGAAAAACATCATAAAAATCAATGAATCCATGTTTTCATGTGAAGAAACTGTTATACTCTTTTGGTTTTGAAAAGCGTAGATGTTCTTAATTTGCAAGATGGCCACAGGCTCCCATTACTTAGACTGTTGTCATAGAATAGGACATAAACTGTCTCCTTCTTGAAATAACGTGGCTTTTCTTTGGCACCATTCAGACAACCCTGCCATTTTCAACCCTTGGAAACATAGACTTCTGAAAAAATGCTCTCCAGAGCCTTTACTTCTGAAAATGCAGCCTCAGAGTTATGGGGTTATGGAAGATATTCAGTAAATAAAGAGCCTTGAGCCATCGCTATATATGAATTCTAAACATGGACTTCCCTTATTTATAACTATAGGTGGAGTACCACATTGTCTCTTTTAATGCAGCCTAGCAGACTGAAGAAATCTAACAGAAAGCTTCCCTTAATCAGCTAGGTTCATTTATATATAATGACTACAAAGCATTTCAAACACATATACAGAGAAAAGCCAAGCAAAATGACACCTTTTATTGGCTAACTAAAAAGATTACAATATGCAAGCTTTCGAGGCAACTCAGGCCCCTTCTTCAGGGCCTGAGTTGCCTCGAAAGCTTGCATATTGTAATCTTTTTTAGTTAGCCAATAAAAAGGTGTCATTTTGCTTGGCTTTTCTCTACATTCATAATGGCTAACACGGTACAACACCCTAGTACAACACATATACAGATAAGTGATAGAGTCCAGAAACCCACCTCTGCTATTAAGTATAATGTAAAGTCCCAAAATAGTTAATCATTAACAGTCAGGGGAGATACCTGGTTTAAAGAAAAGGGACTTCTTATATATAAACTATTATCAGAGAATAATATATAAAGTTAAATGTTATATATGATGTATTTTTTTATTTAAATGTGCTGGTACAAAAATAATAAAAAAACAGGTATGCAGTTTCAAGTATAGGTGTGGATGGCCAAAAGCATACTTTTTTTGAAAATTCAAGATTTACTTACGCTTTAATTTATGCTTACTATGTGGCTCTTCCCTGATTGGATTCTGCTCATTACAACGTCTCATTCCCTGATTGGTTTACCCTTCATGGAACAATATAGCAGACACAGAAGAGTTGCTTGCTATGGCACTTGCTGTTTTGCTTATTTGGATGCACCTGAATTGTGTTCTGCACAGACTGAATACTGCAGACATGCACAAAAAGGCAAATAACTTACCGATCGCTAAATTTTTGTGATAAATCCTGTGGCATCCCTTTTGATTAAGACATTTATGCTGCATGCATGTCCAATGTAAGTGGACGGCTAAATTATATGCATTTGTGGTCCTTTTAGTGTGGACAGTGATACTTTCGTAAATAATGTGGAAATACTAGTGTGGTTGAAGATCACTTTCTTTAAATTATAATGCAGTAGTGTGGATGTAGCCTTTGACACCTTAATGACATGAGAAACATGGTCCATTGGTTTTTTATAAAACCTGACCTGTGCTACTGATCCAGCAGAAACAGAGGATCAGACTATAGACAGCGAAAGAAAAAGTACGAAATTGTCCCTACAAACTACATTGGTTACCTGTGTCATTTAGAATTGACTTTAAAATACTGCTTATGGTTTACAAAGCCTTAAATAATCTCACTCCATCCTATATTTCAGAATGTCTGACACCTTACACTCCAAATCGTGACCTTAGACCTTCAAATGAGTGTCTGCTTAGAATTCCGAGAGCTAAACTTAAAAGAAGTGGTGAGGTGGCCTTCTGCTGTTATGCACCTAAAATCTGGAATAGCTTGTCAATAGGAATTCGCCAGGCTGATATGGTGGAACACTTTAAAAAACTGCTAAAAACTTGTTATTCTAACATGGCTTTCTCATAGCTCCATTTTAGTTTAACTCTGATATTCTGTATATGCATTTCATTATCATTATTCTTGGTGGCTCCTAAATTTGTACTAAGCCCTACTTTCCCTGCTGTTCTTCTTCCGGTTTTCTGTGGTGGTAATCTGGCGATCAAAGAACCGTGCAGTCACTACATTGATGGATTGAAGGCTAGAGGTCCACATGGCCATCATCACCAAATTTTTCCATATGAAGCCTGAAAACCATGAGGACTGATTGAGATCATTTATTTTATGTAGAATCCTTAGAGGGGGCTGGGCAGTCCCGTGACCTGGAACTTGCTATATGTGCTATATAAATAAATGTTGTTGTTGTTGGTATTGTGTTTTTTTTTTCTTTGCTTTAGAAGGTGGCTAAAAACCCAACTCCTCTTTCTGCCATATTTCTGCATCTTTTATGTTGGACTTAGCAGGCCAGATGATGAATGTATGGAAGGATATCACAATAGAGGTTGTTAGTTACAGCATACTTCTTGATAGCCAGTCTTGTCAGGAAGCCACAGAGAGGACTGCTGCAGACATACTGTACCTCCTAATGCCTTGATCTTAAAGAGTCTATTTATGTTTAAAGCATTTTCAACAACTGTCTAGATGATGATGAATATTGGTTTTAGCAGTTTTCTCAAAGATATGAATACATTTTCTACTGAGTTGTACTGTATCTTTCACGATTCATCTAAATATACAGCAACTGCCTTTCATTCCTGGAAACTCTGAAGGAATCCTAATAAGCTTTCAACTGTCTGACCTGAGCAAATGTCACTTTTGTGGAATATGGCTTTATTCATCAATGAATGTGAATGTTGCTTATTCGGAATCTAAGATAGGTAAAAAAGAAAGAGAAGCAAAGATTTTTTTTCTTACTTCACACGTACAATGATTAATTTAAAAGTGAGTTGGAAGAAAATTACTCTATAAGTGGGCTCTTTACTGAAGTAGGGTTATGAGTTAATTGGTATTGATCCATCACATATGATTGCTGCATTATACTAAACACTCCTGTTTTTCAGGATATTGTAGCTAAGGAGCACTATGCCTAGCCAGGCTGCTGTTTCTGTTATACAGTGAAAGTGCAGATATTGCAGCAAAGTGCTACTTTGAAACAAACATTCCTCTCTAGTGTGCAGCCATTACTAGACTGAAACCAAGGAATCTATGTCACATGTATGCCTATTAAGATAAAAGCAGTAACACCCCACAGCAGTTTTAATAAAACAAAATATTTTCATAGAGGAGTCAGTGCAGAAGAAAACAGAACTCTATGTGATTTTGCAGTGCTTCTTTACATTCTTGCAGATATCTGTAGTGTGTGCAAAGAAATGGTGCAGGTGTGATCCTGCCCTGTGTGACATACCATTTTTATGAACCATCTCTCTTACTGAATCTTAGTTAAATTATTAATTCATGCTGTTTGGTTGAGTTAATTTGTCATATATTTTCCTCTTATCTACAACCTTTTTCTTCATGAAAATTTATTCAGAGCATGGATAGTGGGGTACAACTAGAGAGCACTTACCTGCAAACACTTCGGAGGCTCTTCTACAGTGCCGCCTGCAGGTCTCCAGAAGGATCCTTACTTGGGGTTCAAGAACGTGAATGTCAATGGTGTTAACTCTGAACCGAAATGAGTGGTGCAAAGCTGGACCAGTGTTGTGAATGTGTGGTATACTAGGTGGATGAGAGCATGTATGGCTATGTAATATAAGGGCAGTAGCAGTAGTATTTTGAAACAGCCAAGAAAGGAGATTTTAGCCACAGAAATACTCTTTGGGAGCAATATTTGTTGCTTTTCACTCCAAAATAACTTGTTTTAGTGAGTCTTAGTGAGTTATGAAGCAATCTCAAAACAGCAAAATATGACACTGAGGTAAATTCATTTTAGTAGTGGAGAAAAGCCTCCAAAGTGTTTGCAGGTAATATAACATCCCTACATAATCGATCCCCATTTATTTGAAGTTTTGTGAAAAGGTGTAATGTTGACCGCTTGTATTCCATTTGAGGGTACAGCCCTGGGCTTGGTCAATGTCCTTCTGATCATTTTTGTGCAGACACCTATTGGTTTACTCTTCATCCCAATGGTGTAATTTCACTGAACAAAATATGGTCCAAAAATGGTGTAAAAATTAGTTTTTTTTTATATAGAGCAGTGATTCTTAACCTTTTTGAATCACGGACCCCTTTCTGATGAAAGCTATGGACCCCCTTACCTAGAAATATTCACATACTGTAAACACAACTTTGCATGCAATAAATATAATGTAATTTATTTATCGACTGCTATTTTCCTTGCTTGATATTTCTCGTGTGATTTTTCTCACACGACATTTTTCTCATCGTTATTTTCTTTGCATATTATTTTTCTCACAGGTACTGTATGTAACTCAACCATTAGGAATAGGTGAGACAAATACTTGTAATAAAAATAATATGCAAGAAAAATAACAGCGAGAGATGTAACGCACAAGAAAAATCAACAGTACCGGGCTGTATAGTGAATATAAATGTTCATTTTTATCTGATCCTCACGGACCCCCTGACACCCATCCCTTGGGGTCCACAGACCTCAGGTTAAGAACCCCTGATCTAGAGGGCTAAAAATAGGAGAAACCCCAAACAGCTCAATGTCTTGCATAATTAGACAGTAAGTTGAGTTGAACGTTACATTATATGTGGGGGTTTTCTCTTACCAATGAGTTAAGAAGCTGCAGAACGATAAATAAAAAAACTGAAGTGATTTCAAAACATTCATAAGTAGTTTTTAAGAAAATAAAAGCATACAAAATTAAAAACCACTCACACATGCACACACATATGGACCAATGTTACTAAATCAATAAATTAAAAAATGACTGAAAGGAAAGAGCTATAATTGAATCCATCTTCTGAGCACACCCATTTTGCTCCTGGTTATAGTAGGCAAGGCCAAGTCATTTTAGTCATAATAAAGCAAGAATCTGTGCTTGGCAAGATATCAGTGTTTCTACCACACACACCCATTGGGACAATTTTGGCAGTAGCCCATTAACCTAAAGGCATTTTTTTGCACTAGATGAGTAGACCATAATCCATAGAGGAAACCCAAGCACACTTAATAAGGATGTGCAAACTCCACACAAGTATGAAAGTGAAGACAAGTACCTTTTTAATAAAGTCCAAGATTTGCTGCTCCTTACTGAAGGCATTTTGTACCGTTTGTCAACTGATCTGAGTATTTACTGCTAACCAGAAGTGTGGCAATGGAGTTCCAGAACTGAATGGATAAATATTTGATCTTGACATATTTTGCCACTTGGTTTAATGTTGTATTGATAAATCCAAACCAAATATTGCTAGAGCACAACCCTGGACACTTAGATTGTTTTTATTTGAGAATTAGAATGCAAGTTTTTGTTTGGTGAAACACTCTTCTGAAAGTTTAATGTTCTTATTGGCTTCTATCAAAACAAAAACAACAGCGGGTTTGTGGGTACATTCTTAGAATCTCTAATGACTGAACCAGACTTTAATCCACTAGTTTTAAAATTTAAAATAGAAATCACTGCAGGAAACCGGCAATAAAATTGATATATAATGTTACAGTGAAGGAAATGAGTTGCACACGTTTAATCTTTGAGCAGTATAAAAGAAGGAACTTGAGTGAATCTTGAATTGTCTTGGACAAGTATTAATGTTTTTATTTTGTATCACTGCAAGACTTATTATTTAACAGAGGCCTCACTTTACTCCCACATTCTATAGCAAGGAAAAAACTGCTGAACACTTACACGAAGGAAGGAAATCCAAAAAAAAATTCACAATGCAGCATTCAGGATAACAGCCATACCCAGGTGACCAATCTTATCTTTTCTAAATATGAACAACACCTGCACAAGCAGTATGCTGCCGCTCCAAAACTACTCATCTGTCATCTTCCCTCCAGGCTCCTTGCAGCACGTCTATATCTACTGTATAGACATGTATATACAAAAAGATATGTCTGCCTCATTTTGTAAAGACTCTTCTGACACAACATGAGCAGAAAACAAAAAAAATGGACGTGTTTTGCAACTTAAATGCTAACTGCCTTAGGCTTTATTCAACTGAAAGCATACAGTTGTGTTGTTATATGAGTGACTGAATTAGATTTAAAAAGTGCAGGACTTTTGTTTTTTTTTTGCAGAACGGATCATTTCAAGAAGCCGTGATAACTTTAAAGGAAGTGCAAGTGTGAAACCAGAAAGAACATGTAGTTTGGCTGGGCAAAATTCCTTTGGCAAAGCCTTACCAGGATGTCTTGACAAACTCAAGGCCAGCTACAAAGACAGTATTTAAACAAGGAATGTGGTAAAAGCAATCTGGGATTTTTTAAAGGAGTAAATAAGTAACAACTTATGAATGCTCAGTTTCACATTGAGCAATCATCAGCATCATTATTAACCATTAGAATCTTATCTGTGTTTTAGTGTTAAGAATTTGAAGCATTGGGAAGGCTCCATATACTGTATATAATATGTTATATTTAAAAGATATGACAAAAGAAACGTGTACAGCATTTAAAAGGTCATTGACAAAAATATCAGATTAAAACATTCCAGAAGCTCATTAAAATGAAAATGTGACATAAATAATGTGTTATATATATTGTCTTCTTCTTCTTCATCTTTTGGCTGCTCCCATTAGGGTTCGCCACAGCGGATCATTTGTTTCCAAATCTTCCTGTCCTCTGTGTCTTGCTCTGTCACACCCATCATCTGCATGTCCTCTCTCACCACATCCATAAACCTCCTGTTACACCTTCCTCTTTTCCTCTTGCCTGGAAGTTTTAGCATTCTTCTCCGATTATATACCCTTCATCTCTACTTTGCTCATATCCAAATCAATGCAATCTGGATTCTCTGGCTTTGTCTCCAAACCATCTTACCTGAGCTGACCCTCTAATGTACTCATTTCCTGTCCATCCTTGTCACACCCAATGCAAATCTTAACATCTTTAACTCTGCCACCTCAAGCTCTGTCTCCTGTCTTTTCATTAGTGCTGCCGTCTCCAACCCATATAACATAGGTGGTCACATTTCCTTGTAGACCTTGCCTTTTACTCCTGATAGTACACTTTTCTCCACCCACTCTACCCTGCCTGCACTCCCTGTTACTCTGTTCTGTTGATCCCAAGTATTTAAACTCATCCACCTTTGCCAACTCTACTCCCTGCATCCTCACCATTCCACTGATCTTCCTGTCATTCACACACGTGTATTCTGTCTTTTTCCGACTGACATTCATTCCTCTCCTCTCTAGAGCATATCTCCACCTGTATAGGATTTCCTCAACTTGCTCCCTACTCTTGCTACAGATCACAATGTCATCTGCAAACATCATAGTCCAAGGGGACTCCTGTCTAATCTCTTCTGTCCATCACCATTGCAAATAAGATAGGGCTTAGAGCCAGTCCTTGGTTTCCTAGTCCTCCTTCCTCAGTCCAGATGGCACACCAGTACCCTTCTAGCTGTCACCCTTACCACTTCTACTGTAGTTGCCCAGCTATCTGGTAACTCTTTACTGTCACCCAGTGCCTATCTTACTTCCTCTCTGAACTCTTCCTTACAATCTTACTTTTTCAACTCCATTTGATCCTTGACTCTCCCCTCACTAACTCACACCATCACAATCATCACACTTTCAATTTACAGATTCATAATCATCACTCTTTCCAACACTGTTTTCACCTACGAAACACTCTTGACATACTGTTCCTTCAGGATAAACCCTACCCCATTTCTACATGCCATGGTAAAATAATTTGAACCTGGCTTTGATGCACCTGGCCTTACTAATGCATGCACAATATATCAGTCTTCCTTCTCTCCATCATATTGGCTAGCTCTCTCTGTTTACCAGCCATAATGCCAACATTCAAAGTTCCTACCCTCACTCCCACTCTCCTACCCTTCATCCTCTCCTTCTGCCTCTGAACACACCTTCACCCTCTTCCTATCCTTCGGCCAACAGTAGCCTAATTTCCTCCAGCATCCTGCTGGCTAACAGTACTGGTGGTGGCCATTGTTAACCCAGGCCTTGACCGAAAAACTGTATTCCTGTTATGTACTGTATATATACTGTTATATACTGTAAGGCAAACATACTAAGCATTCCTGAATCTGTATAATTTAATTTAGGGACATATAATGTTTGAATTTATTCTGGCACCAATGTGTGCAGTTCTGGCTCTAACCATAAAGCGCAGTGGTAGTGCTGCTGCTTTACAGTAAGGAGACTGTGGAAGATTGTGGGTTCGCTTCCCGGTTCCTCCCTGTGTGGATAGTGCTTTGAGTACTGAGAAAAGCACTATATAAATGTAATGAATTATTATTATTATTATTATTATAAATAACAACAAAAACAACAATGTATTTCTTGTATAGCCTCAGTAACAGGCCCTTTAACAAGCCCTGTTTTTTGACCCCCAGCCTTGACTCCTTAAGAAGATAAGAATAAACTCCAGAAAAACAGGGTTTCGTTACCAGACACAGTCACACACTCATTTAGAGGGGGCTAATGAAAGACTACAATCAACTTATGCCACATGCCACACTCAATAACTTGGACATTTATAAGATCTGGAAAACACACAGATAAAATATAGAATTATTAAGAATGTCTTGGAAAGACTACACTACAGACTCAGATGAATGATTATTTTTGTGCTGACTAATCACTATGATTAATAAAAACAATTCTGTAGTGTAATTGTGTAATTGACTTATTGGTGCTATTTTCAAGCAAAGATTTCTGCTTAGTATTTGTACATCTCCTAAATTCCTGTATGATATGTACAGTATTAATTTTTGCTTATGCTTTTCTTTAAGGGGATGGCATGCTTATGATGTCACTGCTTACAATACATGACAATGATATACATAACAATGCATACATTGTGATACATAACACATAACAATGTAATGCCACTGCAGCAATTACAGTGCCTTCTGTAGCATTGAAGTTTCGAGTGAGCATAGTGGCCTTCATAATTCTTAAATGGAATAAGTTTGGAAGATCCGAGACTCTTCCTAGAGCTGGCTGCAGGGTAAACTGAGCATTCAGGGGAAAGGAGTCTTGATAAGAAACTTCCAGAAGCACAACCACCTCTGCAACACTCCACTAATCTGGACTTGATGGCAGAGTGGCCAGATGACACATAAAAGCCTACTTGGTATTTGCAAGAAGGCACCTAAAAGACACTCAGACTGCGAGCGATAAGATCCTATGGTGTGATGAAACCAAGACTGAGTTGTTTGTCCTCATTTCTAAGTATCACATTTGGAGGAAATCATCACGTGTGATACCATTCTAGCAGTGACACATGAAGTGGCAACATCATGCTGTTAGGTTGTCCTCAGTGGTGGAGACTGGACCTGAAGACTAGTCAGGGCTGAGAGGAAGCTGAATGGAGTAAATTACAAAGATATCCTTAATAAAAAATTCCTCCAGAGTGCTCTGTACCTCATACTGTGCTGAAAATTCACCTTCCAACAGGCCAAAGACTGTAAGCACAAAACACAAAAATGGCTTAGCCTCAACTTTGAAAGTTATTGAGTAGCCCAGCCAGAGCCCAGACTTGAACCCAATTAAACATCTCTGGAGATACCTAAAAATTAGCTGTCCACCAACAGTATTAATCTAACCTGACAGAGCTTGAGAGGATCTGTAGAGAAGAATTGCAGAAAATCCCCAAATCCAGCTGTTTGATGCTTGGTGTGTCATAACCAAAAAGACTCCAGGCCATAATCACTGTGAAAAGTGCTTCAACAAAGTGCAGAGTAAAGGGTAGGAACACTTTAGTCAATGTGATCTTTCAGGTTTTTATTTTTAATATATTTACAAAAAAATCTAAAATCTTGTTTTGACTTTGTCATTCTGGGGTGTTGAGTATTGCTTGATGAAGGAAAAAAAATAATTTAAATGATTTTGCAGAAGGCTGCAACATAGAAAAATGTGTAAAAAGTGAAGTGAAGTGCTTTCCAAAAACACTGTATATCAGGGGTTCTAACTCCGTTCTTGGTTTGCATTCTAAGCCTTTTCTTAATTTTTAACATTCAGTCCTGTGAATTGCTTCATTTGTTTCCTTAAACAGCACCCAAAGAGAAATGAGATGTGGAGTGAGCCAACAGATGACTAGCTAATCAGGGGCTTCAAAATCCAACCAATTTCACTCCAACCAGTTTCTTAATTAGTAACCAATTCTTGTTGTTAATTGAACCCATTATTTAATTACATGGCTTGTTAGTGTTCTCACTCTGCCACAGCAGACATTTTTAAAAATGTAGATTTTATTATTTCTAAGAACGACTTTACTGAGGCCTTCACCTTTCTTTATTTTCAGATATTGTATGATGGGAGCAGGTTGCTGGTCATGTGTCGGCTCATTATTGTTTGACTGCTCATTAAGGAAAAAACAAATATTTAATGGGATCTGAGTGTTAAATAGCATGTCAATTAAAATTAAGGCAAAAGAGTCAATTAGCAGCAAAAACTGGTCACTAATTAAGAAAAGGGTTAGAATGAAAATCTGCAGCCATTGGAGCACTCCAGTAATGGAATTGGAGACCAATGCTCTATCTATAAGGATAGACCAGGCATGCAATGCTTGTCTGATGATAATTTTAAAAAATGAAAAATCTCTACTGAAGAAAAGAAAACTTTTCTTGACTAATTTTGTTTACTAAAACATTTGGGGCCAAGTGGACAGATCCACTTGCTCATAACATCTGGTTTTAAGCTCTCAAAAAAGAATCACTTTACTCATAAAGTATCATCTAATTATTACCACTGTGGTGGGCTGGCACCCTGCCCGGGGTTTGTTTCCTGCCTTGCGCCCTGTGTTGGCTGGGATTGGCTCCAGCAGACCCCCGTGACACTGTAGTTAGGATATAGCGGGTTGGATAATGGATGGATGGATGGAAACATCATTTCACATGTATCACTTACTCATTTTACTGCATCTTCAAGTTGATCTTTTCAACATTTCACTGAAAACTGCTTCCAACATCATTTTGCATTCCTTTTGTGATGAAGTTATAGCCAAAATGTTGTATAATGTTTTATCATCTTCTGTGAAAGGCTTAATGAATATCAGTTTTCAGCTTTAGTTTTGCTTTTAGCAATTGGAATTAATCAGAATCATTAGTAGTAATGGCAAGGCACAAGATAAGCATTTCCAAGTATTCCATTCTATAAAAAAAATATTAGAATAAAAAAATGTAATATTAATAAACAAACTGAATACTAACAAATACATTTGTTGTAAAGGAAGCAATGCCAGCAGCAAAAAACTGAGTAAATGCTTACTTCTTAATGCATCTACTTGCTGTAAAATGACTGTATGTTTAGGCTATGCATGTTGCATGCCTTTCAGGATAAATGTAACTTAAAAAGTGTATATAGTTTTTCTATTAGCTAAGCTTAAAAATAAAGTTCAAAATGCTGTTTTAAATCGAATAAAAGCCTGGTTATAAGTGTTTTGGTTTTTTTTTTTCAAATGAAGAAAAGCAACTGTTTACATGTATTGAGCTCCAATGGAGGCAAGAAAGTGTTTTACTGATGATGGATATTGACAATTATCAAAAAAGCTGTACAAACTGTGAATTTGGCTAAATATTGAAAGGTACATGCTCGAATGTACAAACAAACTGTACTCGTCACCTTTAGGGCAACATATTGTCCTGCAGACTTACATTACGTACCTGAATAAGTAAGCCTCCATGTCTCACTTGTTTAAGGTGAGAATACATGATAAGAGAATCTGATAATAAAACGAAAGCTAAAAAATGAAGTTCAGCAAAAGCAAGACAAATTTAAAAAACAGGGCAGAATCCAAAGTGCAAGTTACTGAAACAGGTAAGTAATGAAGCAAAAATGTTGACAATGAGTATCATTAACACTCAAATCACAGCATCATTGTTAAAGGAGTAGTGATGTCACTGCAGGTGTCTGCTCCAATGTTATCAGTCGTGCAGAGACTGCGAAAGGCAAGGATCAGGCATACATGTACAGTGGAACTTCGGGTCACGACCATAATTCATTCCAAAACTCCGGTCGTAACCTGATTTGGTTGTGACCCGAAGTAATTTCCCCCATAGGATTGTATGTAAGTACAATTAATCCGTTCCGGACTGTACGAATTGTGTGTAAATATATATTTTTTAAAGATTTTTAAGTACAAAAATAGTTAATTTTTCCATAGAATGCACAGTGTAATAGGAAACTAAATGTAAAAACATTGAATAACACTGAGAAAACTAACATTGCAAGAGTTTACGCTACAGCCTTACGAACTGCTCGCTGTAAGCACTTTTTTTTAATGAGTTTTAAGCACAGGGAAAAAAATGAACATTTGAAAAATCCTAATTTTATACAAAAACTAACCATAAACAACCAAGAAAACTAACCTTGCATGAGTCGAGTTTTGGCATTAAGGAAGTGAGGAGGAACTGGGTGGAGAGGAGATTACAGTTTTGAGGTAAAGTCTTCTGACGATGCGGGTTCGCTGCATGCTCCCATATTGCTTCCGGGAGCCCTTAAACCCGTCACCGTTGGTAATGTTACCGATGAGCACAACAGTGAGGCACTACAATGAAGCAAGGGGATGGTGCAAAAAATGCCAAGTGCTTTTATGAAAATCAACAAAACAACAATCTGCAAACTCCGTCTTTTTCCTTTTCCTCCCTTTAGCCGCCTTGTGCTTCTATTTATGAAGAGGACATGGCAGCTGTAGCAACCAACAGCAAGGTCAAAAATACGGAGTTCTAGAAAAGCATTGCCAAACTGCCAAACAAAAGGGAGCTCAGGATGGGTGCTTACAAAGGCCTGAGACATATTACTTGAACATCATAAGTGCTCTTCCAGTTTATGTCACCCGCTCCACGACTATTGTGAAATAAGCACTGCATAGCAACAAGGCTGGACTGGGAACTAAAATTGGCCAAGGACTTTTCTCCAGAATAGCCCATCACAATCAGGTAGACATCAGCCATCTTTGTGTTATGAGGCAGATAGCATTTTCAATTTTTTTATTCTTTGGATATTTTTTCTGTAATTTAAAGAAAGCTTTCTTAAAGTTATTTATTCCAGAGAACCTAGTGGAATCATTATTGAATGGCTATCTGTTTTCTGGAACAATTTTAATTTGTGCTATATTTTGTATTTATCGCACTGCCTTCTAATACTTGGTGTGCATTGCCATTTCAGTCTTGTTATTAAAACACGACGTCTTAAGTTATTAAAAAGTTATTAAAAACTCCTCTACGTCTTTTCTTTTGCTTTGCTAGATGGTTAAGTGAGAGCTGTGGGAGACTGCTTGAGAGTTTCTAGTATGATGTGAAACAAAAATAGATCATGTGATTTGAGATGAGCACTTTACATTTTTTTGCTTGGCAAGCACTTTAATCCAAATCAACTTACAAAAGATGTCAACATAACTAAGTAAACATCTGGCTAGGGCAGTGTTTCTTAAAACTATAGGTCGCATGATGTCTGAACTTGGGTTGCACTGAGTCGTGAATTACATACAATAGTATTGAATGTGAAACGTTGGCAAATAGTTTGCAGAATCCCTTGCGATGGATCACCACAGAACAGAGGAAAAAGGATGACAATCAACTGTGAATTTCCAAGGGGGAGGGCGATGATCCACGGTGATTCTCCCAGAGGAAACCCCCTGGTCCTGAATGAAATCAGCTGCAATTCTCCTGGATTGGATATCCAAAAAAGGCAAAATGGGGTAAAGAGAAACAAAGGTTTAAGAACCATTAGTCTAGGAAACTGTTTAAGAACAAATGTTACAGGGCAAGATTATAAAATTGATCACTATAAGTGAAGAGCGCAGAACAAAATGCAAGCTAGTTACACTTCCTAGGTTATATATGTTACACAGAAATTCACCAAACAGGAGAGTATTCAAATGCTAATTAAACATACGGAATAAGGTAGAATTTCAAATTGAGGTGGGCAACCTATTTCACCAGTTAGGTGCTACATATGAAATGTTAATTGCGTTTTCATCCCGGCTCTCTAATGAAAACGCCATTAACAGACACTTAGACTTGAACCCAGCATAGGCAGGCTTAAAAAGAAGAACATCCAAATAATAAAAAAGACGTTATGACCAATACCTTCCGAACCCCACCTTATTAATTCACCCCCCACTTACAGCCACCCACTTGCTATATATTGCCTTTGATTCCTGTATGTCCAATCATTTTCCTCTGATGATGACACCTGGTAGGTTGTCAAAAGCTTTGGCATAAAAAAAACAAGATATGTGACTCATTTTCTCCCTTTATGGATCTCTAGATACAAATATATGTACATACTGACCCACTGACTACTCTGTAGGCAAGCATCAAGGATTTAAACTTAATATGTGCTGCTATAGGGAGTAGATATTAATAGTGATTTGAAAAGAGGAATGAGAGTTGTTTGAACACCAGATGTGCCGCTGCATTTTGAATCATTTGCAGCAGCTTGGTGACACATGCTAATACTTCTGTAGGAAGATAGTTGCAGTAGTCCACGTGTCAAAGTCTTTTTCAGATGTTGTGCTGCCTACTCCATCTGATAGTTTGATCTTGTGAATGTGGTGTAGACTCCCCCTCCTCCTTTTCTCTCTCTCTTGTTAACTTGTTTGCTCTCTCAATCTGTCTTTCTTCGTCACTGTTTGTGGCCCAATAGCATGGTCAACACACGTCAGGGTAAATCACACGAAAATTGTCATAGTATTCCCAATAGCCAGTCCATCTTTTGTAGCAACAGGCGTACAGGAGATAAGAGATAAATGATTCAGAACATGGACAAAATGTGGACTCCAGGTCACTTCTAACAAGTAGGAATTTAAATTAAGTTAAAAACTTAAAAACATATATATTTCAAATCATAGGAGGTGGTTCCAATATACAGAAGTTATCATTCTAGGTATAGGTGTTTCCCAAAAAATGGTAAAGGGGAACAAAGGGCCATGATTATGTGCTTACTGCTTACCTCTTTATATAGGTAAAACAAGGTACTTTAGAATGGTGGGTGACGCCACTACTAGTGGCATCAAATAGGGATTAAAATATGTCAGTCACATAGTTATAAAGGGAACTTACAAAATGGCACTTAGAGAATCTAAGGTGAGGGAAAAAAGAAGCATAAAGACAACCACCTTTTTGCAGCCCCCCATTTTCACTGCATACATCTGGTTGGTAAATCTTCAGGCTTGCTGCCAATGCGATCCTCAGATAAATGAGTTTGGCACTATTGCTCCAATATTCATATTAATGCACCTTTGCTCAGTAAACTCTTTCCTCTGAGTAGTCACAGTATACACATGCGTTTTGTTAAAAAAGGTGATTTTGCTGCAGTTTAAGGACTTAAAAGAAAAAAAACAATAATTTACCCTGTTGTTTAACTTAATCATGAATGTTTGAACATGAAAGCTTAAGTAATCTTGGGTAAAGTTGAAAAATATTTGAACAATGAAGAAATCTATTGCATCAAGGAATTAAGCAGTGCTGATAATACTAAAGCAAGCATTTTGCAGCTGTGTTAACAAGACCTCAGATATCCTTGCATATTACATAACACAAGAGTATACATTACTGTACACAAGGCTGGCAGATTTAGCACGATGTATATAAATATACAGATATACCTTTATATACAGGGGTTGACAGATTGTTCTGCTCAGTGACTCGCTGGAATGCCTTAAGCCCTGCTTTACCCAGTACAAGACTGGGCATGAGCATTTACCAGTTAGCTTTGGAACAAAAAAATTAAGATAATTAAAAATCATTCCCAGCAAAGATATTTTAGCAGGAAAAAAAACGTACTGTACCTAACAGGAGATGGCATGCTGGAAACATCAACAGCAAAAAACAAACCCCCTTTACATAAATAAATTACAAGTTACTCAACTACCTCACAAAACTTAAAAAAAAACTCTGAGGCACGAGAAGAGCACATTAATGTAGGAATGTGTATCTTCATAACTTTAAAGACTTGCGAGATTTACTATCACTTATATCATGTAAAAAAAAGTCAAGGTATCGCTTCATGAATTCCATTCCTAAATTGTGACAAAACAAAAGAAAGAAAAAAAAGCAGGCATCCTGCCAAATGATCTGTGTTTTCCAGGGGGCTGAAAGCAACTGGAGAAAGAGTGTTGATTGAAGGTTTTACTTCAGGCTGTCAAGGTATTCAGTTTTCCTAAACCTGTTATTATTGAAGGGGAAAAATGCAGACCCTTAAATAAAACACCTCAAAAGTGTAAGGCGTTTAACATTATTGAACGTTTACTTAGAGAGGCCTGTGGTGGAAGTGACATGTTGATTCATTCTTTCTCTCATGTAAGTAAAAGTAAAAAAAAAAAATCTGTTTTGTTCAGTCTAAAACAAAAAAGTGCGCTGAAATTCTGAAAACAGCCCTCATGACGGCAACTAAATGAATTTAGTAGAGAAAACCTTAATCAGTAAAAAAGGCTCCATTAGTACTGAGCAGCATTCATTTGAAAAATTAATTCCTACTGACACGTTTGTCACAATGTGTTATCTCGAAAGGAAAAAATTTCATTCAAAGGGCAAAAAATGGATTAGAATTATTAAGAATGGAAATATTAATCACGTACTATTTTTTAAAATGTGGACTATACGTTTATATTAAAAGATTATATTTAGAAGCTGGTTTAACATTTGTGTTCATTTACATTTTTTGTGAATAATGGTGTTTGATTAGAAAAAAATCTCAAGTGCCTGCTTAGATTTTGAAGAGTTCTGAAATTGTTCTAATTTTGCCGTCTTATGTTTCTCCATTTTTTTAATAATTCACCTCCTCTTAACCTTTGTACTTTTACTTGAGGAGTCAGTTTTAAGTTATATTTTCTTTTATTATGTTTACCTCTCCATTTTTCTTTTGGTAACATTTATCTTCATGTATTTGAATAAAAGAGACTATATGCTGCGGGACACCTACAATTTAACTGACTGACGTCAGTCATTCCGTCCTCAACACATGTCTCAATGGAGTTAAAAGCATAGTGTAAAAAAATAGATATCCTAATTTTATGTTAATAACATTTTCAAGGGATTCAGTAATGAGAGATGATGAATAATGTGCAATTTTAAACACATCTATCTGAAGGTTATTTATCACAATGGTTTACAGTCAAATCATGCCTGCATTTTAAGCTGACATTTATAATTTGAGATGGTGTCATTTAGACATTTATAGGCGCACGATGCCTACATTTTAAAATCCAAACTAAACAGGATTTATTATTTGAGATTCACTGTAATAATTAGTAATGAAAGTGGCCATTGAATTAGGTCAGTAAATTTATTTATTGATCATAAAAACAACAAAAGAACTATGACATGGATGTGCATTTAGTTAATGGAAAATTTCAGTTAAAGCTGAACAAGGTATATAGGCTATTTTTACCATTAAACTGTAGATATTGCAAATGGTTTGCTGAAGAAATGTTGCTGGAGCAATATTTATCTATACTACCCAATGCTTTTATAAATGGTCACTTATTTTGATTCTATACCAGCATCACTGGATCAAGGTAAAAACCAGCCACAGACGAAACGTTAGTGCATTGCAATCTCACAGAAGCCCAACTCATTCAGGAGGTCAACTTAGAGAAGTTAATCAATGTAACATGCACATTTTTGGGATGTTGGAGAAAGTTTGGAGAACCTGCAGAAAAACCCATACACACGATTGAGAGCATGTGGAGTCCACAGACATATCGATCAGTTTAGGATCTGCACTGACTCTTCCCAGGCAGTGACACAATGTACAGTATAATGTAACCCTAGAGCTCAAACTTAGGTTCAGATATTTGTAGTGCACAAAGTTTGTATTTTAAAAAAAACACATAGAAATGCAGGACCATGGCATAATCAAACCCCAGAATTCTTTTCAAATGGCAACAATATGAGAAATGCAGCTGGTGATAAACATTTGTGCACCATGGGTCTGATTTCTGTTAATACTGATAGCTACAAATCAGGACACATATGACAAAAGGACATACAGAACAAGCTTTTTAGCAGTATGTCTTTTGAATGCTAAATAATGCTTTTGACAATTAAATAAAATATTTTTACAATAATAAATGCAGAATTTATTACTTTGTTATTATCCATAACTCCAAAGAGTACCAATAAGTATTGTTTATAAATATTCTTATTTAGTCATTATACTCTTGGTAGGTATGAATTTTCTCAGCTGTTACTAAAAAGTAGCAATGAGTACCACAGCCACATTTCAGTCTGCAAACTGACAATAAAATTGTCAAAATTTTGCAATTGCTTAATGTAAAATTCACTAAAGAGGTTTTTTTTGGTGTTTTATAGGTTTTATTTCTCATTGAAAAACAAACAGTACTGCTACTAATGCTGTGTTCAGTATTTGTCTGTTCTCTTTTGCACATCCGTCTAATGCATGTAATTTTGACCACACTGATAAAAAAAATCAGTTCTATTTATGCTGCTTGTTCACATCACCATGGAGTGGGGCAGTACATTTTTTTTAAATGTGATGTGGTGCATATTTTCCACATGAAGACACACTAAAATGCACCATCATGCACATTATTGTGTTTTCTGTACAGGAAAACACAGGAAGCAGCAGTTGCTAAACCACCCACCCCCAAGCCTTCACTGATTAACTGCATCCTCCTAGTTGAGGATATGCACACTTCTAGCGATTTTTATTTTTTCATTTTCCACTAGAGATCTTCATTTAAATACTAAAAGTAAGGCAGATGCATGCAGAATTAATTCATGAAACACTTTCAGACAGGAACTAACATCTTTCCTTCTTGTGTGAAATTTTACTGAATGTGAAGCACAATTTATTTTAAGAATACGAGGGGGCTCTGCCCCCTGCTCATTTCGCTTGCCAACCCCTGTGTGGGCGTTACGTGCCAGCCACTTAGCGGATCTGCCACTCGCATATGGGGAAATGGAAGTACAATTTAAACAGATTCTTATTTCATGGGAATTGTTACATATGTATAATAGACCTAACTATTTTACATTACAGTGAGTAATTAGCCATAGTAAAAAATTCTTAAAAGTAATAAATTGAAAGAAAATTATGTTTCATGTTGCGTTAGAGGTATTCGTTGCGTTATATGTTTTCATTCTGTTTGGCTTTGAAATTAACATGCAAATACTTTTTAAACTTACACTTTTACTGTAAAACTTCAGTAAAAGCAATATTTGGAATTAACTTTTTGTAAATATTGCTTTGAATTTTGATTCTGTGTTTGGAGTTGCATCATGACAATGCAACATATGATTGCCCGTGAGTGAATATCATTTCTTTCTCTCTAATAAATAAATTGACTTTTTCAAATGTTTGTCCCTGTGATTTGTTAATTATTATAGCAAAAGCTATTCTAACGGGAAACTGTAAACGTTTTAATACGAATGGCATATCAAGATCTCCTTTGGTGTCTAATGTTTTCCGCGGAAGATGTACTACATTACATTGTCACCTGTTAAAATTTTTATATTGCATAGCCCATCACTCATACATAAATTACGCAATAACATTACGATACATCCTTCTTTCAACAGTAATTCGGCCGGTGGAAGACCAGACAGTTAACAGTTGTAGATATTCTATGGGATATTGCAGGTTGATGTTTTCATCTTCCGCACAGTCACCACTAACTGTTTCAGCATAGTCTATTGATACACGTTTAACCAATTTGCTGTGTAACCGATTGACAATTTTCGCATTAATTTGTCTTTATTGTTTCTCGGTGCTAGAATTGCCCGTGTACTCATTTCTTCTGTTGGTAATCCTTCAGGATGAAATTCTTCAATAAGATTTGGACATAATAAGTCTTCTTTTATTGGGAACTTAAAGTGAGGAAAACGTAAAAATTTATAAGAGGTGAGAGCAGGAACTGTGTCTGACAAAAGCATTCACACGAATGAGAGGTGAGAGGACCATGGGCATAGGCTGTTAACTGTAAATGGTTGAGAGGAGGGTGGGACTTGAAAAAATCTCTTGGAAATAGTCTTGTCTTGTCTTAGTAGTAGAGAGATTTTTGCAAAGCAAAATACAGAGTTTATGTAATGAACAACTCTTTTTTTTCTATGTAATATTCACTGAAGCCATTACATCTTGAAATAGCAAAAGAAAATATGTCAAAAACATCAGATATTGGCATTAAAATATAACTGCCTTCAAGAGCTTATACATTTCCCTTTACTTCTTTCAAACCAGTCACTGTTACTTTTAAAAAATGTACAAAATCCTTAATCCACAATTCCTGCCCAAATTAACTTATCTGATGTTCAGTGTGCACTCTACATTATTTTCTAAGCAAGAAAAATATAAGGAAGAAGATTAAGAAAGGTCCACTACTTTTTCCACAGCATACAATTTTTAAGGCATCTCTGTCATGAGTCAGTACATCTTTCAGCCTTATTTCTGAAACATATTCTCAGTAAAACATAAGAAACAGTTAGTTACTTGGAGGTCAATTGCTATTCAATTGCTGTTAATGGAGCATGTCATTCAATTAAGTGGCTTACTACGGGCTCTCATTCGGTCATTCCAATCAGTGAATGTTTTACTTTTTTAATAAAAAAAAGCAAAATGTTTCAAAGTAAGTAGTCTTTAATCTGTATTTGTACTCTCGTTTCTTTGTACATATTTTATTAAAACAGTGAAAAACGCTATTGAATATAAACAGTACTGTATTAGCATATTAGGTGTTGACAAATGTCTTTTTTTTTTAAATCCTCACAGTAATTGGCTGCATGTTAATGACAACAAAAATACATTTACAAAAATTAACTAAAAGAAAGCCAGAAATTTAAAAGCTGTTTTTTTGGTTGCTGTAAACAACCAAAGTTGTTATTTTAAGCATTCTTTGGTATAGAAATAAATGTTCAATTTTAAACCAGTGCACAAAATGCTCTGTGGTAATCAGGTGATTCCCATTAGTGCTCAAGTGTTGGCTGAACACTAAGATCTTATTCTGGTACAATGGAATATCCAATAGATTAGCTATGTAGAATACTAGCAGGGCCAGAGCTGACTGATCTTTTGATGTATGCAGCAAGTTGCTAGAAATGTTTTACTAGTTCATAGTAGCCTTTGTGTTCTGTGCTGCAGTCTCTAGGGGAAGCAACTTGAGTTCAAACGATGCAAAAAGTCCAAACAACCATATCAGGAAAGCCTTCTCCAGCACAGGGTGAAGTCTGGATACACTGGAAGCTGGATAGGAGGATGGTGGCAACATTGGATGGCATCATGAAAAATCCCCTCCACCTACTCCAGGAGGCGCTCTCTTGGAGCATTTGTTTAGCCTCAGGCTCATTCCACCATGGTGTGCTAAGAAGCGCCTCTTGGAATCTTTACTGCCTACTATTATCAGGCAATTCAATGCTTCCCCCCTGATGCTCCAAACTAGATATTGATACTCTTTAAGTTAATTTTGTCATTTATACATAATATATATAATTTCTTTATTATCTGTGTGACACGTGAGTCAGTGTCTTGCACCTCAAAGACAAGGCTGAGTCTCAGTATTTTAGCAAAATCAGGTTTATTTAACTCGAAACAGGAACAGCAAAGTTATTTATTATAGTGGGATCTACTATTCTGTTATGCACAGACACAGCAAACAGGCAGAGTCGTGGCCAGCTAAGTCACCAAGTTATAATGTTCCCTGCATCACCTATCGGGCGACCGGTGTTTTGAGCGGTTAGCTTGTAGTTGTTTCTGTGGCACTGCGAATCTGCGGTTGCTTCTGCAACAGACAAGCTACCCTAAACAGACGTGGCTTCTGCATGTCGTCCTGTTGGTGAGGGTCTCAAAAGAGTTTAGAAGTCTCACCTCCCCCAACTTAGCTTTGTCCACACTGGTGTGGGTAAAGTGATTATCCAAGCCGGGTTCAGCAAGATGCGAGAGAACGTCAGCATTGATGTTTGCAGCCCCGGGACGGTGGAGAACATCAAAAGCAAATGCCTGTAATCTAATAAACCACCAAGTGAGCCGGGCATTCATATCCTTCTGTCTGTAGAGCCACTGGAGCGGGGTGTGGTCAGTCACTAGGGTAAACCGCCGTCCCCACAAGTAGTAGTGGAGGGCTTCCACAGCCCACTTAATCGCTAAACATTCTTTCTCGGCGGTCGAGTAATTGCACTCTCTGGGAAGCAGTTTCCTACTGAGAAATGTGATTGGGTGTTCTTCGCCATCAAAGCATTGTGAAACACTGCTCCTAAACCAAAAGCACTTGCATCCATCTGCAGAATAAATTCCCTCAAAAAGTCTGGATTTCGTAGAACTGGGTATGAAGATAAAGTGGCTTTTAGGTCTGAGAAGGCTCTGTTACAGGCATAAGTCCAGAAAACCTTACAGTTCTTCCTGCCCTTTGTCAAGTCAGTGAGGGGGGCAGCCCAATGCACAAATTGGGAATGGACCGCCTGTAGAATCCAACAAGCTTGAGAAAGGCATGAACCTGCATTTGATTAATTATATTATTTGTCCTATGAGTCCTTGTTTTTAATGTTTCTCCTGCTGTATGCATCTGAATTTCACCTTGAGATTAATAAAGTTTATTTAATCTAATCTAAAATAATTATTTGCGGATGCACCTTGTGCAAATAAAAACCATGCCATATTCTGACCAGTACGACACGAAACAACCATTTTGCATGACATACTGTATTAGCACTGAGACATTGTGTATGAAATACTGCTGCAGCTCTGCTTTAATCGTTTCCTCTAAATGCAGATTCCCTTTAATGTATGCTCCCTTATCTCCTGCCCCGTCACTGTCTTGCTGACTGCTGAGAACTGAAGTCCTCTCTATAGCACTGCCCCAGGTTCATCTCTTTAACCAGCTGTTCATTGAGCAACAATAAACAGCGACAATGTACTGTAATAGCCTAGTGAGGCCGACAACTTTACTTTAACCAACACAATATAAGACATGGCTACAATTACATTGTTCCCATCCTGAACACTGTCATTACCATGGTATTGGCAATCGCCATTACACTCTTCATCATGACTTATTTATTATGAATGTCTCCACCCTCTTTCTGGTATTTTCCTGGTTTAAAGGATATGCTCTCATATTTTGCCAGCTGGGTTGTTGTCACTCAAGCTTGTAGTCTCATCCTGCCACTAAAAATGGCCGGGCTTCAATTCTAAAAATATCTAGAAAAATGAATGTATCTTGAAGCTTTTAGTTGTTTGGAGTAAAGCATGATACAAAGACCATAATGGAAACAGTTAGAAGAAATGAATGAACAGCAGGGACTTAACCTAAATAAATTCTCTTAAAGTAAAACTTGTAACTACCTGCAAATCCCTAGAATCGGGGATGTTCACACCTACCATGAATACACTTCAGCAAAAGGAAATTGTTAAGTCAGAAAACATTCCATCAGGACTCCACTGGACACAAGACTCAAACAGTAGTCTAGTATTAATTTCCTCCACACTTTATTGTTGCCTGATCCCATTTAATTCAGCAACACTTTATCTGATCATTCACTCGCACTGATTACGAAAATGTAGCTGGAGCAGTGCTTCTCTCTGCCATTTTTAATTTGTTTTATGCAGTGCAATACTTTAGTTTTTGTGCAAAATGTAGCCACAAGTGCAGAGAAATGCAAATAAAGTTCAAAACTTATTGTACCTTTGGACTAAAGATCTTGTTCACATTTATTTGTAAATTTTGATTGGCAATAAAATAATATAAAGAAAAATATCAAGAGGCTGAAGAACCCTTATGCACAAAAACAGTGCAGATAAAAATAACTAGCCAACAGATAAATGAGTATAATTATTTTTACAATAATTTTCTCCATAACAACTCTGTGGGCAAGTATGTAAACATTAATTATTTCTGTTTGTTATAATTAAAAAAAACAGGCAATCCTTTATTTGGTCGTACTTGTAATGGAAAAAACTCCTGGCATTAATTGCTGAGCTTTGTTCTAGTTCCTAGTGTTTGTAGAAAAAGGTAAAATAGGCTTTGCATAGTTCGTTAGGTTTATTCAGCTAATAAAGCATTTCTACCACATACATGTGTTTGAAAAAAAATATTTTATTATCATGACATTTCTATGTATTTACTAAGCCATAATATAGAAAATGAATATGCCAAACAGAGAAAAAAGTAACGCAAATTTCATTATATTTTAAAAATTGTATCATACTACCTTAAAGGATAAGTTCAGTACTGCTTCATAATCATGGTATATATTAGTTTGCCACATGAAAGTATGTAATTGATGTATATCTTATAAATTTTTAAAAGTAATTGCATTTTATAATGGAGATGAAGGTTACTGAGGTCCTATTATAAAGAAAAGCCTTAAAACTTACCAATTACGTCCACTTCAAAATAACGAAAGTTTCGATTTAAGAAAACATACCTTCTGTATTTCTGGGGCATGCATCTGACAAAATAAGTAAGCTGAAAATAATACATTTTATCATAGATTCTTGGTGCTATTTTCTCAAAGAAGTAAAGATATGTTTCTTGCTAGTTTGTCAACTTACAGCGACAGTGTAAGATAACAATGCTGCCTGCAAAATTCCCAAACATAGAGTATTATATTCTCCAACATCAATTTTAATCCCCATCATTAGAACATAAATTTATTAAAATTAATTTTTTTAATGAAAACTTTATAAGGATATCAAAAAAACAAGAAATGAGGTTAGAAGCAGTAAACAGCATATGTCAAAATTACATTTAAAATACGTAAAAAAAAAAAAAATCACTCCAGTTACCCTCCATCCACCCACTCCACACACTCTACCCAAGACATATATACTGTAAAAAGGGGTCTCCAAAGGATCAGTAATCATTAAAGCCTGCGCTGACAGAACATGGAGGAGCAACAGACACAGCAGACCCAAGAGAAAAAGAAAACACAAAAAAGCATAGAGGAGAAATTATGACTACACTCATAACACTGACTGTTGGCCAACCATCTCCTAACCAGTTGCACAGCAGACTGCCACTTCTCAATATTGCAGCCAGATGACCAGTGTATCCATACCACAAAAAGTTCAAGCAAAACTAGATTAAAGAAAGAGGTTTTCTAGAAATTAAAGGAGAGAAAATCAGGGGATTTCCAGCATGACAGCAGTAAATGTATCCAGGGAAAACAACCCTGTGCTGGTTAAAAGTGAAGGAAATAGCCAAGCATTCCAGAAGATGGAATAGATGAGACAGAAAGGAAATATTAATAGAGAATGAAGACAGAAAGTCAGAAATAGCACATCAGAAGGCAGAAACAGGAAGATGTGAAGAAATCTGCCAGGAGTACTTAATCGACAGGGAAGGCAGTTGAGATCAGCAGCTACATGCATAAAATAAAATTTGCGAGGGATGAGGTATAGACAGTGCACATATTTAAAGGAGTAAGTGTGGTGTTTTTCAAGTTAAAATTATTTCTTCATGATCATGGTATACTGTATATTAATTTGCCCCATAAAAATGTTTCCTAAAATGAAGCATTTTATATACATTTTCAAAAATACCTAAGCTGTTCTTGCATTTGAAAAAGATGATTGGGCATGAGTCCAAATGTTAAAAACAAAAGCTTTAAATTTACTTTGAAAGAGCAAAAATTTAGATTTAAGATAACGTGCCTTCTGCATTTCCGATATATCCTTGTGACAGCAAAAGTGAAATGGAAATAATACATTTTCTCACATATTCTTGTTGCTGTTTTCTTAAAGTAAAGATATGTTTCCCGTTCGATTGCTTGTTTGTTTTGTCATGCGTAGGTGGAGTTTTGAAACACCATATTCTCTAAATTTCTAAAACTTCCGGCTGCATAGCATCTATTTTCAACTCTACAGTTTCTTCAATGGTTAATTCTGTCATGGCTTGTAATAAATGATATTCTGCAAAACACTATGCTGAATGTCTGATATAGTGGCGGAGTAGTCAATATGCTCTTAAATCACCTAATATGAGGATGCATCGGACCTGATTCAAAATGTGCACCAGTTCCAGTGGTACATTGCATACTCAAACATACTTTTTTACTAGAAATGCTGGCGCACACACTGATCACATGCTGTACATGCATTGTGGTTTAACATTGTAGAAGCACTACATTAACAACATAGACCATGGGTCTGTGTTACAGTTGGATAAAGATAGATAGATAGATACTAAGGGCACATTTCTGGTCAGATGCTGAGAGTTTTGGATCTTCAGCTGTGTCAGGATAGTTTTGTTCGGGGAAAATGTCTAATGGTTGGAGAAGAGATGGGATTAATATTAATGTACTGTACAGCTATGTGCCGCTTAACATCCACAATACATTCTTCAAAATAGGACATTACATGATTTAGAAGTTGTGTAAACATTACATTATATACAGTACTTAAATCCTGCCTTCATGCCATAATCCTGACTGTTACAACAATAATAAACTCATCCCTTGACACTGGCTCTGTGCCGCTCACTTTTAAAATTGCTTCTGTAACCCCAATGTTAAAAAAGCCTGGTCTTGATGCTGACAATCTTAACAATTTCCAGCCTATTTCCCACTTACCTTTCCTGTCAAAAGTTCTTGAGCGTGTTGTAGCTTCCCAACTCACCAATTACCTAACCTCTAATAATTTGGTGGAACCCTTTCAGTCTGGTTTCAGGGCGCGGCACAGCTGTGAAACTGCTCTGCTACGGGTAACCAATGATTTGCTTATGGCAGCAGACTCTGGACAAACCAGCATATTAATTCTGTTAGACCTCAGTGCAGCATTTGACACTGTCAGACATGACATCCTACTGTCCAGAATGGAGAACATGCTGGGTATCTCTGGCACTGCCCTCCAGTGGTTCAAGTCCTATCTGACTGATAGGCAAGAGTTTGTTAGTCTTGGCAAGAGCAGATCCAGCTCAGCGCCGGTCACACAAGGAGTCCCTCAAGGCTCTGTCCTCGGTCCTCTGCTTTTCTGTATTTACATGCTTCCCCTTGGCCATATTATCCGTAGCTATGGACTGGGTTATCATTTTTATGCAGATGATACTCAACTCTATTTCAATGTTAAAAGTGGAACTTCATCAGAGCTTTCTTAGCTCACAACCTGCCTTAGTGAAATTAAAACCTGGATGGAGCAGAACTCTTTAAAATTAAATTGCAATAAAACTGAACTCCTGCAAATTGGGACTAAAATGCAACTTAATAAAATAAGCTCCTTCCCAGTCTATCTTGGCAGTGATCTCATCAGACCTGCCTCTACTGTAAAAAATCTTGGTGTCATTTTTGATTCCTCCCTCTCTTATTCCACCCACATAAATCACATTAAGAAACTTTCTTACTTTCACCTCCGTAACATATCCCGTGTTCGCTCCTTCCTCTCCTTTTCTAACGCTGAGAAACTTGTCCATGCTTTTATCACATCCCGCATCGATTATTGTAATTCCCTACTGGCAGGTGCCCCTTCTAATCTTATATCACAGCTCCAGCTTATTCAAAACTCAGCTGCAAGAGTCCTTACACGGACCAGCAGCAGCGAGCACATCACACCCATCCTGCTCCGTCTTCACTGGCTCCCTGTGTCTTACAGAATCGAATATAAAATCCTACTAATAACTTACAAAGCCTTAAATAACCTCGCACCAAACTACATCATTGACCTTCTCCATCACTATGTGCCTATCCGCCCACTAAGGTCCTCTGATTCTGGCAATCTTGTTGTACCCCACACTAATCTACACTCCATGGGTGACAGGGCCTTCAGCTGTATAGCGCCCAGACTCTGGAATGACCTACCGAAATTAATCAGGTCAGCTGACTCCATGAATTCTTTTAAAAAACAACTCAAAACTCATCTGTTCAGGAAGGCTTTTAGCTCTACTTGACTTTATTACCTTTCTCTCAGTTTACTTCTCTGTCAAGATGCTAATGTAACCTGTATGTGTGTGTGTGCGAGACCATCAATTATGTTGTCTGTTTCTTTTTTTTTTTTCAGAATTCACTGTCTTAATCTTCTTTATTTATTTATCTGGTTTGTACAATGCTATATACTGTATATGCTGCCGTTCTTTATTATATTCTGTAAGTGCCTTGAGCATGGGAAAGGCACTATATAAATACAATGTATTATTATTATTATTATTATTATTATTACTTAGCAAAGCTACGAGGGACAATCAAAAAGTTTCCTCACTTTTTTTTAACTCTCGGGGACAAACGTCTAAGTGCTTGCGCTTATGCTCCTCTGACAGTTGTTTAGGCACCCACCTGGCACACACTTTACTGAACTTAAGGCTGTCATGAATCAGGGCACAGGCAAATCCAACACTCACATTCAGCTCTCCTGCAACCTCTCCAACTGTTATTCTTCTGTTTTTGCGAATCAGTTCTTTCTTCATTCCTCGTGGTCATGGCTGTAGCTGGACGTCCGGAGCTCTCTGCATCTGTCACACTAGTATAGCCATTTTTTGAACATTTCAATTACAACTCTATGAGAGAGAAGTTTATCCCCATTCTGAGCATACATGCAGAGATGAATTTGTGCTCCCGGCACACCTTCTGCCCACAAAAAGCATTTGACAGAATGCTATTCCACTTTGGTGCAATTTATAAGTTTCACAGCCATATTCACCACAGGGTGACAGCTCTTATACTAAACTAAAAGGGCAGCCGGCTTGCCAGACAGAACTAGTCACATGACACTCTCAATCACAACCAATTACTACTCCTCCTGCCTTCACCGTTTTCAATGAAAATATAAAAGTGTTTTGAACGTCCCTCGTATATGGGATACTGTAGTGTACCTGTTTTAACTAAACAGTCAATATACTGTATACAAACAGTACTGTATGTACAAAAAGGATTCACTGTTGTGTTTGGTCCACAATTCATGTCATTAGCAATTTCTCCATATCTGATATAGGTCCTTCACATTTTTATTAGCCTTGTAGCTTTCAGTGGATAATATCTTCTTTGTTTTATGAGGATCATTATGACTGATCAGCATAGTATGCCTAAATCTCGAGCAACAACATTCACTGATTTTCCCTCTTCATGTTTTTAATAACCTTTTATTCACTTTCCTAATCGATACAGTACTTATCCTTTGCCTCTTGGTGATGCTATCACTAGCACTGGTTTTGCTTTCTGGGAGCCATGATGCACTTCACAGTAATATTTTCAGAAAATGAAAGAGAGATAATACCACAACACTCAAGTGATGTATGATTGGGTGCTGCTGTCTAAAAGGATATATATGTGGTTGCACGTTGACCGAATGGATGCTATGTGGCGCCTATCTGTATTTATATCACTCAAAAACCTAGTGTAACTGTGAAGCTAGTTGTTCTTAGCCTGCACCTTCTCCTCTGCCCAGCAGTTTTGCACATTAATATGATTCTCTGACATTGTCTGTGACATTTAAACAAGTTACCAGTGGTTATTTAATTATTTTTAGCCAGATTTTTCCATTTTTTCCAGAATTTTCCAAATTCTGTTTTGCCAATGGGTTACCAGTAAACTGACTCCTGTAAGATGTAGAGTTCATTGCATATCTGAGAAGTTTATGCATTCACTGCTTAAAAGAGCAGGGATGGTGTTTCCTGACAACCAGAAGTACTAATTGTAGTAGTATAGACACAAACAAAATTGTAGGCTTTTGATAATAAAATACTGGGTTTGTTAGTGCCAATCCCTAATTACTAATGAAGGGCTACATTGACTTTTCTCCAGAGTTGAGTTTGATGATGGCTCCAGTAAGAGTTATTCAGCCTCATGTAATTGCTGGTAGATTTGAGGACCCTAGAAATGTTTCTGCATGCAGCAGCTTCGAGTAATGTAATGTGATGAGTTGCAGTCACACTCTCATCATGCTGGAACTGAGCCCCTTAACTTCCTCCTACCATATACAGTATGGTTGATTTGTACAGCCTCAAAACAGTTGTTTTACAATTGCCATCATGAGTTTGAGATCTGCCCATGTCACCCATGTCACCATTGTATTTTGTAAGTGGCAATGATATGTTGGGTTACTGTGATCCTGCCAAATGAAGGTTTATTGGAGCAGAAAATAAAACTTAACCACTAAGATAAGTAAAGACACAGGCTTCTTTTAAGATCCTTGTCTTTTTGTCTGTCAGTCAAGAAGAGATGGGTGCGAGAGTGGATACTGATGGATGCTAGGCTAGACCAAAGAGATTATTACAAACTTGTATTAAGGAAAAATGCTCTTCACATTAGTATGCATTGTGTAAAGTTAGTGTAATAACTCTTCTGAGTATTTTAAAGCCTATTTATGTCTGTTTTATTAGCAGCAATGAAGCCACTGGCCACCTCCTAAAATGATCTCAAAGTTGTTCTAGTGTGTTGACATGTTGATACCTGTTTTCATATATCTATCGTCATATTTGCAGTTATGCGAATCGACAAATTTTATATACTTGACTGGTTGACAGAATTGCATTAAAAGGAATTTCTGACATAGATAATATAAGCTGTTTTTGTGGGAATTTGTGAAAAACTCATCCATTACCATGAAAAAGGAAGATCTTACAGCAGTCATGGGCCTTGACTTTATTGGTTGCATAAATCCCTCTTATCTAACATGAATTAGTTTCCTAGGGGTGCTGCTTTCCTTTATACATTAAAGGCTTTGATTCATTCCAAAGCTTCACAGTAAGTTTCAGAATGCATGCTTTTCTGGCTGTAATATACTCAATATGACTTGATGGTTTAGTACATGGATCTGTGTTTCGCCTTGTCTGTGGTAATATACAGGGCTACAGATGACACTAATGCAATCTTATCTTCAAAAATACTGATATTTTAAAGTTATTGAAAAAGATTAATCCAGTCACTGATAATGAGATTTTTACTGAAATTTGCAAAGATATGATAAATAATTCTTTGCCAAAGAATCTATCTACAGTTACATATGTTGAATATAATCCCCGCAGGCTATAAATAAGAGTTAAACTGCCATAAAGATAAGTCTCATTGTAAAACATGGAGTTTTTACAACTGAGGAACAACTGCAGAAGAAATAGCATTTATTTTGGGTGGCGACTCAGAGATCTCCAAGTGTGTAAACTGTTCTTCTAGCATTACTTGTACTTTTTAGTCATTTTATTTAGATGTATCCTTAGATTGTCATCATTTCGAAGATTATTTTTGTGATATGACGTTAATATTAGGAGTACATAATGGTATATTTTCTTCTTAAAGCTTATCCTTTAATGCCTTTCATAACTCTTCAGCCTTGTGCAATGTAGCTACCAACTATAGGAGAATTCATCCTGTTAGTGATTACACTCCTCTGTAGGCCAAAAAATCCTACAAAATATTTTAGGCAGGTTTGTATAATTGATTAAATTGAAATAAATCATTTATCACAATGAACCCTTTTCTAAGCAATATACGTACATGTGATGCTGGACGTAGTTTACGTTTTCTGCCAGACACATTTCGACGCGGCACTCCATGTTCCTGAACATCTCAGTGTCTCGGGGGAATAGCAGCAATTTCATGTTGGATGTTTTCCTTCAAATCTTCCACACTGCGAGGCTTGTTCCGATAGAGTTTTCCATCTAGTGGTGTCAGATTCAGCGACCGTGGTGGCCAAAGCCCCTTTGAAATTACCCTGTTGCCGAAGAAGGACTCAATTTCTGCCATGACCCTTGCCGATGTGTGACACATTGCTCCATCTTGCTGGAAGTAACCGTCCATTAACTCACAATTATCCAGTTGATTCTGACATCGCTTAAACGAATTGGTGACCCAATAGATTTGCACCATGAAAACGTGCTGTCCAATACTGTACACCACCATCCTGATGAGAAGTCTAGTGACTGAGTGAAGGGGCACCAGCAGTATGCACCCAGAAGGTTAAACATCGTGAAGGCTGTGCGACACCTACCTCATCGCTCTGAGGCTTCTTTCGAGTGAATGTCCCTGTATATATATATATATATATATATATATATATATATATATATATATATATATATATATATATATAATAATAATAATAATAATAATCATTCATTACATTTATATAGCGCTTTTCTCAGTACTCAAAGCGCTATCCTATATATATAGTAGAGACTGTAGGGAACTCTACCAAATCAAACTTGTCATGTGTACAGCATAAGTAAATAATATGAAACAAAATATTTAATTCTCTTATGGACTCACGGCATATAGGGAACTCTGCTAAATCAAACACAGCACAAGTAAATAAAATTAAACAAAATGTTTAATTCTCTAATGGACTCATTAACCTCTTTACTAAAATTACTTAAGGTATCTTGGCTGATACTGCCCCCTCGCAAACAGCTTTTGTAGTCAGGCTCCCTCCCGCATCAACTATGTATGCCCAATTTTTGTGTTCTCCATTGATCCATACACTTCCTTCCCATTTGCAGATTTTAACCAGTCTATATAAACACTGGAGCAGCTTCCCTAACTGAGTTGTTTCTGATTATTTTCTATTACTAGAATGCCTTTAGCACATGACAAGAAGTTAATTAGGCTCACTATAAGGTTGTTTCCTGCCTTGTACCTGATGCAAGGTCAGTCTGCAGATTTCACTCTGAGATAATCACACTGAAGAGTTTATTTTGCCATAAATGTCTTCCCTTTGGTAGTTCAAAGAGTAATGAGCACTCAAATTTATGTGTTTAGTCAGATGACATCCTCATCACAGAACCAAGTGTTTTAGAGCACTTAAGCAACATAGATGAAGGGGGGCATTGACTTGCATAAACAGTAATAAAACTAAAGAAAGGGAAATCTTTTTCTTACCCATGTAGTCACATAAATTGGATGTAAAATATATGCAGCTTGTCTATATTTAATAGACAAGAGGATTACAATTATAAGAGAAGTGTAACAGCTTAATAATATGCTGAATTGGAAACCTTTCCTCATCTTCCAAGGCTATTATGAGCTATTCATGCTGAACTTGTGCACAGTGCTGGCATTGATTCAAACTCAGTAGTGGCAAAATGCCTGGAGGTGTTGATTGAAGAGGAGAACATGGCTTGAGATTTCTGTAATTTAGTTCTCCTTTAAGTTTCATTTTAAAGAAGTTAGTAAATGTTTATGTCTTGTTTTTGCTGCTTTGTGATGCTTTTGGGTGCTTCCATTTTGTTCTCTTGTTCCCTGGATGCGGGAGTCACTTGCTAGTGTTGGCCTTACTGGAGTTGCAGTTTATTACATCTATAGCAAAACACTATTTAAAACAACAACTCATTACACACAAAATGCAAAATTGTGGATATACCTTCTTGTATTCTTTTTGTGGTTTACTATGCTGGTTCTGATCCTTCCACTCTTGAATTCTGACAACTGTTTAATTTTGTATTTTTATTGACTTACTGGTTTAGACCTGTGGCTTGCCTCTTTACTACATTGCATCTCCTGGTCCTGCATACTTTAATCCTGACACATTTCCCTTTGTTGGCAAAATGGTAGCCCTCTTAACTAAAATATCCAAGTTGAGCACATTTCAGATTATATAGATTTGAAGAATGTATCTTATCGTGTAACCATTAGAATTGATTCCAGTAATGGAAATGCATCATCATGGTCATCATGCTGTTAAACCTCCAGAGTTCACTGTACTAGTACTGAAAGATAATCCTGTATGGATGACTTTAAGGAAACTTAATGCAACTGACATTTGTCTGCTACAAGGCGACGGCAGAATCTAGCTCTACCTGTCTCTATTGAATAACCCCAACAAGACACCTTTGTACCTTTCCCTGAATAGTTATATGTAACCTTACTGTACTTTCTGTTCCCTCCCAAACATCCATCCATCCATCCATTTTCCAACCCGCTGAATCCAAACACAGGGTCACGGGGGTCTGCTGGAGCCAATCCCAGCCAACACAGGGCACAAGGCAGGGAACCCATCCTGGGCAGGGTGCCAACCCACCGCAGTCCCTCCCAAACAGTTAAGTATTAATATGTCATATGAGAATTTGCATTTCCTTCTTTTTAACTGAAACTTGAAAGGCATTTTACTAGAGTTTGAAATTTGGCTAAGTTCTTCTAACTCATCAAATATGATAGTCAAATGTAATTGATCTTCTCAGAACTACTGCTTTTGGGCTAGGATATTCCTCTAAGTCTGTATTTTTCAACCTCTGCGGTGTGACAACCCAGGTTTTTATAGTCCAGTGTGAGTTTAGTGTGATTGTTAAAGCTGGGTCCTGCATGATCAGCAGAGTGTCAGAGCATTAGATAAATCAAGCACGATTACCAATGCTTTTCCTCGTTGGTGAATCAAGCCCAATCAAGCCAGCAGGAGGTCTTCTAGGATCGGCTGCAATCCAGCAGTGATGCTACAGTTGTTAATAGAGAGAGATCACTGGAGTGGCAATGGGGTTGGCCACTGCCAACGTGCAATGCTGCCATGGCCCACAGGATGGGGAATGTTGCTCTAATTAATTAAATTTCTTCCATTTTTATATTGTCTGATATAAGGACTACTAGCCTGTATTTGCATATCTGTCAACTCAAGTGCATTCTAGCCAAGAAGCAATAACTAACAGAAAGGGTTGTGGAAATCTGGATTAAACTGTATACAGTCTCTATTCGAAATCTCTATAGAGATTTGCATCTTAAGCGGAAGGTATGATGAAACAAATTAGCTATTACTTAGCAAAGCAATGGTTGGTAGAACTACAGGAAGATACAGGAAAACAAAGTAGCCCAAAAATTTTAGAACACAGTTGCCTCTTCTTCAGGGCATGTGCGTGCAACACAATAATAACTTCAGCAAAAAAAAAAAAAAATCAAAAATGTGAATTAAAAAATCTATGAATTCTTATGGAAGAAGGAATTTAATGGTACACGAAGAGAACAATGCCACTAGAGTATCATCAAATCAGAGAACAGAAGGTAGGCTCAGTCAACATTATGTTTTCAATATATGTTTTGTGTTTACATTACACTTCTTTTTTCATAATTTATTCAGAATTTATTGAATAGCATGCTGAAATCATATGTGGAAGCATTGTTAATAAGTGTAAACTGAATTGAACTACGGCTCACTCTGAACAGGACATGAACCAATAAAGAGATTTAGGCCAGGAAAAGGAAAGAAGCAAACAGATCATCAAAAAAGCGAGTGGAGCCACTGAACTTGAACACTGAGCAAGTAGGGATTCACATGGTTTGCCGTACTGCTACTCACATGAAGTTCTTCTCAAATTTCATCTTCAAAGTTACCTTTTGTATAGTTGCTTCTTTTACGAAGATTTCCACAGGAGCAGCTTCACCAGGTCCCTTGCTCTAGGTATTGACATACAAATAAATCAGATCCCATGACAAACTGTCTAGCTCTTTCTTCAGATCTGAGCATCTTTAAAATGTTTCTTTTGGTGCATCATATATTAAAACTCTATTCTTTATCTTAAAAAAATATTCCAACAAAAAATTATCATTGTTGATATGTTATTTACCCTATGTAGTTTGTAGTGATGAATAAAAAAAAAATAATCTCATGTTTTCATGCAGAGTGGAGGAGAAAAAAGTGGGTGGGGTTTCTGAACTCTTTTGGGACCACCTAAACACCTCCCTCCCAATGGGATGACACGCTGAAGCACGTCACGAAGAGTGATTGCCGCGTTTGTGGAAGACTGCTTGTCCATTGCTGGGGCAACTGCAGGCTCACAGTGCTGCAACTACGAGCCAATTACAGTCGTGCTATAAGCACCTGTCATCGATGAATGATTGAAGGAATATTATAAATGTAGGGAACAGTATAGCTTGGCCACTAACCTGGCCCCGACCCTGCCTGTTTGCTGTGTTTGTGTATAGGAGATTGGTAGATCCCTCTACAATAAATAACCGTGCTGTTCCTGTTTCTGAATAAAGCTGGTTTTGCTAAAGTACTGAGACTCGGCCTTGTGTATGATATAATAGAACCAAATGCGGACAGATGCAATACAATGACAAATGATATCAAAAAATGTCCATGGAAAAACAAAAACTATCTCACAACACTCATGTTGCAAAATCCACATGTCACCTATCCAGTCGTATTCTCAGAAAGTGCAAATAAATGCATTTTTGCTGAAATATTCTTAGATATGTTTAGAATTATTAGCCAGGTTGTATAAAACCATGCAAAACACTCAAGATATTGAAATTAATGTTAAGAAAGGCTTATAAAAAATAAACAAAAAAGTTATTACAAAACATATCCTTTGGCAGGACAAATGCAACCTTCTTGTACAGATATATTCTCACCCCTGCATTAAATTACAATCTTATTTTAATTGGGCCTGGAAAGATTATGTCCCTTTTATGTAATTATCCATTTTGCCTGTAGTTTTTTCCACCCCTATGGGGGATTCACTTATATTCTGTTTGGGCCATCTACTGTGCACTGCTTCACAGTTCAGCTGAACCTGCAGCAACACTAAGGAGGTAGGGTTTCAGAGCAGGCAGTGTGGCTTAGTGGATGAGGCTTTGGATTTCAAACCCTTGTAGGTTCAACTCCCGCTACTAACACTGTGTGACCCTGAGCAAGTCACTTGACCTGCCTGTGCTCCAACTGGAAAACCAAAAGAAATGTAATCAATTATATCATAAATATCGTTAAGTCACCTTGGATAAAGGCCTCAGCCACATACAGTAAGTTAATGTAATGTAAATGTAAAATTTCAAATCCTGTAAGTATGCTCGTGGAAAAGAGAAAGAGGCCAATTGCAGTGTTGTTTCTTGGTAAACAGAGTCAACAACAAAGCATGGCATTACATTTTCCTCTTTATAAGCAGGAGACACTCATGCCTTCCATTTAGTTGTGGGCCACTAAAGACGTGGTTTTGCATGTGACTTAAATACTTTTTAAAATGTTCTGGTGGATTCACTGTAAGAAGTTCTTAAAAACTAAAATAGTACAAAATAATAAAATAATATATAATGTTACCTAGGTATATGTGATTGTGTCATTTGTTTCTTAAGCTGCATACATACTGACTTTAAATTTCTGCCTCAAATAGTGACTCTAATTTGATTAGTTGTTTTTAAAAACCATTGGCAGAACTTTATGCTTACCAATCTTATGAACTTAATTGAATTGAAAAGGGTCTTAAAGGAATAAAAGGGAATTTGTTAAAAACACTTCAGAATGCAGTATATACTTCAATGAATGTGTAGTTTTTTCACTCAGATGTTCTTTAATGTTATTTTGGCACTCATAGAAAGGAGAAAAGGAGGTTTTCTTCAGCAGCTGCACATAATATACTAAGTGAAAACATCACTTTTTATGTAATTTCTACAGTATTACTATTCATGAAAACCCAAAAGGGAGTGTGGTGTGTCCTAAAATCACTAAATGAGGTTCAGTGATAGGTCAAACATGCAATACGCTGACATTACAGTAAATTATGACTGTCGTGCTTTAAAAATTAATTCAGAAATTCTCTTCACTGTCTTGGTTATAGTTTGGCATTATCTATAATCAGAAACAGTACAGTAGAGATGCTGAAAGCAGTTAACTTGCTCCAGCAAACATTATCCAGCCCTCTGGATCAACTCTCCATAATCTCAATGCTTGTCATGTTTTGCATCAGTACCCTCCAATGACAAAGAGCAGGAACAGTTTACTAAATGTTGCTTCCAAGGAGTAGAAAAACAAGTAAACCTTCTGCTTTTAAACCTTTTGTTGGTCTACTAAATAGCACACTTCTCACCCTATTGAGAATCAAGAATCTATCTCACTTTTGATATACACACAGGAAAAATCACAAGCAAACGCAAGCAACGTGTTAGTCTCTTTACATCAAATAGTGGGCTCAGGGCTGGCCACACTCAGTTAACAGGCCATTTGGAGGGAAGCCTGTTTCAAAGAAGAGCCACTGAAGAAAAATTGATAAAATGTTTAAACCCAGAAAAAATTACAAATAATTTGGTATGATACAATCAGCATTTTCAATACTTTTTTCACAGAGTACTGTTATGGACTGGATGTCCCAGAATGAGTCTGATTGTAGATGATTCATGGGTAGGCAGAAGAAGTTAAAGTAAAAGAAAAACTGATTTTTAGTCAACAGAATTGAAATACAGTACTTATGCTGAGATTAAATATTGATTGAATTGATTTATTAGATTTTAAAAATTAAAAGAACAGAACAGAACATTCTTAAAGCAATGGTGTTTTGTAAAAGTTTGTCATTAATTGACTTAGTGGTAACAAGTTAATTAAGTTAGAGTTCAAATAAATTCAAGAGTTAAAAATTCGGACATGAATTTTAAAATTAAGGAACTACAGTAAGTAACCCGAACTATTCTATATCATTTCAGTAATTATTTACCGCTCTGATGCTGATCTTTCTGATCATAAAATAGGAAAATCATGATAGCAATTGATGTGAAGAATTCATAATAAATTGCAGAAGAACATATTTGAGGGTTCCTCTGAAGGACCTCTTTCTCTTGCATGATTTGGCTCAAAAACTAATCAGCATATTGTCATCTCATATCAGGCTTAAGTTTCGAGTCTGGTATTTTTCCATCCAGCTGTTTTAGCTGTACACCATCCTCAAGAAACAGTGACACACAGACACATACACACAGACCGACAGACACCCATCATCAAGATATCAATGTTTTCGGTATCAGAAGAAACTAAAATGTTGAGGGATCGAATTTTTTGATGAATCTAAAGCTTTTGTTACTCCCACATAGATGATAGGTTATGGTGGGGGCGGGCACAAAGCAAAAATTGGACGTCGTTCTTTTTCTTTCCCCATTTTCTTCTGATTTCTTGAACTCAACATACTATTTAAGCAACACAGACTTCCTAATCACAATATTCCCAATCTGAGAAAAAGTCATTCAAGTCAGCAGTTCATTTTATTTCTTCATATTGTGGTCTTTTTGGCTTAAGGAACTCCTGACCTGCATTTTGTGGTTCCCCACTGTCCTCCATCCATATTTGTGAACCAGAAAGTACTGAATTTGTGGGCATAATCCATTATATTGAGGCATACCACAATCTGTTTAGAGGGTTGTACAACTGGAACCATTATCATTGCCAGTGCACTTGCCACCAATACATCTATACATCTTTCTTTAATCACACTCTCTATTGGGTCCTCTGTCACAATGCATAAAAAACATTACAAAACCCTCTTAATGAAGTTTAGAAGGCCGGAGCCTATTCAGCACCGGGTACTAAACAAGAAATGGTCTTGGACAGGGTGCTAATTCACCATCATACACACGTCTGCACTTACTAATTTAGGGCAAATTTAAAGTCAGCAAGCAAACTAACCACTGTATGTCTTTGGCTATGTGCATAGAAATCAGTGAGACAACAGCATGAACCACTGTGTTGCCTTGTCACCAACATAGCAGAAATATAATTTAACTCACATAGGAAAAAGAATAAATAGTTATTTGTCAACTGTTCTAATTGTTGTAATTCTATTGATGTGTGCTGGAACCCTTCGCTGAGTGCTTCCTGGTCTACTCAGGTCCTACTGTACTGTGACCGGAAGGGAATTATCTGCATGAGTGCTTCTCTGCACTGCTGAGGCCAAGATTTCTCTTTTAGCTAAAGGTATAGAGAAACTGCTTCTGTGGGCCATTGTAATCCAGATGTCGTGGGTATGCAGCTGAACCACGGTAACTACAACAGTGAAAATCTGCGAACTGAGATGGCTCATTGTGTGAGTCCATGGCAGTAGACTTGGCACAGTTGGCAGCCTTTGCATTGTGTATGGGGGGAGTATTGGAAGCAGAGTCATGCAGTAAAATGAGGCATGAGTAGACAGCTCAGATAATGTCATGAGGAGGTGCACCTCTTGCAGTGTTTGGAAATGTAGTATTCTGGAAATTGAGGAATTCTTGCTTATTCTTTTTTAAATAACTAGTTGAACTGCTTTATAATTATTGCCTTTCTTACATTAACAACAACAACAACAACAACATTTATTTATATAGCACATTTTCATACAAAAAGTAGCTCAAAGTGCTTTACATAATGAAGAGAAGAAAAATAAAAGACAAAATAAGAAATTAAAATAAGACAACATTAATTAACATAGAAAGGAGTAAGGTCCAATGGCCAGGGTGGACAGAAAAAACAAAAAAAAACTCCAGAAGGCTGGAGAAAAAAATAAAATCTGTAGGGGTTCCAGGCCACGAGACCGCCCAGTCCCCTTTGGGCATTCTACCTAACATAAATGAAATAGTCCTCTTTGTAGTTCGGGTTTTTCACGGAGTCACTTGATGCTGATGGTCATACAGACTTCTGGCTTTTAATCCATCCATCATTGTTGGAACATCATGGTGCTTTGGGTAGATGGTGGTGGCGCACGCCACTACCAACAGGACACCGGAAAAGGAAACAGAAGAGAGAGTAGGGGTTAGTACAGATTTTGAATGAATAGTTATTATAATGAATTGGATATACAGAGTATCAGGATTAAATTACAGTGAAGTTATGAGAAGGCCATGTTAAAATAATGTGTTTTCAGTAGTTTTTTAAAGTGCTCCACTGTATTAGCCTGGCGAATTCCTACTGGCAGGCTATTCCAGATTTTAGGTGCATAACAGCAGAAGGCCGCCTCACCACTTCTTTTAAGTTTTGCTCTTGGAATTCTAAGGAGACACTCAGTTGAGGATCTGAGGTTACGATTTGGAATATAAGGTGTCAGACATTCCGATATATAAGCCGGGGCGAGATTATTTAAAGCTTTATAAACCATAAGCAGAATTTTAAAGTCAATTCTGAATGACACAGGTAACCAGTGTAGTGACATCAAAACTGGAGAAATGTGTTCGGATTTTCTTTTCCTGGTAAGGATTCTAGCAGCTGCATTCTGCACTAGTTGCAAACGATTGATGTCTTTTTTGGGTAGTCCTGAGAGGAGTGCGTTACAGTAATCTAGCCGACTGAAAGCAAACGCATGAACTAATTTCTCTGCATCTTTCGATGATATAAGAGGTCTAACTTTTGCTATGTTTCTTAGGTGAAAAAATGCTGTTCTAGTGATCTGATTAATATGCGATTTAAAATTCAGATTACAATCAACGGTTACCCCTAAGCTTTTTACCTCCGATTTGACTTTTAATCCTAATGCATCGTTTATTTCTAATAGCCTCATTGTATCCATTATTGCCAATCACTAAGATTTCGGTTTTTTCTTTATTTAATTTGAGAAAGTTACTATTCATCCATTCTGAGATACAAGTTAGACATTGTGTTAGCGAATCAAGAGATCTGGGGTCATCAGGTGCTACTGATAAATACAGCTGTGTGTCATCAGCATAGCTGTGGTAGCTCACGTTGTGCCCTGAGATAATCTGACCTAATGGAAGCATGTAGATTGAGAAGAGCAGTGGACCCAGGATAGAGCCTTGTGGAACACCATATAGAATATCATGTGTCTTTGAGTTATAATTACCACAACTAACAAAGAATTTTCTCCCTGCCAGGTAGGATTCAAACCAATTTAAGACACTGCCAGAGAGGCCCACCCATTGACTAAGGCGATTCTTAAGAATATTATGATCAATGGTGTCAAATGCGGCATTCAGATCTAAGAGGTTGAGAACAGATAAATGGTGTCTGTCTGCATTTACCCGCAAGTCATTTACTACTTTAACGAGTGCAGTTTCTGTGCTGTGATTTGTTCTAAAACCTGACTGAAATTTACCAAGAATAGCATGTTTATTGAGGTGCTCATTTAACTGTATAATGACTGCCCTTCTCTAGAATTTTACTTAAGAAAGGCAGGTTAGAGATGGGTCTATAATTTTCAAGAGCAGAGGGATCGAGATTATTTTTCTTAAGTAGGGGTTTAACTACCGCAGTCTTAAGACAGTCTGGGAAGACCCCCGTATCTAATGACGAATTTACTATGTCAAGAACATTATCACTAAGCACGCCCGATACTTCTTTGAAAAAATTTGTTGGTATTGGGTCAAGGGCACAGGTGGAAGGTTTCATTTGAGAAATTATTTTATGTAAATCAGGTAAATCTATCCTAGTGAAAGACTTTAATTTGTTTATTATGGGGTACTGGGGTTTAGGAGGATCCTTAGTGTTGGGGAGATATACTATGTTATTTCTAATATCATTAATTTTTTGACTGAAAAATACAGCGATAGCCTCACAGGTTTTACTGGAAGTACTTAGGAGGCATTCCTTTGAGTTACCTGGGTTTAACAGATGATCAATTGTCGAAAATAAGACTCTGGGATTACTAGCATTGTTATTTATAATCTTAGAGAAATAGCAGCGCCTCTCAAGACGGACTGTGTTATTGTATTCTGTTATTTTAACTTTTAATATTTCATAGTCAATAGTTAGTTTAGTTTTCCTCCATTTACGCTCAGCTCTACGGCATGTTCTCTTTAAATCAGACACTCTTTGGGTCTTCCATGGTATAACAATGCTAGAAGATTTTTTAACTGTCTTTTCAGGTGCAACTAAGTCAACAGCAGCCCTCACTTTAGTATTAAATCTTTCCACCTTACTATTTACATTCTCCTCGCTATTATAGTTGGCACTATAAATGGACTGATTGGTTAGAATGTTTGAAAGTTTTAAAGCTGCTGAGGAGTCAAAGAAGTGTTTTTTAACAATATGCTTCTCATGAGTGTTTTCTATCATTATTTCTATATTAAAGAGTAGAAGAAAATGGTCTGATAGACCCGTATCAATGACCTGCTTTATATCAACTTTTAGTCCTTTAGTAATTACTAAGTCTAACGTATGACCTGCTTTATGTGTAGGCTGATTAACGAGCTGTCTCAAATCAAAAGAGTCCAGGAGGTTCATAAATTCTTTTACTTTCTGGTCACATTGATTATCTATATGAAAATTAAAGTCGCTGACTATTAAGAGTGTGTCATAGTTCGTAATTAAGATTGACATCAAGTCAGAGAATTCCTCAAAGAAAGACGCGTTGAATTTTGGAGGTCTATACACGGATAATACTAGAACGTGAGAATCTCCCTGAATAATAATGGCGAGATACTCAAAAGACTTGAATTTACCAAAACTGATATTTTTACATTTTAACCTGCTTGAGTAAATGTTTGCTAGCCCTCCACCTCTCTTTCCTTGGCGATCAGCATGAGTAAAACTGTAATCCGGAGGCGCAGATTCGATTAAAACAGCTGCGCCATCTGAGCTAAGCCACGTTTCACTTAGTGCAATAAAATCTATTTTTTTATCACTAATAAGATCGTTGATAAAAAACGTCTTGTTAGTTAAAGCTCTAACATTTAATAGAGCCATATTCAATGTTTCGGAGGAGCAGAGATGAATACTATGTGCGTTATTGATATATGGAACAGGAATTAAGTTATTTTTATTAGCGCCGCTCTGCGTGTATTTTTTGTTTAATCTATGATATGTTTTTATAGTTTTAATACATTGTTCATCTAAAGTAGTAACTTTAATTAAATTATTGGTGTTTATGCCGTATTGCCTAGATTTTCTATGTGCATTAAGATTGGTTATTACAGTATTTATGTTGTGCACTTTTATGGAAGATTTTATTAAACAATTATCATGACCAAGCACAGGAGTGGCATTTCGGAAGGGGTTAACAGTCCGGCTGAAGTACAGGTCCAGTAATTCTGTCCCCTGTTCTTATAAATTAAAAGTGCTAGAAACTGACTAATTTATGAACTCCATACTGCATTTCTTCAACCAGTAAGGTGCATTAGCACAGTGGTTATTGCTGTTGCTTCACAGAAGCATTACTTGTGTCTGCACGTGTTTTCCTCATGCAGCCTTCAAGACATGCTGGTTAGGTGGGTGTCTGCATGATTGGGACCTGTTATGACTGGTGCCATGTCCAGGGCTGTTTACTGCATTACACCCAGTACAATTTGTTTAGGCTCCTGCCCTCCAAGACTTTGAATTGGATTGAGAGGAAACGAGAATGAGATGAGCCTTACATTAGGGACAGAAAACAGAAACATCAACTAGTGCAAATATAGTTGTGTTTATATCTGAATAGGTTACACCTTGGCAATTTTGGGTTTAACCAAAGATGAAACCTTGAACAGGCGTGTATGTTCTTGCCCATGAGCCCAAAATTTAGGGGGCTGTCATGTAGTGAGAAGACAAGTAAAATAACACCTTTTATTGGCTATCTAAAAAAGATTACAATATGCAAGCTTTTGAGGCAACTCAGGCCCCTTCTTCAGGATTACATCTTGCCTGAAGAAGGGGCCTGAGTTGCCTCGAAAGCTTGCATATTGTAATCTTTTTTAGTTAGCCAATAAAAGGTGTCATTTTACTTGTCTTCTCACTACATTCACAATGGCTAACACGGTACAACACCCTAGTACTACGGGAGCCGTCAAGAAAATTACACCAGCTGAATTTTTGGAAGCTGATCTGGTAAGGATTTTGAGACTCTGAAACATCAGTTTTTCTGCAAGACAGACATCTCTATAAGGAAGGACAGCTAATTTATTAATTATTATTTTAAATTTCTTTTCTAGTTCTGTTTTCTACTGTATTTGGACCTGGTGATTGGTGTTGGCCTATATTGGTTGAATGAGTTAGTAAATTAAACAGAGACCATGTTTATAGCTATACTGTAATATTATTTTATAATCATTTTTGTTAATTAAAAGTAATTTTACAAAACTTTAAATAAACTTACAGACAAAGAGAACCAATGCATACGAACATTTCAGAAAAATGAAGAACTTATACGAACAGAGGTGGCAAGTTAAACATCTATGTAACCAAATTAGATTATTTCACATAATTCAAAAGTTTTCTTTGCTTTGGTATTTTTTAATCCTTTTATAAACTTAAAGTAATACTTGAAATCAACTAAACTTCTGGAAGGAGGGCAAATTCTTCAGCCAATTCGATTTATTAGTGTGAACTTTACCCAAAATAATTAATAATGGTACAACCCCAATTCCTAAAAAGTTGAGACACTGTGTAAAATATAAATAAAAACAGTACACAATGATTTGCAAATCTCTTAAACCCATATTTTATTCACAATAGAACATAGAAAACATATCAAATGTTTAAACCGAGAAAATGTACTATTTTAAAAAAGAATAAGGTCATTTTAAATTTGATGGCAGTTACACGTCTCAAAACGTTGGGAGACGGTCAACAAAAGGCTGGAAAAGTAAGTGGTACTAAAAAGAAAGACATTTTGCAACTATTCAGGTGAATTGGTAACATGTCTCAAAAAAGTTAGGGTCATGTTTACCACTGTAGCATCTCCTCTTCTTTTAACAACAGTCTGTAAACGTCTGGGAACTGAGGAGACCAGTTGCTGGACTTTTGGGAGAGGAATGTTGTCCCATTCTTGTCTGATATAGGATTCCAGCAGCTCAACAGTCCTGGGTCTTCTTTGTCATATTTCACATTTCATGATGCACCAAACATTTTCAATTGATGACAAGTCTGGACTGCATACAGGTCAGTTCAACACCCGGACTCTTCTGCTTACGAAGCCATTCTGTTGTAATTGATGCAGTATGCACTTTAGAATAGTCTTGCTGAAATATGCAAAGCCTTCCCTGAAACCTGTTGCTCTAAAACCTGTATATACCTTTCAGCATTGATGGTGCTTTTCCAGATGTGCAAGCTGCCAGTTCCATTGGTAGTAATGCACCCCCCTACATTCAGAAATGCAAAGTTTTGAATTGAGTGCTGATAAGCCTGCTGGTCCCTCCCCTCTTTAGTCCAGAGGACACGGCGTCCATGTTTTCCACAAAAGAATTTCAAATTTCAATTTGTCTTACCACAGAACAGTTTTCTGCTTTGGCTCAGTCCATTTTAAATGAGCTTTGGCCCAGAGAATACAGCGACATTTCTGGATCATGTTCACACATGGCTTCTTCTTTGCATGATAGAGCTTTAACCTGCCTTTGTGGATGGCCCAGCCAACTGTGGTCACAGAGAATGATTTCTGGAAGTGTTTCTTAGCCCATGCAGTGGTTTCCATGACAGGCACATTATTCTGAAATTGTTCCACAATTTGTAAATGCGGTTTTTTACACATTGGTGACCCTCTGCCCATCTTTACTTCTGAGAGACTCTGCCTCTCAAAGATGTTCTTTTTATACCCAATCGTGTTATTGACCTTTTGCCACTTCATCTGATTAGTTGCAAAATGTTCCTCCAGCTCTTTCATTTTAGCACCACTTACTTTTCCAGCCTTTTGTTTCTCCTGTCCCAACGTTTTTGAGACGTGTTACTGCCATCAAATTCAAAATGAGCTAATATTTTTCATGAAAAAGTAAAATGTCTCACTTTCAACACTGAATATGTTTTCTCTGTTCTATTGTGAATAAAATATGGGTAATGAGATTTGCAAATCATTGCATTCTATTTTTATTTACATTTTACATAGCGTCCTAACTTTTTTTATATTTTCTCTCATACAATACCATAGAATGTCAAATCGTTAAACCTTAAATACGTATTCAATTTCTTACAAACAAAACTTTGCAAATCACATAATACATTTTTTGAAACATACAGCTAACAATGAGATGCACCACAGAGTCCTCTTCAGCAGTACAAAAAAATATCTATTTTACTTAAGCCTGTATTTATTTATTTTTTCATATTCATTATTATTCTGAACTAATTTAATTATTTTTTTCTTTTAACTTTTCCTTTGAACATACTGTAAAGCACTTTAAGATACAGTATATCCTGAGTATGAAAGTATGCTATAGAAATAAATGTTGTTTTTTGTTGTTATCCTTGTTATGTTTAAACTCAGAAAGTACGAATTAAACTGGATATCATCTATAAACAATTAATTTAAATTATATCTCTTTAACCATACAGTATTTGTAAATCTCCAATTGTCCTATTTTCCAATTTTTATATTATCAAATATTTCATTCCAAAAAGAAATTCAAGAAAGGATGAAACAGGGTTTAATAATACCCTAAGTTCTTGTCTATAAGCCGGACTCATGTATAAGCCGGAGACCAAAAATCATACGAATTTTTAAAATAAAATCGTATCATAGATAAGCCGGACTCATGGATAAGCCGAACGTACTATAACCTATAACTAATAGAAGGGAGGGAGGTCAGTGGTCTCACTCGCGCCCATTTAATTTCTTTAAGGGGGGAGAGAGTGTGAGATATTGGCGTCTCTCTCACTCCCCGCATGGCGCGGTTGGAGCGGCCGGATCGCGTTCTTTCTGCTCTGGGCGTCGCCGAGTCAACACGAGCGCGTAGCGGTCATTTAAATTGTGATTTTATATGTAAGCATATTTAAATATATATCGCGGATTTCTGCGGACAATGGGTCTTTTAATTTCTGGTACATGCTTCCTCAGTTGGTTTGCCCAGTTGATTTCATACAAGGGACGCTATTGGCAGATGGCTGAGAAGCTACCCGGCTTACTTTTCTGTCTCTCTTGCGCTGACTATCTGTGATCCTGACGTATGGGGATTGAGCAGGGGGGCTGTTTGCACACCTAGACGATACGGACAATCGTCTAAAAATGCTGAAAGATTATCTTCACGTTGCTATCTTTTGTAAAGCTGATTCCTGAAAAGACATGCTGCACAGTGCTTCGCATACTTAAAAGCTCGAAGGACACGTATTGATTTTTGACTGAAAAAACAAACTCTCCCTCTCTCTCTCTTTGTCTGCTCCTGACGGAGGGGGTGTGAGCTGCCGCCTTCAACAGCTTTGTGCCGCGGTGCTTCGCATACTTAAAAGCCAAACAGACATATTGATTTGTTTGCTTCACTCCTTTGAAGAGGAAGATATGTTTGCATTCTTTTAATTGTGAGACTGAACTGTCATCTCTGTCTTGTCATGGAGCACAGTTTAAACTTTTGAAAAAGAGACAAATGTTTGTTTGCAGTGTTTGAATAACGTTCCTGTCTCTCTACAACCTCCTGTGTTTCTGCGCAAATCTGTGACCCAAGCATGACAATATAAAAATAACCATATAAACATATGGTTTCTACTTCGCGGATTTTCTTATTTCGCGGGTGGCTCTGGAACGCAACCCCCGCGATGGATGTATAAGCCGGACTTATGTATAAGCCGATATTCTATTTTTTCATTTTCACAACTTTTTTCCTTAGATAAGCCGTGGCTTATAGACAAGAACTTAGGGTAATAATCATAATAATAAGTTGCATTTATAGAGCGCCTTTCACAAACCCACGGTTGCTTTACATACCAAGTAAAAAAAAAAGTAGTACAAATATTCTTTACATAAATATGGTTACATTTGTTATTCTTGATTTGCATTGCTTGTCCAGCTTTACTGAGAAGAGGCTTACATGGAACAAAGTAGTGACGTTGATTCTCGTGATTACTTGTTTGGGAAAGAAGTGCTATTGTAGGGCGCGTTATTGTGGGACTTCACCGTATTTGTGTTTTATTATTGGATACAAAGCATGTATAGGTTATTGTCTATTGCAAGCACTTTACGAAAAGCACACTGATCCCAATGCAAATTGTTGTTGCAAAGTATCTAATATTGCTACCTTCTTTACTAATATAACAAAGTTTTAACAGTGTCTTTGATGTCCTTTAAATAGAAACAAGCACTGCATTTAGTTGAACAGCACACTTTTATAAAACAATCGGCAGGTTGGTTCTGGCTAGTGGTTGGGGTTTTGGGACAGGGGCCTGTGGGGCAACTGTGTTGTTAGGCCCAGGGGTCCTTGGACTTGAGATCTGTCTCTGGGTTTAACTGCAATAAAATAACCAAACTGGGCTAAACAATTTTATTTAACAAATAAAGTGGTATATCATTTGATTTTTATTACCGTGATGCATATGTAAAACATGAAACATTATATCACACGCTGCAACTTACAAATTCCATTTGAAATACACAAAAACATTTCACTGCAGCAAACTTCACATCTTAGTTCATTTTTATTTCTCTTGGCTATTAATACTGAGAACCAAAATGTGAAATAGAATGGTATGGCCTGGACACTTTTCATATTACTAATTGTACATATTTTTTCTTTTACAAATACAGATCCCCGTCTCTAATCACACCTTCGAATGGCATCTGGAGTTATTACATAAACTACATTAGGGCTGTCATAAAACTGCTCCCAGAGTTTGACCCTCTTCAGACATACAGCAATACAGGAGTGTCAAATAGTTTCAGTGGAACCCATGAACTCTTTATGAACTCCATTAATATAAACAATATGATTTTTTTCTTATCAGCACTTACCACTTTTTACACTATTCTAAGTCATATGAATCACATTTGTTTTGAATAAAATACCACAAGTCTGAACAAAAATGAAGGCTTCATTTTATAAGTTACTCAAAATTTAGTAGCAAATAAATTAAATTTAGTTCTGTTGAAATAACTTTGCAAACCTAGATTAAACAGTTTTTGAAATGGATGGATGAAAAGATTTATAAGTCTTCTTCTGCAAACTCAAATATAAATGTTTATTTCTTTATGATGTGAATATTAGCTGTGTAAATAACATCAACCCAAAAAAAGAATCCATGGAACAAATAAGGTACTATCTATCTATCTATCTATCTATCTATCTATCTATCTATCTATCTATCTATCTATCTATCTATCTATCTATCTATCTATCTATCTATTGTGTAGCTAATCAACAGCCAACAGATTTCAAATTCAGCAGTTGCAGTAAAATGCAACAAGTAAATTGAAAGAATAGTCAAAACAAATTATTATAATTATTTTCCAAAAATTATTTATGTCATACACAGTATTAAGGGGTTCACTTTCCTGCACTTTCATTTTTTTACTTGCCTGTGAACATTTTGTTTTATTAGTTCCAAAATCTCAGACTGTTATTGCAATTTTTTGATCCACAGCTTCAAGACCTTTAATTTTTCTTTTTTTAAATAGCTTCAAAAAAGACTTTTTTCCAGTTTTCCCAAATCCATTTGTTTTAGCAATAATGCATCATGGTCATGAAGTATAATGCATAGTTGAATTATTTCTGTGGTACAATTGTTAAAACTGCCATGTGATTTATGACAGGGCATTGTCACTCTTCACTGGAAGGTGATTATACTGTTGAACAGGAGCTGCAAAGCTGTGCTCACAAATCAGTGAAGATGCTAGTGTACTTCTTCTCATATTTATTTTGTGCTGAGTGTATGGATTGTATGGCTGATACATGTTCTTCCTGGTGACACTTTTTGTATTTGTAGTCATCTTGTGGATGCAGTGCTGGTAAAAACAGGTACTTCAAGGCTGCAGGATAGTGTAGTATTTAATAAAAAGCTGCTTCACAGCTGCAGAAGGATACGCTTGAATTGAGTTGCTTTTCTGTCCCTGGTTTATCTAGTTTGGGTTTGAGTGGGACAACAGCCTAATTTATCAGCACTCGTAGCAGGGTAGGAAGCAACCGTGTAAGAGCAGCAGTCCACAGCAGGACCCAAACTCATACAGTAGCTACTACCACTACTACTACTACTACTACTAACAATAATAACAACAACAACAACAATAATAATAATAATAATAATAAAGATAAAACATTAATGTAATGGTCCTGGACAAGTTGCAGCCAGGAATGAGTCACCTATAGTATGAGCTGGCATAAAAAACAGCAATCCTGCAAAGCTGACAGCAGAACTCCGTCTAGTGCTGCAATGGTGAGCAGTCTTTTTAAGAAAAGGGAGCTGCCTAAAAAGGCATATAATGATCATGAATCCAATGTTAGCTCTGGCAAGCACAGCATAGTGCTATAATATATTGATGGAGCTCAATGTAATTTTCACAAAAAAACTGGTAGTACAATGCTACTGAAATAATAATAATAATAAAGTAAATGAAAACTATTTATCCATTTATCCTACTTAGTGATGCAAACAAATTAAAATGATTACACTCTTTTGACAATGATACCATTTATAACCAGAGATGTAGGCTATTGGTACCTCTAACCAGTGGCAGCTCGTAGCTAAAATTAGTGGGGGTGCTGCTCCAGAAAATTTTTAGCCTTTGTTTTAAAATTGTGTAAAAGGAAACAAACATGATAAAAGGAAAATTTATTCAGAAACTGAAAAAAAAAATGGATCAAATAGAACAGCTGGAAGCAGGATAATAATCTAATTCTACACTTTATCACATTCAAGAATATAGTCAGGGCCGGATTTTCCTATAGGCTAACTAGGCTTCAGCCTAGGGCCTCAAGATCAAGAGGGGCCTACATTCAAATTGTTAGCAAAATTTTATTATCTCTCATGTAATTTACAAACTTAAAAATGGAAGGTAAAAGGGCCTCATAAGTGGATTAGCCTAGGGCCTCTTTTCATATAAATCCGGCCCTGAATATGGTACACGGTTTTTAAGCACAACACATGCAGAGTAAAAAAAAAAAAACACTACCTTCCACCAGCACGCCAGGGTCGGCACTGCGGGAGCGACAGTGCTCTCTCTCTCTCGCAGCCTCGCGTGCAGCTTCCTATGTGCGCATGCGCACAACAGCCAAACACCACGCCGCAGGAACTATGAAGCGCACAGTTCCATACAAAGATTTTTGTATCTTTTTCAGAAACTGGGGGATGGCTACTGACATTAAGCTTAAGGATTGTATATTGTACAAGTATAAAGAAAGAATTAAAGAAAAAAGGACTCATTATATTAAATGTTATCGATAATATCAAGTGGAAATAGGGGGTGCTGCAGTTCCACAGTGCCTATACGCGAGCCGCCACTGCCTCTAACATACACAATCGCTTCTAACATTTTTAGTGTATTTCAGATCAGCTTCCATCTAATATAGCATCTCGTTTCCATTTGGGATGAAGTTCATTTGAGTAGGGACATCAGCAGACTTCAGTGGTTTCATAGAGGAGTCAATAAATGTGGAGTCATTAGTGTAGAGGGAGAAAAACAAAGGTAACCCTGTGCTAACAGTCAGGGCCTCTGATTAATGTTCTAAAGCTCAGTTTACTACTGTCACGCAACACTATGTTAACATTCTGGCACTTTGGAACATTTACATATTTTATCCGTCAAAAGCAATAAAAGCTGCAAGTCTATAAAATAAATTTGATGAGCAGCAAAGAAACATGCATTGAACCTTCGGAATTCATTGTTGTACAATATGTGCAAGATTGTTATGATACTGCAAAATGAAATAGTTCCCTACTCAATATCTCATAGAGAGATAGTGGTGGACACCACTGCCACATTTTGTAAATAGTCATCACATTAAAATTTTAAACATATTGTGTATTCACAGGTATGAAGTAAAAAAATATCCTGTTTTCACATTTTTATCCTGTTGGCTGCAGTGGTGGTTGTGCATGCATGTGTGAGGTTTGCTGTTCTACATTGCTGTGCTTCAGGTCCATACTGCTTTGATTAATTATTAGTTTATTTTACGATTCTAACCAGACATTCATCTTTCTGCATCCACCAAAAAGGAACAGCGTGTTATTGTCTATTTTCCATGATCTGAAGGAGTATCAGGAGGTGAGAGCCTTTGAGCACAGTAGGAACGCTAACTTTGAGCACAGTAGGGAAACAACATTTTGCCTCTGCAAGGTCTCCTAGAATGGAATTAACATTTCAAGAACAGTCGCATGAGTGTCACAGATGAAGAATGATCAGGTCACCTGTCAGCTTCCAGTATGGCTGACAATACTGAAAGTGCCCAGGTATGGTCTTGGTGTGTGAGCATTGAGCTGTGTGTTAACCTAGGAGACTATGTCAAAAATGCTGGTCAAACAAATTCTGAATTCTTTCGGTATTCATTTTTATACAGATATGGAAAATATTTTGAACTAATCCTCACATAATACACCAAATACCTGGATCACCTGTGTGGAAATAATATGCAAGGATTTATTAGCATTCCACTTTACACTTGGGTAATTTTAAGTCACCAATTAACCTAACATGTACAGTTTCTGGGATGTTGAACCTTCATGTAAAGGCAGACAGTGACTGAATCAGGATTCAATACAAGAATTAGCCCTGCTGATGAAGAACACATTAGTGCATGAATAGGCATGCAGGGCTTTGAAAACAGTATGTAGTTTGAATAAGCAAATAATGGACATGAATCAGTACTTCAGTGCGTGATTACAGAGACTTGCAAACAAATATTTTGCAAATGGCATGCAATTAGTCTGTACTTGTAATATTAGTTGTATGCTTTTGACGAAAGGATAAATAATTAGTAAAACTAGAGGATTTGTTTAGAAAGAGAGCAAATAGTTGAAATATGGCCGGACTGAAAGATGATCATACAAGTCAAGAAAGAAAATCAAAGATTTAATTACAATAAATGTTCTCCATTCATTCATCAACATTCTGCACCCACCAGCCTATCCTAGCAGCAATAAACATTATCCTAATTAAATGGTAATAGGAAGTATAAACTGTTATCAGTGCCCACTCCCACCATTATACTGACACTATGTGAGGAGGCATAGTGTATAACAGGGATTTACTAATTAAACTTTTTATTTCATTAGCTGGCTTCACCCAGAGGTTGATTGTACAGTATTACTGCTGGTATCATTAATCTGTACTCCAGGTGGACTAGGCTAGAAAATGATAAAGGCCTATGACAGAGATTTTTTGGATTCTAGCAAATTTCATTGGATCGCAATCATTTGGTGGCAACAGACTGAACAGATTAAAGCTTCCTTTGATATTTTTTAAAACTGCAATTAAAGTCATTCATCTTATATATAAGGTCAAAAGGCAATATTAATTGAAAAAAATGGGTACACTTTGACAGCCAGCCAAAACACAGGAATTAGAAGCCCACAGTTATTTAAATTTCCTCCTATAGAGAATGCATAGATGACTGGATTGATGGATAGATTGAGGCAGGGAGCTAGAGAAGGACATATCAAGTTATTATTCTGTTACGACTCAGAAGTCAGATTTGAAGCATTCATGTTTCTGTTTTACCTTCATCACTAATCTTTGAAACTATTCTCTTGGCTGAACTTTTAAATTGCATGCTCTGAACACAAAAATAGGCAATATTTGGAACCTATCATACTTAAATGCGTAGAACTAATGTGTTTTCTATCATATTTATTGTGCCCTGTGTGCTTACATTGTTAATGCATATCTCCCTAACAAAAACTATACAACTTTGTTAAAAATAAAAAAAATCAAACCTGAGGAATTTTTTTTTATGGAGGAAATACATTACATATTTTCATCCTTATTATGACTTGATTTCTTAAGTAATATTATTATTGTGGTGATAACAGACAGTCCTTGTGGCAGCGCTCCTAATCCAGAAATACACTAAGGAGATAAAAATGAACTAAAATGGAAAGTTTTATTAAAAAATAAAGACCCAAGAGAGCAATAAACAAAAGGGACAATACAAAGTACAAATAAGGCAAATCCAACTAAGCTGAAACATCTTTAGCACAACCTTTATAGGCTTGATCAAGTAGAGTGGTTTGCCTACTAGCCACCAGAATACGGCACCAGGAAAAGCATTCACATTCCCATCTCTTATATACAGTATCTCTCACTCTCTTTCTCTCTCTCTGCAGACAATGGACAGTCTTTTTACAACTATTTCAGTGTGAACTGTAGTCCCATCTCAATAAGCTTCTAGAGATGAAGATGCGTTTCCATGCCAGAGCCAGTCTTCTGTTAGCTACAGGGACACCAGTTTAGAATTTCCTGTAGCAGCTCCTGGTTTTCTTGCAGCTGCGAGCCTAGAATTTTCTCATAAATGGCCAGGTCTTCAATGCAGCTTCCTGGACTATGTGAAGAACAGCACTGTAATAAACATACTCTTTTGAGACTCTTTGCTTAGCCTCATTCACTCTTGCAAGTGAGTAATACAAGTCTAGCAAATGTTGGGTTGTCTGATTTTTAGCATCCTTGGTGAACATTACATGTTTTCCTTTCTGATATATGGTGGTGCCGCTGCCTCTTACCCTTCTGGAGTACTCGGCACACACTTAGGACTTACAGATCCTTGGGGCCACCGCATTCTTAAACTGGACTATTCAAGACCTCTACTGATGCCAGTGTGGATTCTCTTTTTCCAGGAGGCTGTCAACAGTATCTTGCTCTACCTTGTGGCAATCTGGTGGAGCCATTACCCCGGCCAATATCTTAGCAGTAGCCCCCCCACTCACCCTATATATTATACTCATGCAAGTAGAAGTGTGAACATTAAAGAAATTTAAAGACTAAATGTCATTTTTATTTTTACTTTTACTTCAAAAGATCAGAATTTTTCTTTATTTAAGATCAGAATTTGTCTTTATTTCAATCTTTTGTTAGCAAACTAGTCAAGTTTCTTCTGCAACAGACAGTTTCAGTTTATCAAGTTACATTAAGTTTTATTTTTTATATCCTTTCATTTTATATCTTTTTATTGTATTTTGCTTTATTTCTCCTATTATTGACTTTCCACGATATGACCCTTTTCAAGGTGAATTAAAATTACACTTTTTTCTGTGCAAGTGAAAAGGTCAGTCGCGGTGAATAATACATAGACAACAGAATAATACAACAGAATAATTACAAGTACGCATGGCATAATGTTCAGGTGCATTCAGAAATAAAGTTAACTCATATGAAAGCTGGGACCTTTAACATATGTTACCTGCTTCATCCAAGAGTCAGTTATCACATTTTTGTAAGTTAAATAATTTGGTTACCAATAAGTCATATTCAAAAACAACAGCAACAATAGAAAGTGATTATATGGGTTAGTAGTTTAAATTAAATACATGATTTTTAACATAACTTTACAATGTCAAGTAATTAAAAGTGTAACCTAAATAGACATTCATACACAGCCGACTCCAATTTGAGTAATGTAAAAAATAACCTTGATTAATGTATGATAGTGGTGGTCAATGCCTGTTGCTCATTTTTTAAATTATTCCCAAAAGAACAATACTCAATAATTACCAAAGGAACAATAAGTATTAATACAAAATTCCCAAAATTAACATAATATCACTATCAATATTAACCTATTACAGGAGAAAAGCAACTAAAATATGTTACACAATTATTATCAGTTAAAACCCAGTAAATAACCAAAAACTTGGAAAGGAACCAATTTATTGTATATCAGGCATATTATCTGAAAGATTTTAATTCCAGTCTGAAAATGTACAGAATCAAAAGCAGCTCTTTGGGCCCGGATGAATGGTAACCCACCCTTAGTCTGTTATACCTGTACATTATACAGTTAAGTAACTCTTTTCACACAAGGAAACTGTAGTCCTGCTCTGTCCTTGCTATTTGTCACAATCAGCCTCTTTATGCACTGTAGAAATTATGTACCACAACGTGATCCTTGTTGCATAACCAGTGGCTACGATCTTCTGCCCAGGGAAACAACTGCAGTTCACATTCTAAACCCATGCTCTGCTTTAATCGCTTTAATCACTAAAGAGAGCTGCACCTTTCCCATGTATTGAATTCGTTCAAACATTAATTTGCTGCAGTTCTTTCCAATAATATTCAGCAGATAATACTAGTTCAGTCAATTCAATCTTATGTGTGCTTACATAATTGCATAAATGAATTCCATTCATTTTCAGAGAAGTGACTTTTTGTTCATACTTTTATGGTTAACTTACCTAAAGCAGCAGGAGAACGGTACTGAGGTAACACTTTAGTTTAGGTACTGCAAAAATGCATCTATTACTCATTTACGACTATGTAACAAGACCTTAAACACTTCTTCAGGTCCTCATAACACTTACAAAGCATCAGAGAAGTGTTTATTCATCTCTGCATTGTGACCTACTGATAAAACTTCAGTTTGGAGTGGTCTGAGACACATTTCTTTTGATATCACATATGAGGGACGTTCAAAAAGTTTCCACACTTTTATTTTTTTGTTGGAAACGGTGAAGGCGGGAGAAGTAGTAATTGGACATTAAAAAGTTGGTACGACTCTGGGAAAATTGCATTGTAAGTGAAGGTGACTATAGTAATCCCTCCTCCATCGCGGGGGTTGCGTTCCAGAGCCACCCGCAAAATAAGAAAATCTGCGAAGTAGAAACCATATGTTTATATGGTTATTTTTATATTGTCATGCTTGGGTCACAGATTTGCGCAGAAACACAGGAGGTTGTAGAGAGACAGGAACGTTATTCAAACACTGCAAACAAGCATTTGTCTCTTTTTCAAAAGCTTAAACTGTGCTCCATGACAAGACAGAGATGACAGTTCTGTCTCACAATTAAAAGAATGCAAACATATCTTCCTCTTCAAAGGAGTGCGCGTCAGGAGCAGAGACTGTCATAAAGACAGAGAAAGCAAACAAATCAATAGGGCTGTTTGTCTTTTAAGTATGCGAAGCACCGCGGCACAAAGCTGTTGAAGGCGGCAGCTCACACCCCCTCCATCAGGAGCAGGGAGAGAAAGAGAGATAGAGAGAGACAGAGAAAAACAAACATGCAAAAATCAATACGTGCCCTTCGAGCTTTTAAGTATGCGAAGCACCATGCAGCATGTCGCTTCACTAAGCAGCTGCACAGAAGGTAGCAACGTGAAAATAATCTTTCAGCATTTTTAGACGAGCGTCCGTATCGTCTAGGTGTGCGAACAGCCCCCCTGCTCACACCCCCTACGTCAGGATCAGAGAAAGCGCAAGAGAGAGAAAGAGAAAAGTAAGTTGGGTAGCTTCTCAGCCATCTGCCAATAGCGTCCCTTGTATGAAATCAACTGGGCAAACCAACTGAGGAAGCATGTACCAGAAATTCAAAGACCCATTGTCCTCAGAAATCCGTGAACCAGCAAAAAATCCGCGATATATATTTATATATAGCGAGGGATCACTGTATTTAGAAAAGTGATGTAATTTGTTTTTGAAATTCTCAATAAATAGATAAACAAATAGTTTGAACGACCCTCATATTTAGTATAAGATCTATGAATCCTTGATATTAACAAGTAATTTTACCATCATGTCAATCTGCCACAGAGCATAGGGATGAATAACCCATCTACTGATGTTTTATAAGTCGTGTGATGGGTGCGGCAACACGCTGTATCAGTGCATGCTCAAACCCTCGTTATAAGTGTGATGAAGACCAAAAGAAGCCTTTGTTAAGGTATTGGTATATAAGAGTAAAGGAGTAATAGATGCACTTTTGCAGTATCTAAACTAAAGTGTTACCAGTGCTGATATATGAGCTGCTTGCACACACACTTTTCCTGGCATTCTACTGGGGACTGAGGAGTAAAATAGGAAAATATACAAAATATACAAGTTGGTGTAATCACTGTCAAAGTAAAATTGAAACAGTTAACTAATTCAACAAAACTCCTAAAGGGAAAAAAACTAAAGAAATACATAAAATAGACGTTGACGAAAAACTAAAACAAGTCCAAAAGTCATGATACCAGATAGACCTGAACACAGGTCTATGGTGCTGTAACTACCTTTAGAGAAAGGCATTAAAATTTCTTTTTTAATTAAGGTCTGAGAAGTGAAATGTGATTCAGAATCCGAGCAAAATTCATAAATAAACAGTCGATCCTATCTTTGGTCAGAACCTAATACAGGAACCCAATGGTAAAATCAAAAAGCAAAAGGAAGAAGTCTGGAAACCTGGTCAAAAGATCAAAATCAAAACACAATACAAGTGTATAGAGCAAACCTTTATTTCCTTGACCCCTAGTGACAAGTGCAGCATGACCATGGATGTCCCGCATAACAACACGACAGTAAAACGGTGGCATTGTAGGACAAAATTGGCATTGCCCAATTTGCTAGGCTTAGTGGCACACCAGGCCTGTTACAAAATAACAATGGTGAAAATCAAATGTTGAGCTAATATCTTTCCAGAGGCCCCTTTGCAGACTTTTTGAGCCAGGTGGCTCAATGTGGACTCAAACAAGAAGAATGAGCTGTAAATCAAGGAGAAGGTATACATTCCCTTAAAACAACTTACACTCATCCCATCCTGGATTTTCTCTGGGATATTATCTGGACACACTCTGTGAACTCCCAGGGAAATTTCTCTGTATACCCTGACTGAAAAACTCTGAAACCCGCTCTCTGAAACTAATAGCTGATGAGCCGTTCTCTGTTTGGGGAGCTGAGAACTGACAACCTCTTTCTCTTTGTGGATCAGAAATTGACAATCTCTCCGGCAAGCCAAGTTATGGGCAGTGGACCAAAAAGGCTGAGAAGTAGCCATTAGTTCAAGAAGGAAACTTTAGCATCTAAACTCTTCTGCCATAAAGAGGAATGTGTTTTCCTTTTTCCACAAACAAAGGATCATGCAGCAAGGAGAAAGAGTATGCACCAATGCAAGAAGAATCTTCCACTTTAACCCAGAGCAGCAACAAATTAACAACTCCATAAAAACCTGGACATCACCTTTAAAGACTTGGTATTGTAAATGTATTTATCTGTGCCCAGAACTCTAAATAGCAAGTAAACAGCCAGTCTATCTGTGTTATATGTTATACTGTCTAGTCTGGTCTGTTTGCATCCTGTCTTGTACCTCAACATATATATGCAGTTATCATATTTCTATAATCCTTGTGTTTATCAGTAAATTGTATTATCCGGTTTCTTAAAATGAGTAGGTTTGAGTTACCTTGATATAAGTCTAAAGGCCACTACAGAGAAAGTTAAGGTAAGTAAAGCAGGAGCCTTGCCAAATTATTTGATTCGTCACCTGTATTTTCAAAAGCAAAACTGATGATTAATTAACCAAGTTAAAATTCATCTTTCCATTTCTAACATTTATTGGTATTCCTCTTGGTGGAAACGATAAATCACACGCTTTCCTACATTTATTGACATCCCCGGGTGAGTGTTTTATTGATTATTAATTATCAATTCCTACAGCATCCAAGATCAAACAAAATCCATCCATCCATTTTCCAACCCGCTGAATCCGAACACAGGGTCACGGGGGTCTGCTGGAGCCAATCCCAGCCAACACAGGGCACAAGGCAGGAATCAATCCTGGGCAGGGCGCCAGATCAAACAAAATGATGTGGAAAAATAACAAAAAATTAACAACTTATGAGAAAGGTTTCTAGCAAAAAACAAATATTAAACATGATTAATAATTAAATCCTTCAGGAATATATGTATACTTTAATTTAAACACTTACAGAAAGCCCATGAAAAATTCAACATAAATGCCAGTATGGAATGTATGGAACACCGGAGGAGCTACTCAGTGCACCAAGACACTGCCCTAATATTGAAAATACATTAATAAAATCTGGCTCATGACAAGTAGATACAGTATTTGTAAAACAACAATACAGGGGAATCTTCATAGAAAGGACACTTTCATCTGTGTTCCATTCCCAGCAATGTATTCATTTCATTTAAGATCATGGAGAAGCTAGAATCTGTTCAAGAGAATAATTAAATTATTCATTTTTCATTTAAGACAATCTTCTGGAAAGAATTGTGGAAAGATGCTGCACTTGATAATTTGAAACATGCATAGTATGTCTACAAGTCTCTGTACAAATACAGCACATTCTGTTCTTAATAAAGCCCAAGGCAAATAATTTTTATTTTTCCTCTTCAATGAATATCTATACCTTACATAACAGCCTGAAGGCTCCTCTTGTGGAATGTTCTATTTGGCTTTAAATTGATTTCTTTACAGACACAATAAAAAAAGCATTCAACTCTGATTTATGAATTTGCCTTTCTCTTCAGTTTATAAAGGCAAAATTATCATACAATACTTTTAAAAATGATAGTAAACAAAAACATTTAAAAAGTAAATAGGTGCAGATCTTCAGGTAATGATATACATGTATGCAGGAGGCTTTGGATCCAGTAATTTACAGAATGTTTAACTTTATTATTCTAACTGGATATGAGAAAAATCTTATAACATGTAAATAGTTCCTGCTTATATTGTAACCAAGATCAAATTTTTCCTAGCACTCCCAACAGCTCATCCCATGCCTGGGACCAAAATCTGGCCACCACATACAAGTTCTCACGTACAGTATGTGATACAATCATGCAGCTAAACTGATAATGCTGTCTGATCTGATCAGCCAGTACCACAGTGGTGTCTCCTCTCAAAATAGACTGGCACATCAAACATGATTAAAATATAAAACAACTACATGAGTATATTTTTTCATAAATCTCTTCAAATGCTCTTTCTTTAAATTTTCTCTGTTTGATTCTTTAATGAATTAATCTGAAATTTTTTTTGCTAATTTAAAATGTTATTGTGCCATCTCATTATGCCATAAGACGTCTGAACAAATGCAGCACAGAGCTGCCTTTTATTGATTGATTGATCAATCGATTCATTCATTCATTCAATTAACTTCTACCTGGCAACATTTGGTGCAAGGTAGGGCGTACTGTATATGGAATACTAGTGCAGTGCATCTCAGGGCACAATTACATAAACACGGGGCAACATAAAGCTGGCAATCAACTTAATCTGCATATTTGTGGTACATGGAAAGAAAATTTTAGGATTCACTGGAAAATGTCGAGGTCACAGGGTGCTGCAAATGTCAACCCACACACATTCCTAGGCTGAACCATAGGTGTCCGAAGATGTCATACAGCAGCACTGACCACCATGGCACCAGAACCGTGACACACAAAATAAGGATTTTAGCCTAACAAACCATATTTAAATTGAAAAAAGAAACAAAACTGCCTGCACCCCTAAGGCCTTGTGAAAAGCTCACCTGCTTTCCACAAATTCAGCCTTTCCATCTGTCATCTTCCTAGCACCAGACCATTTTTACTTCCCACCAAAGAATGTTTTCTTCTGCCTCCACCTCCTTTGCTTTCTTCTTGAAGGAAACAAATACTTTTTTGAACTTCTGGGAGTTATTTGGAAGGGATGGCCCGATGAACTTTCCAGTCCTGTAACTCTAGCTATAATGGAATCGGCTAGCTCAATGTAATGGGACTGTCTCTCACTAGCAGCATGCCCACTTAAATGGAAATGTGAGGTGTTATGTTCCTTTACATCACATTGTAAATTAACAATACAGCCATCTTGTAAGGAATACATACAATGAAAAAAAAAATTCCTACAACATTCTACCAAACATGAGTAGTGGATTAACTATATACAAAGGATGGGAACACAGACACCAATTTCTCTGTGGAGCTTTTTTATGCCGAAGTAAACTGTGTGTAGCAGCTGTGAATATTCCATGTCCACAATGCACATTATTAATCAATTTGCAGTATGTAATCTTATTTATTCAGACAGGACAGCTGAAAACTAATCCTCACCTAATTTTGTTGTATTTGTAACAATGACAATAAACATATTCTGATTCTGATGTGCAAAGAAGGTGTTAACTAGAGGCTGAACACTAGCTCTATACATATCACAATAGTAAAAAATTAAAATATATTAAATATTGTCATGTCATGGCTTAAAAAGTGAATTTATCAGCTACTGTATTAACTTAAAAAGATTTTTTTATATATAAACTGGGTGTCATAAAACCTGAAAGCTTACATTTTCTTAGTCATTTGTTCCAGTCATTAAGAGCTGTAAGCTCAAAGGACTTACGACCACATTCAGTGTGGGTTTTAGAATTGTTAAGGGTAATAAAATTTTTCTCGGACCATAGATTAGAATTACAGCCTGAAAAGGTCAAGAGTTTACGTAAACAGAGGTGTGATTCACCAGTTAATGAATTGTAAATAAACTGAAACCATTGCAACTGTCATCTTATATTTAAAGATGTCCAGTTCACTCATGTGCGAAGAGCTGAGTGGTGTGTCTGAAATAAACCTTCAGTAATAAAATGGATGACAGCACGGTAAATGGTTTCCAGTCTACTAAGGTATCTATTGGGATAGAACCTGTAAATAATAACGTCATAACGTAAAATGAGGTGAATAGTCATTTTTACTAGACACTTAGCAGAGTTGTTAAAGGATGCCATATTATGATGCAATAAAATCTGCTTTTAGCTTTTATTGATGCTTAGTAATTTGAGTATTAAAGGAAAGAGAGGAGTTTGACCACATCTCCGTATTACTAAGTAGAAACAGAATTTTCACTTGTATAAGTTGATATGGTCTGGTGACAAGATCAGCAATGTTAGTCAGTAACTCTGTCCCTCGATTACAAGTCACATAATATGACATCAGCTTTAGGTAAATTTCTTTAAATTACTGCATTTGTTAGTACTTACAATATGTTGCTAATCACATATGTGAGAATGTTCAATATGGCATACTTACTGCATATTCAGAAAACTGTATGCCTCTGTACCTTTCCTTTTGCAAGCTAACAATCTAATCCGTCTAACAGTCCGTATCTCTGTCTGTCTGAGATCATATTGTTGTTACATCATGCGTTATGAATATTCCGTTAAACATGGCAGCTTATAAAGGATAAAATATAATTTCCCGTTATCTATGCAAAACTAACTTTCCATTTTAATTAAGCAAATTATCATGTGAATTTAATATTAACATTAACTTACGAGAATTATATCTAACAAATGTATAAAACTGAAATTTTAAGTCTCTTTGAACATGATATTTTAATTGGCTACATATGAAGAAACATAGATAGATCAGAAAAACAAAACCTAGTGGTGTTTTAATACAATTTAGTGTGTTTCTCAATAAGATATCTGACGAATGGTGGACAGAAATTGAGGTTACTGATGAAAATGCTCAATGGAGACTGAAAGAACTTGTGTACAGTAATTGGTTACAGTTAGTCAAGACAGCCAAGTACAGGAGTAGTAGTACTACATTAGTAACTCATAATTTCTCATGGATGTAGTTTGACTTAATTTGATCCTACCAGGGAAAACAAGAAAGGATTATTACAGCAAAGAGTTCTTGAGGACTGAACAAACTTTACCTGTCCCGAAGAAACCTAGTTTCTGCTGATTCATGTTGATAGGTGGACACCTCATGAGTTTAAGATTCTTTCTGACAAAGTGTCCACATTGAAGGCTGGTGGTAGAATTGTGATATTGTCAGATATTTGTTAGTGGCATCTAGAGGGTCTATAGGCACAAGCAGAGTCTAGTTTGAACGCTACAAGATATCAGACCATCATTGCTGATCTGGTACATTCCTTCATAGCAGAAGGTTATCTGTTTAGGAACTGTCTTTTTTATCTGGATAACGCTCTGTGTTGTAAAACTACAGGGAGATTGACTCGAAACAGGCCCTGAACATTCTATAATATTACTCTCGCTAGGACGAAGCAATCTGAATGAAGCAACCTGCAATGTGCTCCTCAGTATATGGAGCTTCGAACAAGCCGGGATGCCCCTGTGTCGGAGCGATGAGGTAAGCACCGGACAGCTGTTGCGATGTTTAACCTCCGTTTGCAAATTCTGGGTGCATACTGCCTGTACCTCTTCACTCAGTCACTCGACTTCTCATCAGGATGGTGCTGTACAGTATTGAGCAGCTCATCTTCATGGTGTGAACTTATTAAGTCACCAATTCATTTAAACGATGTCAGAATCAACTGGATGATCGTGAGTTAATGGAGGGTTATTTCCAACAAGATGGAGCAACATGCTCCACATTGGCAAGTAGCATGGCAGAAACTGAGTCCTTCTTCGGCAACAGGGTAATTTCAAAGGGGCTAAGGCCACCACGGTCGCCGGATCTGACATCACCAGACTTCTTCCTTTGGGGTATGCTCAAAGGAAAACTCTATCGGAACAAGCCGCGCACTGTAGAAGATTTGAAGGAAAACATCCAACATGAAATTTCTGCTATTCCCCCTGAGATGTTTGCCGATACATTCAGGAACATGGAGTGCCGCGTCGAAATGTGTCTGGCAGAAAACGGAAACCACTTCCAGCATTGTATGTAATGCAATCGATTACATATACGTCAAGGTATATAGAGTATGTTTTTGGTTCAGAATGCTTCATCCTAACGAGTGAATCTCCCTGTAGTAGAGTTTTGCTAAAATAGAAATGATTTTGGTCTAGTTTGCAGCAACTTCTCCCTTTATAAGATCTAAATCCATTTGCGCGTCTGTAGTACGAAGTGAAGCAAACCATTCGGAGCAGAAGGTCTACAATAACAATGTGACACACTGAACTTACCAAGGATTAGAATTACTGTGACATAATTTCATAATTTTATTGAGTTCCATGTCTCAACAATTTAAAATAACAGACCTAACTTTTCCCTAGGGGTTGATTGTCTCAATCTTTTCATTGAGTATTAACCGCTGTGGCAACCCCTAACGGGAGCAGCCAAAAGAAGAAGAAGAAGATTAATCTTTTGAATTATAACATGCAAAACAGAGTTCTCAGACAAAAAAAAATGTGTTAATTATTCAATAATAAATAAAAACAAAATCAAATCAATCAGCATGAATTAAACAGCTATCCCAGTGCTTATAAAATGATTCTGTGATTAAAGCACTGTTTCCATGCTGCTAAAATATTATGTATTTTCATTTAGAGTCAGGAGTTTTGGTGCCTTGAAGAAACATTTTTACTGCACAACGCCTACTCTTTTATCCAAGTGAAGAATTTAAAATGATCTGTGATACTTTTTTGTTAAGTGTACTTTCTTGGCATTTTCTTTGAGGGTGAAAATATAAAATGGGATGTTATACAGAAGCCTACACTGGGTCATCCTAAATAGTACAAAAATTCATTTTGGCAGTATAATTTAGCAATCTATTGCAAATTTCATAAGTAACATTCTTCTGTGACGCATAACCTAGCAATCAGAGAGAAGATAAATCACAAGGCTGACTCCCACATTCCTAAGCAAGACATGGCAACATCGTATCCACAGATATCTCCAAAAAGCAGATCTGTCCAGCCTCAGTGCAGGGCAGCTGAAACTGATCAGAATTTTGTGCATATAATAAGCTATAAAAGGCTCTTCAGTAGAATACTAACAATCCCGATGCATCTGAAAAAGCTCTGTATTAATATTCATGTTCAAATGTTCAGTTTCTCCCACATAACAACATGACAGTTGCCAAACATGGATCATATGGGACTTCGTATTGTTGGCAGCCAAACCTTCCAGATAAAACCTTTCAAAGATGAACAGCTACTATTTCAGAGACATTTGGTAAAGATTTAAGATTAATTAAATTTAAATCACTCAGCTGGCAAAACTGTGGCTTCAGCACAAAGTTTAAATCCTACTTGGAATTTAAATTAGTTAACTGCAGAATATCGGACATAAGCAGACTAGAGAAATGTAGATACTGTGCTAATGAGTGAGCTTTTAAATTGCAGAAGTACAAAAAACACATGTGGTGAAGTGCTTTTGACCTATTTTTGCTCAGATACTTTTTTTTTTTTCAACAGAAATAGAGATCTGTTAATGAATCATTTTTAGACGTTATCAAGGTAGCATGTGTACATAGCTGTTTCAGATGTACCTTATGCATAATAAATATACTTGACAAGGTTTCTAAGGTTTATTGTCTGTGATAAAAAGAACTAGAGGTATGTCGGCATCTGGCACATTTTGTTAAAATCTATGCTTGTGTCAATTCATTTTAAAAATAACAGTCATGCCATCCTTCTCTGTGCCTCATATTGCCATTGGAAGAGCTTCTTTTTGCCATAATAGCCACTGGTTTATATATTTAGATAGTAAAAAAATTTGGCCAAAGCCATAAAGAGGAACTCTGTTTTCATTTCAGCATCTCTGTGACATTAGCCATATTCACTGCAGAAGCTAAGTTTTTATTTTGTCTTAAATCTAAATTTGATTACTCCATAGTTATATAAATATTTCTAGTGTTAGACTCTTCAGTGTTATACCAGCCTTATGATGGATTTGCTTTCACGGAGGAAGTTTGTTTTGCTGCATTGTTGTACACTTTAAGAGATGTGGCCAAGGATTGCTGCTTTTGTAGCAGAAAAAAGGCCCCCAAAGACAACAAGAGCTCACAGGTATAATATATTACATAAAAGAATGAAGGAGGACAAATTATGAAAATATATATGCTGTTCTCTGGAAGCCCCTATTTCCAAGTTACCCTTGAACCTTCAGTTGCATTTAATTAATAATCACCCAGAACTGCTTCTGCTCTGTCTTCCTCTGCATATAAAAAGGTGCCAGGATTTCTCTGTTATATCCTGGTGCTCTATTAGGCAGCTCAGAGCTGGTTCCATGCCAGTTCCCCTTGGCACCTCTTTTAATATGTTGCCTAAAGTGAATTAGAATGATACTGCTATCCCATAGCAGCAATGTCTTACTGGCAACTGAACAGATTTTCTTACTCTCCATTCTTGCGTTGCTCGTGTCCCTTTTTTTTCCACCCTGCACTTGGCAGTCTTTTGCCAGGCAAACAACCTGTCATGGTATCTTAAAATAGGCTTCATATAGCAATGTCAACAAAAATCCTCTTTCTTCAGATATACAAGAAGGCACGCTCATGTAGCCACCTTGCTAATTTTAACAGCACTGAATCTAATTTATGATGAAGGTGAGAGAAGTTTCACAGAGCAAATGAAGCAAAGCACCACCTGCAATAGGAAGAGTGTAAAAAGATTCTTGAGAACTTCAGAAATAAAGCAAAACCAGACTTAAATGACTCGCCATTTTATGATTTTTAAAACAAAGTACACTGGTTTGGCCTCAGCCTGAATGAAGGAAAAAAAATTGATGAGTTCCCAGAATGAATATGAATAACAGTATGTACTCAAAATATTTACTGTTTCTTTCTTTCTTTGTTTAAACAGTTGCCAGAAGTGTTATAATGTACAACCACGCCTAATAAAAGATATTCACCCATTCCTGTCTTTATCCTCTTAGAACAAGGTAAGAACACCCATCCATCACAGAGGATACTCATTCCCTTGAACCTAAGGCTCTGGAGCTCTGTGGCTGCAGTAATGCATCACCATTGAAGAAAAGGAAAGTGTCTGTGTCTTTAAGTTAATTAGCATTATGCGAAATAACTGTGATCATAGGTAATAAAACTATATTTTTCAGCTCATGGTGTGGGTACCCCTTAAATATTACTTTTATTCTGCTTACTGTCCTTTTAGAAGATACAGGTTATATGTTCTCAAAATTAATCCTCATCTTCCCGTGTCCCTCTATTAAATTCAGAAGGTTTGAAAAATTAATGAAATCTTTAAGAAACACCAGGCGAAAAGGATCAGGCATAAGGAATGTACATGGGGCCTTTGACAAGTTCTCAAATTTTCCTCCACAACTTGTAAAATGAAAGTGATGCCCCGGTTATGAAGAAAAGGTTCAGGTCTGAAGACAAATGTGGAATTATGCATGGGGTACATCACCCAGCTCATCTTTTCAATCTACTTAGTCTTCTGTACATATAATCATCTACCCATTTGATGTGCCTTCATATACAACTTCGTGGCAGATTTTCCTGCCATTGCTGAGTTCTTCTGTCTCTATTGTCTCTAAATTCCTCTTTCTAGCTCCATATTTTTCAAACATATTTGCCCTTGACTTCCATTTCAGGTGTTTTAGATGAATGGATCCTGGTGGTCTTTCAGTCAAGTATGCAAGTATATGCGTGATGTCAACCATCTAGAAATAGTAATAAATCCTGTTATTTTTAGTGCATAATGCCACTGTGATGCCCCATGGTCACCACCCTCTGTTATGAGAAATCAGTAGTTATGTACCAAAATGGACCAGGGCAAATGAGGAGACAGGCAACACTTCCTTTGCAAAAATGAAGCAGAAGTTTATTTTAAACGAGAGAACTAAAGTGCCAACAGTGCATAAATTAAATCAATAAATAACTCTGCCTTTAAAAAATCTGTGTCAGTGTGCAAAAATATCCATGAATAAATAAATTTAAATAAATTTTAAATCCAAGTAATCCATCCATAATGTATTCCCAATTTTTCTTTTGTCCGGACCCAGGGACAAATCTTCCTTGCTTGTTCTCAGGTGTCCTGGTCTGTCACCTCTGCCAGTCACCTCAAACCTTATTCTGTAGCCCGTTACATGATGATCTGCCATCTCAGTCAGACTCTGAGCTGCCAACTCAGCCTGTCACCACATCTCACCCTCGGACTCTTTCCCTTTAATTGATGCCAATATGCTTCGGATACCTCCATAACAGCCATTAGCTTTGCTCCTTTATACTGTTTAGCAAAGCCAATGCCATCTGTCCCAACCTTGCTAACCGGAATCCATTGTACCAACTATTCATATCTTTTCTGCTCTTGGCCTGTTCCGTCTTTCGCTCCCTGTCTAGCACTAACCCACATTTTTATTTTGTGGCAACCTACGTATGACGTTAATCTGCATCCAGCCCTGCATGTAGGCCCTCCAACCAGCAGGGGAAAAAAAACGGGGGGTTGGTGGCAGAATTGGCACTCCAGGTGTCATACAAAACCTCACACTGGTTCCATTCCATCTGAACTAGTGTGGTGCTGAGGTGTCACCTGTTGGATGGCTGCACTCGGGTCCTAATCTGGGATCCTGAGTTGGTTTGTCATGTGGTGGGTGCGGCAATGTGCTGTATCAGAGCGTGCTCCTAACCTCCTCCTCCTCCTAATTATTCTGACACACGGTAATTGCACATAGTCACAGTTAGAGCGGACAGAGATGCAAGTACATGCGGGAAGCACAAAGGTGGAGGTCTAGCTCTCTATGTCAATACACGGTGGTGTAACTCTGGACATGTTAACGTCAAAGTCTCCACTTGCTGCAGGGACATCGAACTGTTGGCCGTAAGTTTGCGTCCCTATTACTTGCCCAGAGAGTTTGGACACGTCATTGTTGTTATTGTTTACATCCCTCCTTGGGTGGACGTGGAGACAGCGAGTGACATCATCCATTCTGCTGTTGCTAAGTTACAAACGCAGCACCCTGAGGCGCTTGTGCTAATCGCTGGAGATTTTAACCATGTGACGCTGGACAAAACATTACCTGCCTTCTCCCAGTATGTGGACTGTAACACCCTGGGAAATAAGACTATTGACTTACTGTATGTGAACGTTAAAGACGCATACAGCGCAACCCCGCTGCCTGCGCTTGGGAAAGCAGATCATAACCTGGTTCTGCTTCAGCCTCACTACAAACTAAGAGTGAGGGTCCTACCTACAACTACACGATCATTCAGGAAGTGGACCCCGGAGGCTGAGAATACTCTGAGAGACTGCTTTGAAACTACAGACTGGGATATCCTGCAGGGATCACATAGTGAGAACATTGAGGAGGTTGTTGACTGCACTACTGACTACATCAACTTCTGTATGGACATTGTAGTTCCAGTAAGAACTGTACGCTGCTATGCTAACAACAAGCCATAGATTACAAGTGACATCAAGGGCCTTTTGAACCAGAAGAAAAGGGCTTTTAAAGGCGGTGATCAGCATGAGCTCAAGTGCGTGCAGAAGGAACTTAGAGTCCAGCTCAGGGCGGCGAAGGAGCAGTACAGGAGAAAGCTGGAGCAGAAGTTGCAGAATAACAGCATGAAGGAAGTGTGGGATGGGATGAAGATCATCACTGGCTGCAGCTCGAAGCGGGGTGCCACCATCGAGAGAGACGTGAAGAGAGCAAACCAAATGAACAACTTCTTTAATAGGTTTGACCACCCTAACCCACTCTCACTCTCACCTCGGAGTACTGCACCCTCTGCACATCCTTCTGCTGATACCAGCATAGGAGAGACATCCCCACACACAATTACAACAGTGCAGGTGAGCAGAGAGCTGAGGAGACTTCGTGCCAGCAAAGCAGCGGATCCAGATGGAGTATCGCCACGACTGCTGAAGGTCTGTGCATCGGAGCTGGGGTGTCCTCTACAGCACATCTTCAACCTGAGCCTGGAACAGGGGAGAGTCCCGAGGCTTAGAAAATCATCTTGCATCACCCCAGTCCCAAAGGTATCACGTCCTAGTGAGCTGAATGACTTCCGGCCTGTTGCTCTGACGTCACATGTGATGAAGACCATGGAGAGGCTGCTACTTCACCACCTGAGGCCACAGGTTCAACACGCCCTCGACCCTCTGCAATTCGCATATCAGGAGAAGGTGGGAGCGGAGGATGCCATCATCTATATGCTACACCGATCCCTCTCCCACTTGGACAGAGGTAGTGGTGCTGTAAGAATTATGTTTCCAGACTTCTCTAGCACCTTCAGCACAATCCAACCTCTGCTCCTTAGGGACAAGCGGACAGAGATGGGAGTAGATTCATACCTGGTGGCATGGATCGTGGACTATCTTAAAGACAGACCTCAGTATGTGCATCTCGGGAACTGCACGTCCGACATTGTGGTCAGCAACACAGGAGCGCCACAGGAGACTGTACTTTCTCCGGTCCTGTTCAGCCTATATACATCGGACTTCCAATACAACTTGGAGTCCTGCCACGTGCAAAACTTCGCTGACGACACTGCTATCGTGGGCTGCATCAGGAGTGGGCAGGAGGAGGAGTATAGGGACCTAATCAAGGACTTTGTTAAATGGTGCGACTCAAACCACCTACACCTGAACACCAGCAAAACCAAGGAGCTGGTGGTGGATTTTAGGAGGCCCAGACCCCTCATGGACCCCGTGATCATCAGAGGTGACTGTGTGCAGAGGGTGCAGACCTATAAATACCTGGGATTGCAGCTGGATGATAAATTAGACTGGACTTCCAATAGTGATGCTCTGTGTAAGAAAGGACAGAGCCGGTTATACTTCCTTAGAAGGCTTTCGTCCTTCAACATCTGCAATAAGATGCTGCAGATGTTCTATCAGACGGTTGTGGCGAGCGCCCTCTTCTACGCGGTGGTGTGCTGGGGAGGCAGCATTAAGAAGAAGGACGCCTCACACCTGAACAAACTGGTGAGGAAGGCAGGCTCTATTGTTGGCATGGAGCTGGACAGCTTGACATCCGTGGCAGAGTGACGGGCACTGAGCAGGCTCCTATCAATTATGGAGAATCCACTGCATCCACTAAACAGTATCATCTCCAGACAGAAGAGCAGCTTAAGCGACAGACTGCTGTCACTGTCCTGCTCCACTGACAGACTGGGAAGATCGTTCTTCCCCTAAACTTTGCGACTCTTCAATTCCACCTGGGGGGTAAACATTGACATTATACAAAGTTATTGTCTGTTTTTACCTGCATTTTTATTACTCTTTAATTTAATATTGTTTTTTGTATCAGTATGCTGCTGCTGGAGTATGTGAATTTCCCCTTGGGATTAATAAAGTATCTATCTATCTATCTATCTATCTATCTATCTATCTATCTATCTATCTATCTATCTATCTATCTATCTATCTATCTATCTATCTATCTATCTATCTATCTATCTATCTATCTATCTATCTATCTATCTATCTATCTATCTATCTATCTATCTATCTATCTATCTATCTATCTATCTATCTATCTATCTATCTATCTATCTATCTATCTATCTATCTATCTATCTATCTATCTATCTATCTATCTATCTATCTATCTATCTAAAATCACCAGGCTGTGCTTAAACACTTTTGAAATCAATTAATAAATAAGACCCTTAAAACACCTCCGGACTTGACTTACAACAGCTAGAAGCTATTGGCATCCATATTACTAAACGAGAATGGTAAACCGGATGGACGCAGGGACATCCGGACATGGGCCGTGGACGCAAAAGACGTACTGCGCAGGCGCCCCCACAAAACCCCCCTTCCAAGCATGGAAACCGGATGGAAAGCAACGTGAAATAAGAAATGAGGCGCCCATAGCACACAGAAAAAAGGAGTCAGACGCCGGTGCCGCACACAGCGCTGCACAAAGCCCATGGCACACGAAACGGAACACACACAAAGAAGAGAATTGAGACCCACGACACACAAAGCCCCCCTCCAGTAACTGAAATAAGAAATGAGGCGACGCGCCCCTAGAACACCAAAAAGAAAGGAGTCACACGCAAGTGCCACATAGCACACGAAACGGTACGCACACAAAGAAGAGGATTCAGACCCACGACACACAAACACCCCCTCCACTAACAGAGATAAAAAAAGTGAGGCAACGCGCCCCTAGCACACAAAAAAAAAAGAAGTCAGACGCGAGCGCCACACAAACACATTGGACACGAAACGGGACAGACTACGGACATAGCACACAAAACATACACAAAAAGGAGGATTCGGACCCACGACCACACTAACATACATAAGAAATGAGACACAAAGCCCCATTACTGAACGAACCGTCCGTATTAAACATACGTCATCTGAACACATTCAAATTATGTAGCATAGGTCGATCTCATTACACTGATGCACTATTAACCATTCAACTACAGAAAAGGCTCCATATTAACAGTGAGTGCGATCCTCCTTATTACTTATCCATATTTCTAATGCTGAAGAACAAACAAGTCATGAATTCACGATCACGGGTACAAAACGATACGGCTCGAGTGATGGGACCAAACACACAAACCCGCATGAAAAAAAACAATACACGTCGGCGCCTACAACGCGCTTCTGAAACCCCGGAAGAAAAAATGTCTCGGCTCCAAAAACGCAAAGCTCAACTAACACAGTTACAGAAACGAGCGCAGATGGACAGACACAATGAACGTAGACGCATGCAGCGCGCGTCTCAAAGTGCTGCATCGATACAGGCAAGGGTTCAAAACGAAACACCTCGAGTCTCAGAGATACAAAAACGGCAGCGAAGGGACAAAATAAATAAACGCAGACGTCTACAACGCGCATCTGAAATGCCGGAAAACAGGCAGGCAAGGCTCCAAAAAGAGAAAGCTCCACTAACCGACATACAAAAACGGACAAGGCTCAATACAAACAATGAACGCCGTAAACTGCAACGGGCTTCCCACACAGCACAGGCAAATCGATTACAGCTCCAGAATAGCACGTCCCAAATCCTGCACATGCAACGACGCGCCTCTCAAACGGCACAGACAAAAGATACACGTCAAGGACTTCAACGACAGACACCTGCTAAACGATTGCGCCAGTTAGCTGACAACGCGTTCAATAATGAGTCCACTATTCATGAAAATTTATTGGGATTAATGAATGTCATTTGCAATCATTGTCATTCACTTAACTTCCCTGAAGAAACAACTGGCAATACAAGTAATGAATTTACACGTTGTTGTCAAAAGGGTCATATTAGACTGCCTCCTTTACATTCATATCCTGCATATCTACAGAAGCTTCTAACTAACGAAGTACCTGAAAGTAAAAACTTTATGAACTGCATTAGATCCTACAATAGTTCATTTGCTTTTGCATCTAATGGCATCCAGTCACTTACTCAACACCATTGATAAACTTCTACAAACGTTGATGAATAATAATATTCCCTTTGGAGGAAAGGTACTTTTATTAGGAGGAGATTTTACACAGTGCTTAGCTATTGTTCCACATGCCATGCGCTCGGCTATTCTTCAGTCCACCTTAAAATACGCAGACAATTAGCATTGCTTTCAAAAGAGTTACGGAGATATTTGGAACAGCAATCTCATTACACCAAATACCCCTTTTAACACAACGAACTAACTATATTATGTCCAAAAAATATTAATGTTGATCACATTAATAACCAGGTCATTTCATTACTTCCTGGAGAGGCACAGCTCTTTCTAAGCTCTGACAAAGTTGACTCTGATGACGACAATGACCATCTTAATTTCCCCTTAGAATATTTGAACACTATTAACCCAGCCGGATTACCACAACACAATCTTAGCCTTAAAAACGGAACAATATTCATGCTATTAAGAAACCTTAACACTAAACAGGGTTTATGCAATGGTACACGTTTAGTCGTCAACACCATGCCACACAATGTTATTGAAGCAAAACTTCTTAAGGATCACATGCTAACAATACTGTTCTAATTCCTAGAATTGACTTTACAAGTTCTGACCTGGAATTACCTTTTACACTTAAACGGCGACAGTTCCCCATTAAACCTGCCTTTGCCATGACCATCAACAAATCACAAGGACAAACCATGGACAAAGTTGGCATCTACCTCTCTGAGCCCGTTTTTGGACATGGACAACTTTATTTGCTTCCTATATGCGTCATCTACACCTTCACACTATGCTACATCTCATTCATACATCACGCTCTTCGTAATTTCACAACACCAGGGGTTGGCGAGCAAAGCGAGCAGGGGGCAGAGCCCCCTAGTTTGTTCAGAGGCAGTCCTAAGACTCGTAATGCTTTTACCGGCATAAAAATCCTAGCCTGGATAATTGGAATCTTTGATTCTGCAGCAATCAAGGTATCATTGCATAAGCCTTGTAACCAACAAAACGAATGCAGTCCAGTAGTGATGAGTGAAAAAGTCACACAAACTGAATTTGCAGTGAAATGCAGTGTTTTGCTTTGCAATAAAATGTGCAAAATAAACTGCATTTTGTTTGCAGTGAAATTTATGCCATTTACAGTACACAAGGTGTTTAGATCTTGTCAGAAGCATTTATGTGTTTTAATTATGCATGCATCTGCCTATCAAAAAAAAATTAAAAAATGACCAGAAGTGTGCACATCCTCAGTTATGATAAACATGGTGAATGAGTAGGATGACGGTGGCTGGATTTCCTGTGGAAAAAACACAGTAATGTGCACAATGATGTATTTTGGTGTGTCTTTGTTTGTAAAATATGTAGTGTGCCAATATCTCTCTCTATATATAAAATCCAACTTTTGTCTGTCTGTATGTCTAACCTCTTTTCACAAGAGAACTACTTAACGGATTTAGATCGGGTTTTTTTCTATAATTTGCTTCAACATTTTGCGACCTCTCTCTTTGCGCTAAGTATCATAGTTCGGTTGCAGTACCGATTTATTTGTGCGAATCCGAGAGACACGCAGCAGGCCGAGGGGAGGGAGGTGGGGCACTACTCACTCACGCGCCAACCTTAGGGCATATCTTACATCCGCTTAGCTAGCAAACGAGAGGACTACTTAACGGATTTAGATCAGGTTTTTTTCTGGAATTTGATTGAACATTCCGGTTGATTTTGCGACTTCTCTCATCGCGCTAAGAATCATAGTTCGTTGCAGGAGTGATATATATTCGCACTAATTTTTTTTTTTTTTGGTGTAAATATGTTTTATCTAACTGACTTACTTTAACCTTTCTTATTTCTATTTGTCTGTTTTATTTCATTCTGTCTGTTACCTGTTATTAGATGCAACTGAGAAGGCAAATTTCATGTTTTCTTGTGTAAACATGACTAAATAAAGAAACCTAAACCTAAACCTAATCCGAGACAGAGGCTGCGGGCCGAGGGGAGGGGAAATCGTGATGTCAGGAGTGGGGAGTCGGTTTATCTCTGCGTTTTGGATTGTACCTTGCCTTCGCTTAGCTAGCGATACCCTTTTGTTTATTGGTTTTTAAAGTTTGTCTTGTTTCACTACTAAGTGGACGAAGCCACGGGAGACAGCTAGTACAAAATATACTACAATCCTTCTTGTTAATGTGAACTAAAGACATAAATAGAATTGATTTTACCAGAGTGGTAGAGATTACATGCATTATTCAGCCACAGAAAACACAGCTAAAAACGAAGCTGAAAAAATTTATGAAAATGTAATCTTGCCTGTTTTGCCCATTACTACAGTATAGTAGTTTGGTAAATCTGTCTAGCTAAAAGGGCATTGGTTCTCTACATGATATCTGAAGTTGAAAAGACAGTAAAACCTCATGATCAGCCTTGCATTAGGGTTCTCCCAGAAGGTGCACTGGGACAGTGAATTCATCTACTTCAGCTGTGTTTAAACTTTATATTCTCAACCTCATGACTTTATCTTGTATTGGAGTTGTGCTTTAACTGCAGCAGCTTCTTCAGTGTCTGACCTGCATGTAATGACTGGTGGAGCTGACTTTAGTGAGCAGTTTCTTATATGCGTGCTGCAGTAACTTTTTTGATGTGTGACTGATGAGATTCCCTCATTATTTCCGCATTTCGAAAATAAGACTCTCCCACTTTTTCTGATGCTTCATTCGTTCTTCTTAACTGGAACAATGGTCTCATTATATGAGGTTTGGAATTACAAATTGGTGAGCCATGACCACTGTCTGCATTCATTTTGATTTACCCTAAATCTATATATAGGAAAAAAATTATATATATTAATAAGGGAGAGTAATTGCCAGAAAGACAGAAACTGCATTTTACAGTATATATTATTTTTGTGAACCTTTGCTAGTCTTTCTTAGTCCCAAAAATGTTATGCCTTTTGCTTAGTTCCTGTTAACATTCACAGATCATTTTAAGAGAAGGAGAGAAGGAATAACATCTTTTATTTTTCACTATTACTAATCTACATATTTAAATACTTATAATGGAGGGTAATGTACCAACAAATATTAGAAAAAAAATTATAGCTAGTAAAAGAAGAAGGCCTAAGATGAGGTTTATGGATGTGGTGAGAGAGGACATGCAGGTGATGGGTGTAACAGAACAAGATGCAGAGGACAGAAAGATATGGAAAAAGATGATCCGCTGTGGCGACCCCCTAATGGTAGCAGGTGAAACATGAAGAAGAAGACACACACTATTGGATTACAACTTCAACCACCATGGATTACAACTTCTGTCTGGATGCACATGCTGTCCTGTGCTTGCTTGTCTATGTGATTTCACCTTGGTTGGGGAGTGATTCCAATTACACTAGATCTTCATGGTACAACTGGAGCCCGGTAGGACAAAACTTTACGTTTCATTCAGAGGGATGTTTATAGGGATTTTTATTCCACACACAATCATCATTTGCACCTGCTGTACTGGACTGTGTTTGGACTTTATCGTTTGTTTACTGAGCAGTGTCTGTTGTTTTGTTCGGTGCCATATATGCTATGTATGTAAAATAATTGCCCTTAGGGAACTGTAGAGGGCTTTTCCATACTTTATTATCAAAGGCCTAAGAGGAGGTTTATGGACGTGGTGGGAGAGGACATGCAGGTGATGGGTGTAACAGAACAAGATTCAGAGGACAGAAAGATATGGAAAAAGATGTTCTGCTGTGGCGACCCCCTAACGGTAGCAGGTGAAACATGAAGAAGAAGACACACACTATTGGATTACAACTTCAACCACCATGGATTACAACTTCTGTCTGGATGCACATGCTGTCCTGTGCTTGCTTGTCTATGTGATTTCACCTTGGTTGGGGAGTGATTCCAATTACACTAGATCTTCATGGTACAACTGGAGCCCGGTAGGACAAAACTTTACGTTTCATTCAGAGGGATGTTTATAGGGATTTTTATTCCACACACCATCATCATTTGCACCTGCTGTACTGGACTGTGTTTGGACTTTATCGTTTGTTTACTGAGCAGTGTCTGTTGTTTTGTTCGGTGCCATATATGCTATGTATGCAAAATAATTGCCCTTAGGGAACTGTAGAGGGCTTTTCCATACTTTATTATCAAAGGCCTAAGAGGAGGTTTATGGACGTGGTGGGAGAGGACATGCAGGTGATGGGTGTAACAGAACAAGATGCAGAGGACAGAAAGATATGGAAAAAGATGATCCACTGTGGCAACCCCTAACGGGAGCAGCCGGAAGAAGAAGAAGAAGAAGATAGCTGTGCTCAGTCCAGGTCCAAATGTTTCTGGCTCACTGCCTAGAAGGACCAATGCTGCACAATTTTAAATCCTTTCAGTTTAATAGATAAGGAATGGACCTGGGGACTGCTTCATTGCAGTCCAAGGAGTGTACACATGAAGAATGCTTCATCCATTCTTCCATTTTCTAAATCCACTTAATCAGTATTTACAAAACCGTTCTGATGATCATAACTAGTAGTCTATCTTCAGCTACAGTTCCTTGTGCTTTCAAACACGCAGTTGTACATCCAATCGTGAAAAAACCTGATCTTGACCCTGCCGTCTTCTCCAATCTTCGTCCAATTTCCAAACTACCTTTCCTGTCAAAATTACTCGAAAAAGTAGTTTATGAGCAATTAATTCACCACCTACAGGACCATCAGATAATGGACCTTTTTCAGTCAGGCTTTAGGCCCCAACACAGCACAGAAACCGCGCATTTACGTGTCCTAAATGATGTCCTTTTGGCATTGGACTCAGGACTCTACGTGATTATGGTTCTTCTCGATTTATCTGCTGCCTTCGACACAATCGACCACGACATCATGATCTCCCGACTCGAATCCTGGGTTGGTGTATCTGGCTTAGCCCTCGACTGGTTCAGGTCATATTTCTGCAACAGGACTCTTAGAGTCATGCTAGATGATTTTTCATCTGAATCAGTCCCACTCCCATGTGGTGTCCCCCAGGGTTCCATTTTGGGGCCACTACTTTTTTCAATTTACATCCTGCCTTTAGGTGCAATTTTTAGAAAACATGCAATCTCGTATCACCTATATGCTGATGACTGCCAAATTTATTTCTCCCTCAAGTCAACTGACTCCACTAAACCTCTTCTCAACTGCTTATCTGACATTAAGGACTGGCTGGCTGTAAACTTCCTTCACCTGAACGATTCAAAAACCGAGGTCATTGTTTTTAGTCCCGACAGCAAACAGACCCTACCCCTTGACCTCGACTTTCTTCCCATTCCAGTAACTTCGTCTGTTTCCAATCTTGGAATCAAAATGGATATGGTCCTGAAAATGGATGCTCAAGTCAACAGCACAGTAAAATCCTGCTTTTTCCATCTCAGGCGAATTGCCAAACTCAAACCAATTCTGCCTTACCACCTCCTGGAATCAGTAATCCATGCATTCATTACGTCCCGGCTCGACTATTCTAATTCCTGCCTATATGGTATTAGTAAAGCCACTCTTTCGAGACTCCAATTGGTTCAAAATGCGGCTGCAAGACTTTTAACTGGAAGCAGCAGAAGCCAACACATTACACCGATTTTAAAAACCCTACACTGGCTGCCGGTTAGCTTCAGAATTGATTTTAAGATACTCCTCTTAACCTATAAGTCACTAAATGGTCTAGCCCCTGCCTACTTGAGTGTCTTGCTCCATCGTCACAATCCCCCTCGTGTTCTTAGATCCGCAGATCAGCTGCTCCTAACCGTTCCCAAGGCACATTTTAAAGCTCGTGGTGAAAGGGCTTTTTCTGTCTGTGCACCCAAGCTCTGGAACTCCTTACCTTTAGTGGTTAGGCAAGCCACTTCAGTCACCACATTCAAATCACACCTAAAAACGCACTTCTTCACATTGGCTTTTAATTCTTAACCTGTCTTATTCCCACTTGCTTTTTGCTATTTCTCTGTTTTATTGGGTCCCCTGACCTGTTTTTTTTTAGTGTCTCTGTTTTAATTCTCTCTTAATGTTTGTTTTTTTTAATATTTTGCTTTTAGTCTTGCTTGTTTTAACTGTACAGCGCTTCGGTCAGTTGTAATGCTGTGTTTTTAAGCGCTTAACAAATAAAAATGGTATGGTATGGTATGGTATGATGAAGTCCATCCTACAACAGTTCAAGACCCTGTTTACATGTGGTGTTATTTGGGCTGTTCACTCAGAGCGTATTAGGACAGAAATTAATAATTTGGGCTTGACTATTTCACTTATACATTTGCTTAAAAAATGAATAATTGGGACAACAAATCTTCCACTTTATTTTATTTCTTAACAAGTAAGCCTGCGATTTGCTAGCGAATCGGAAATCCAAGAATGGCAATCAGTTTCTGTTCCGTCCGATATCTGGATGGATGACATATCATGGAGGGTGGGTGCGTCTGGGGAAATGTCATTTAATTAAATAAGCATATCTGTACTAAAGCAGTTTTGTTTTGTGGAGACGTGATTCCGTTGCCTTTGCTGACACCGACTGCTGGCAGAGTGGAGCACAGAAAGTTTAGTTTACAGGTTGTGGTGTCCGTGTGCCAGCCACTGAGTCTGGGAAGCCGCTGGGTTAGAGTCTGTGACTGTTACGTGATCTATACTACTGGCACAGTGGATTAGAGCAAGTGTAGCTCACAGGTTGTGTTGTTTGGGCGCCACCTACTGACACTGGGAAGCCACTGCGTTTTGGGAAGCCGCTGCATTTGACTCTGGGGCAGGCGCCACGGCGCATTATGTTGTGTTATTTCGGCGCCACCTACTGACTCTGGGAAGCCGCCGCGTTTTGGGAAGTCGCTGCGTTTGACTCTGGGGTGGGCGCTGCCGCGAGTCTAGTTTACAGGTGGTGTTGTTTGAGTGCTTACAGGTTGTGTTGTTTGGGTGCCACCTACTGACTCTGGGAATCCGCCGTGTTTTGGGAAGCCACTGCGTTTGACTGTACAGGTTGTGTTGTTTGGGCGCTCAGAGGTTGTGTTGTTCGGGCGCCACCTAGTGACTCTGGGAAGCCGCCATGTTTTGGAAAGCCGCTGCGTTTGACTCTGGACTCTGCGCCGGGCACCAAGGCCGCAGTGCGCATGCGCCTCGGTGCGTCCGCCGTGCATATATTAACTGTGGTTTAGTAAGATAGATTCTCAATATAGAAACAACCATTCAAAACATGCAAATAAGATGACAAATAATATGATCAAGTACAAATTTTCCTATGCTCACTTTATATACAAATGTGTGCAGCACCCAGTTGATAAAAGCCATCATTGTGTCAACTAACTTCTCATTCTGGTGCTGCTTGAACGATATTGTGAAGGAATTTTTAGCTCACATACCTGGAACATTATGTCTTACTTGTATCTCCCAGAAAGAACACTGGCATTCTTCAAACATTCTAATCCACTTGCAATGGATGCCAGCTCCTTTAGTAAATTATTTCACATCAAACTATATGAAAAAGAGGAAATTCTCCTTTTGATTTTTCAAGCAAAGATTACCCCCACAGTAAGACAGTTGCATAAAATCCTGTCATGCTGTTTCAATACTCCTTCTTGTCACCATCCATTGCCTCACATTTCTGTTCACCACATCATCTTTACAGATATCTTTAGTCAAGCCAACATGCTGAATAATATTATTTCCTAAGAAAATGTAATATGTATTTACTGTAAACCACATACACATAGTAATTAAACGCATTAGGTTACTCAATTATCTAATGCTAATATTAGTTTTAAATAAAGAACAAAAGAAAAATCTTAGTAAAATGACGCAAATTAGAAGACAAGATAGATAGATAGATAGATAGATAGATAGATAGATAGATAGATAGATAGATAGATAGATAGATAGATAGATAGATAGATAGATAGATAGATAGATAGATACTTTATTAATCCCAAGGGGAAATTCACAGCATAGCAAGTATTGAAGTATTATACAGTAAGCAAACAACTTCTCTGACTTATACAGTCATTACTGTCATACCTCTACTCCCTATAGCTTTTGCAATCCATCTGTTCATATTTCACAACACTTAACCACCTAACCTTAACCCTAACTCACTTAACCTTGCTAAGGTCACCAGAAGGTGGAGATTAACTCTGGAATCAGTGAGTGCAGAGTGGAAGACTATCCTGGACAAGAACTTCAACAATTAAATACTAAAAGTCAGCCTAGAACTAAACATTTGGCCTAAGTCAATCCTGCACACGGCTTTTTAATGATATGCATTATTTCTCCCAGTTACATAGTTGACAAAGGTATAATTAAACTTATATATAACTATTTTAAACAATATGATACAACAAATCTAAATTCCATCCAAAAGCTTCAACAAACAATCACAGTGAGCTTTACATTCTTTCCATTGATCTATTTTATGCCCCATTTAAATGAATACTCCACCCAAGCACAATATTTGTATATGTTACCTACCCCATGTAGTTTGTAGTGATGGCCAAGATAAAAATTGTTAATCTTTTCCTACAGAACTGAGATAACAAAGTTTCTGATATAAAATGGGAGCAGCATAGGACAACAGCAAACAATATGAAAAAGTCTATGAAAAAAATTTCACGTTACTTATGTTGCATACTCCATGTGTCAACTCATCCACCCATACGGTCACAACATTCCAACATGTGTATTTTTACTAAAAGACCCATCTGTAACCTGCCTTTCAATTTCGTCTATCTGTATACTTGTATATGGTTGAGATGACAAAAAAGTTCACTTTGACTTTGACTAAAATTCTGGAGAGGCAGTCATTATGCAGTTAAATGAGCACCTCAATAAACATACCATTCTTGATAAATTTCAGTTAGGTTTTAGAACAAATCACAGTACTGAAACTGCACTCGTTAAAGTAGTAAATGACTTGGTAAATGCAGACAGAGGCCATTTATCTGTTCTCATCCTCTTAGATCTGAGTGCCGCATTTGACACTATTGATCATAATATTCTTAGAAATCGCCTTAGTCAATGGGTGGGCCTCTCTAGCAATGTCTTAAATTGGTTTGAATCCTACCTGGCAGGGAGAAAATTCTTTGTTAGTTGTGGTAATTACAACTCAAAGACACATGATATCCTATATGGTGTCCCACAAGGCTCTATCCTGGGTCCGCTGCTCTCTCAATCTACATGCTTCCGTTAGGTCAGATTATCTCAGGGCACAACATGAGCTACCACAGCTATGCTGATGACACACAGCTGTATTTATCAATAGCACATGATGACCCCGATTCTCTTGATTCACTAACACACTGTCTGACTTGTATTTCAGAATGGATGAATAGTAATTTTCTCAAGCTAAATAAAGAGAAAACTGAAATCTTAATGATTGGCAATAATGGATATAATGAGGCTATTAGAAATAAACTGGATGCATTAGGGTTAAAAGTCAAGAAGGAGGTAAAAAGCTTAGGGGTAACTGTTGACTGTAATCTGAATTTTAAATCGCATATTAATCAGATCACTAGGACAGCATTTTTTCACTTAAGAAACATAGCAAAAGTTAGACCTCTTATATCATTGAAAGATGCTGAGAAATTAGTTCACACTTTTGTTTTCAGTCGACTAGATTACTGTAACACACTCCTCTCAGGAATACCCAAAAAAGACATAAATCGTTTGCAACTAGTGCAGAATGCAGCTGCTAGATTCCTAAACAGGAAAAGAAAATCTGAGCACATTTCTCCAGTTTTGATGTCACTACACTGGTTACCTGTGTCATTCAGGATTGACTTTAAAATTCTGCTTATGGTTTATAAAGCCTTAAATAATCTCGCCCCATCTTATATATCGGAATGCCTGACATCTTATATTCCAAATCGTAACCTCAGATCCTCAAATGAGTGTCTCCTTAGAATTCCAAGAGCAAAACTTAAAAGAAGTGGTGAGGCGGCCTTCTGCTGTTATGCACCTAAAATCTGGAATAGCCTGCCAATAGGAGTTCACCAGGCTAATACAGTGGAGCACTTTAAAAAGCTGCTGAAAACACATTATTTTAACATGGCCTTTTTATAACTTCACTGTAATTTAATCCTGATACTCTGTATATCCAATTCATTATAATAACTATTCATGGTGTCTCTAAAATCTGTACTAACCCCTACTCTCTCTTCTGTTTCCTTTTTCCGGTGTCCTTTTGGTGGTGGCATCTACTCAAAGCACCGTGATGTTCCAACAATGATGGATGAAAAGCCAGAAGTCTGCATGACCATCATCATCAAGTCCTTCCGTGAGAACCCTAATTACAAAGAGGACTATTTCATTTATGTTAGGTAGAATGCCCAGAGGGGACTGGGCGGTCTCGTGGCCTGGAACCCCTACAGATTTTATTTTTTTCTCCAGCCGTCTGGAGTTTTTTTTTTGTTTTTTCTGTCCCCCCTGGCCATCGGACCTTACTCTTTTTCTATGTTAACTAATGTTGTCTTATTTTAATTTCTTACTTTGTCTTTTATTTTTCTTTTCTTCATTATGTAAAGCACTTTGAGCTACTTTTTGTATGAAAATGTGCTATATAAATAAATGTTGTTGCTGTTGTTGTAAAATACTGTTAAGTAAGTCAATTCTGGAAAACACTCAGTTGAATGAAAATGCGATGTTCTCAAATATCTGAATTGAGGACCCACCTCCCTGCCTCATTTATTGGTCAGGAATCCAGCCCAGTAAAACCTTATTCATTGGCTAACATTGTACATCACATGATATCAACAAAAATTATGCACTGAGAGACATGGAAAACTAAAGATATGTGCTTCATATCTGTAGCTATTTGAGATTTTGAGATTTGAGGTTTCAACAAGCAGAAAGTCATGTCACCTGTGCAGTTTCACACACTGACTCTAAATATTCCCAAGAACTCCAGCTGTGTGTAGGAATATAAATGTAGTGATTGCAAGAGTCTACAATTCAAATACTCCTTCACATCTGAGTATCTTCAAGTTTTGTTCATGAGAAAATTTTCTGCAGGTGGTTTATTTAATGGTTTATTTGTAAAAATTTATGTGCTTGGGATGTAAGGAGCATGCAAGTGGACAATGTGACATGTGGATCGTGCGACAAGAGTAATGTGAGATTTTTTTCATCGATGTTTTTGGTATTGTTTGCTATTGTCCAGCGTTCATCACCATAGACACCTATTTCAGAACTTTGTTATCACAACTATGGAAAAAAACATGAGATTAAGATTTTTTCTTGGCCATCAATACAAATTACATGGGGTAAACCTTTAGGCTTAGGGTAAATACGGGAGAGCTGGAAAAAATATCTACTGCAAAATCCACCTACATAATAACCATGCACAGAGCAAGCTCAGTCTGCAAAGCAATATTTGATTGTTAAACCTATAAAATTCACCACTGTCACATATTATTGAAGCCAAAGTGCTGCTCAAGACTGCAGTGCAGTTTAATTGTCAGAGTACAAGCAGATGTTTACAAAATATGTTGCTTGAACAAACAAAGGAAATGTGTCACAGAAATTAGACATGGCCAATATTTAGTTAGGTTAGCAGAGCAGTTAGCTTTTGTCTATTATTCTCACACACACCAATTTAAGACTTGTGTCTGCCTATAATAGTATGGCATTGTTAATATTTCTAGTGTTAATCTAGTCATCCTTTTATACATTTACTTAACTTGCTTAATTCTACTTTAAGCCAAAACCAACAGCAACACGCACAAGAAATGAGCCAACTCTAACCATAGCATTAGCCCATCACACTTAGGCATATACACACCTACGCTAAGTCATGCATCTCCATTTTTGAGCTTCTGGTCAACTTAAAACCTGCATGCCTTTGGGAAGCCAGAAACTCAGGAAAATCCCATTTAGTGCCTGGGCTGAGACTTCCAATCAGGGCATTAAATAATCATAGAAATGTGAAAAGTATTATGGGGATTCTCAGCTGTTAATTCTCCTTTATATTAAATTCAGTGAAAAAGACTATATACACAGAGTCAGTGATATTGTTACTAACTGCACATGACATATTGTTAATTCTGAAAAACGTTTTCTGCACATTACAGCAATTTTCTAATTTGATAAAATCTGCACGTATGATAAAGTAGTTCCATTTGCCTTCCTATTGTTGGGAAAATTCACAGGAGTGGCAGCATTGTAAGAATCATTTTGTAAGGAAAATTTTTAAAAAAGAAAAGTTCAAGGCAGACCTGAGCTCAAACACTTCTGGAAAATGTTACTAAGCATAATTTATTCTCTTTACCTCTCGGTTTATCAATTCATAGATAAATTACAATTACAAAGGTCCAGCTATGACTAATCTAGGGATTGAAGAAGAATTAGGAATCAGAATCACTTCAGCCTAAACAAACAACGACTAAGAGGAGATGTGATAGAATTGTTTCAGCTGATGTAAGGAATACACTGTAAAAAGAAGCTGTTGCCAACTTCTACTGGAAAATAATTATGAGGAGATGCTAAGAGTATATTGCAAAATGGCTTTATTGTTTATAAAAAATTTATGTTGATTTTAAGAGTAATATACATAGAAATATTAGTCATATTTTGGATAATAACTTAACTACCTTAAATAATTAAGCATGTAATAAACCAGTATTCCAATTTAGGATTTATTCCTGCCTTATTCCCAAAATTGTCAGATTAGGCTGCAAACTCCTTTGACATTGTAATGGACAAAACATGGATGAACGTGTATCTTTGGACAAAACTTTTTTCTATCCTTTTTTAAATTTCCCAATAAATTAAAACAAATGTAATGCTATGAAGAGCAGGTGTGAAATAGAAGCTTACTATAATTAAACCAAGTGAATTTATTTATGAGCTTTGTTTAACCAGTGCACTGAATTCCAAAGTGTTATGTTGTGGAATCTGATAGGCAGGATACTTTTTGGCACAAAATGAAGGAAAGGAGGAGCAAAAAAAAGTACCTGCAATTATCTTTACTAGCGGAGTCTTTGTTTGGCATAAACTTGCTGTTAGCCCAAGGGGCTTCTGAAGAGTTTTATGAAAAGGGATCTCAGCTTAACAAATATAGACATGTAAGACGTGACTGGTGAGCTTGCCTTTGGTGACGTCTGGTGGAAATGACTCACTGCCCAATGTGAACAAACTGTACCTGGAAGTGCTGATGAGATCATTTTAGATAAGTTGTTGCAAAATAAGCAAACTGTGAGTCGATTGTACTTGCTTGTGTTCTTGTAGTTTTGATTACAAAAAGAGAAACTGTAATGTTGTAACTATTAGTTCCATTTAAGTAGAATGTGCAAAAGGTTGCCATAGCTTTCACATTGTCTGCCATTATTCATTATGCTGTTCCTAAAGTACAAAGAGATACTTCAAGAGATTTTGAAAAAGTTTTGCGTGGTTTTTTCAAAATATCGTAATGATCGGCAGAGAACACAGACAGTGTATTTAGACAGGCATAGTTGGCAGGCTAATGGTTAAAACCCCACCAATGGTTTTTATCGTGACTCTACACAACTCACAGCTGCAGTATATGAAGAAAGAAAAGCTATAATTTGGAATTTGCTTTGTCATCAGATAAATTAAAATTACAATATATAAATTCTGTTTATGGTATAAGTATGCAAGTAAATGTACATTTTATTCCTTTATACACAGAGTATGACTGAACTACAGTTTTGATGTTTTTCAGTATGTCTTAACAAATACTGTCAAAGATATGCTAATCTTGAAACAGTATCTGTGTTTCTACAAATATATATATAGTGCTCAAAAAATTAAAGGAACACTTTTTAATGAGAGTATAGCATCAAGTCAATGAGACTTCTGGGCTATTGATCTGGTCAGTTAAGTAGCAGAGGGGGTTGTTGATCAGTTTCAGCTGCTTTGGTGTTAATGAAATTAACAACAGGTGTGCTAGATGTACAAAAAGGAGATGACCCCCAAATCAAGAATGGTTTAACAGGTGGAGGCCACTGACATTTTTCCCTCCTCATCTGTTTTTTCACTAGTTTTTGGCTACGGTCAGTGTCACTACTGGTAGCATAAGGCAATACCAGGACCCTACAGAGGTTGTACAGGTAGTCCAACTTCTCCAGGATGCCACATCAATATGTCTCCCAGCACAGTCTCAAGGGCATGGAGAAGATTCCAGGAGACAGGCAGTTACTCTAGGAGAGCTGGACAGAACCGTAGAAGGTCCTTAACCCATCAGCAGGACCGGTATTTGCTCCATTGGGCAAGGAGGAACAGGATAAGCACTGCCAGAGCCCTACACAATGACCTCCAGCAGGCCACTGGTGTGAGTGTCTCTGACAAAACAATCAGAAACAGACTTCAAGAGGGTGGACTGAGGGCCCAACATCCTCTAGTGGGCCCTGTGCTAACTGCCCGGCACTGTGGTGCTCGATTGGCATTTGGCATAGAATTGGCAGGTCCACCACTGGCAACTGTGCTTTTCACAGATGAGAGCAGGTTAACCCTGAGCACATGTGATAGACGTGAAAGGGTCTGGAGAAGCCATGGAGAACGTTATGCTGCCTATAACATCGTTCAGCATGACCGGTATGGTGGTGGGTAAGTGATGGTCTGGGGAGGCATATCCATGGAGGGACGGACAGACCTGTACAGGCTAGACAACAGCACCTTGAGTGCCATTATGTATCGGAATGAAATCCTTGGACCCATTGTCAGACCCTATGCTGATGCAATGGGTCCTGGGTTCCTCCTGGTGCACGACAATGCCCGGCCTTATATGGCGAGAGTATGCAGGAAGTTCCTGGAGGATGAAGGAAGGATACCATTGACTGGCCAACTCACTCACCAGACCTAAATCCAATAGAACATCTCTGGGACATTATGTTTTGGTCCGTCCAGGGGCTCATTGATGCCCTGGTCCAGATCTGGGAGGAGATCCCCCAGGACACCATCCGTCGTCTCATTAGGAGCAGGCCCTGACGTTGTCAGGCATTCTTATGAGCACGTGGGGAATATACAAAGTACTGAGTATGATTTGGAGTTGCTGCAATGAAATTTTGGCAAAATGCACTAGCCTGCCGCATCATTTTTTCACTTTGATTTTCAGGATGTCTTTGAATTCAGCCCTCTGTAGGTTGATAATTTTCATTTCCATCAAAAAATGTGGCATCCTTTCGTTCCTAACACATTAGCCAGTCCATATCAGTACAGATATACAGCAGGATTTTTTCCCATTGAGATCTGATGTGTTTTCAAAGTGTTCCTTTAATTTTTTTGAGCAGTTCATATATACAGTGCATCCGGAAAGTATTCACAGCGCATCACTTTTTCCACAATTTGTTATGTTACGGCCTTATTCCAAAATGGATTAAATTCATTTTTTTCCTCAGAATTCTACACACAACACCCCATAATGACAACGTGAAAAAAGTTTACTTGAGGTTTTTGCAAATTTATTAAAAATAAAAAAATTGAGAAAGCACATGTACATAAGTATTCACAGCCTTTGCCATGAAGCTCGAAATTGTGCTCAGGTGCATCCTGTTTCCCTTGATCATCCTTGAGATGTTTCTGCAGCTTAATTGGAGTCCACTTGTGGTAAATTCAGTTGACTGGACATGATTTGGAAAGGCACACACCTGTCTATATAAGGTCCCACAGTTGACAGTTCATTTCAGAGCACAAACCAAGCATGAAGTCAAAGAAATTGTCTGTAGACCTCCGAGACAGGATTGTTTCGAGGCACAAATCTGGGGAAGGTTACAGAAACATTTCTGCTGCTTTGAAGGTCCCAATGAGCACAGTGGCCTCCATCATCCGTAAGTGGAAGAAGTTCGAAACCACCAGGACTTTTCCTAGAGCTGGCCGGCCATCTAAACTGAGCGATCGAGGGAGAAGGGTCTTACTCAGGGAGGTGACCAAGAACCCGATGGTCACTCTGTCAGAGCTCCAGAGGTCCTCTGTGGAGAGAGGAGAACCTTCCAGAAGGACAACCATCTCTGCAGCAATCCACCAATCAGGCCTGTATGGTAGAGTGGCCAGACGGAAGCCACTCCTTAGTAAAAGGCACATGGCAGCCCACCTGGAGTTTGCCAAGAGGCACCTGAAGGACTCTCAGACCATGAGAAAGAAAATTCTCTGGTCTGATGAGACAAAGATTGAACTCTTTGGTGTGAATGCCAGGCGTCATGTTTGGAGGAAACCAGGCACCGCTCTTCACCAGGCCAATACCATCCCTACAGTGAAGTATGGTGGTGGCAGGATCATGCTGTAGGGATGTTTTTCTCGGCAGGAACTGGGAGACTAGTCAGGATAAAGGGAAAGATGACTGCAGCAATGTACAGAGACATCCTGGATGAAAACCTGCTCCAGAGCGCTCTTGACCTCAGACTGGGGCGACGGTTCATCTTTCAGCAGGACAACGACCCTAAGCACACAGCCAAGATATCAAAGGAGTGGCTTCAGGACAACTCTGTGAATGTCCTTGAGTGGCCCAGCCAGAGCCCAGACTTGAATCTGATTGAACATCTCTGGAGAGATCTTAAAATGGCTGTGCACCAACGCTTCCCATCCAACCTGATGGAGCTTGAGAGGTGCTGCAAAGAGGAATGGGCGAAACTGGCCAAGGATAGGTGTGCCAAGCTTGTGGCATCATATTCAACAAGACTTGAGGCTGTAATTGCTGCCAAAGGTGCATCGACAAAGTATTGAGCAAAGGCTGTGAATACTTATGTACATGTGCTTTCTCAATTTTTTTATTTTTAATAAATTTGCAAAAACCTCAAGTAAACTTTTATCTCATTGTCATTATGGGGTGTTGTGTGTAGAATTCTGAGGAAAAAAATGAATTTAATCCATTTTGGAATAAGGCTGTAACATAACAAAATGTGGAAATAGTGATGCGCTATGAATACTTTCCGGATGCACTGTATATATATATATATATATATATATATATATATATATATATATATATATATATATATATATATATATATATATATATATATATATAAAAATCTCACAATATACAAAATATATTTATAATTTATAAAGATACCTGATGAAGGCTTTACATCAGAAACATTGTGTCTTTTACCTTCTTTTTTCAGCATGTAAATAACCTTTAACACGTTGTTTTTCCCTTTGCAGAAGCACGATGATGCGGTCCTTCACTAATTTCATTAAATTTATATCTGCAACAGGCTTGAAGGTTTACAACTAAAATAAGATATTTCACCTCTGCGGTGTAACGGCGCCACATCCTGGGTTAATTTCTGCCTGGTGCCCAATATTGTCAGTAATGTCTGTCCCCCCTCGACCCTGAAATGGATTATTTCATTTACATAGTAAACTAAACTAGTTAAAGATTTTTGAGAGATGTAATCCTTGTATTGCAGTTTATCATTTGTATCTTGCATGGTGACATTTCAATCGATTGAAGGATTAAGCCTCCTATCTGCATTCTCTCTTTACTTTCCTGGCATGCTGTGCAGCATATGTACAATTCTTCTCCAAATTTAGGTATTGTGTGTAGGTCCTTTAGTGTCATGTGTATAGGGTACAGTTCTATTCTTACTTGCATATAGTAATCAACACATAACATGTCACCACTATCTAGCAACATGATTAGTGAGTATGACTGCTTTACCGTGACACTTCTGTTTCCTCTCCTTGGTCTTTTTTGATGTAAAATCTAAATAGTTTTCTGTTACTCAAATTGTCTAAAATCATTAATAAACTAAATTCAGGTTAACTGGACCTGAAAACATTAAGACCATACATGATTAGAAATGTGCACCATTCCACTGACATATCTCTGCCATTCCAATTTGTGTGAAGAATGGAAACTCCAGTGGCATATATAACTTACATCTAAAATACACTTTTTTACTGGTTGCCTTTTAACTTTGTAAGTCCTTTTCACAATTGACGAAATAGCATATCTTTTCACTCTGGAATCATGTCTTGCTCACAAACCTCCTATTTCTGGCATGTTCAACAAAAATCGAGTGTATAGTAAACCCTAATATTTGTGTGTTTGTATGTGTGTCTGATCCCCTCAAACAATTTGATTGGTCAACTTGGCTTTGGTCTGATTGGTCAGTCTGGCTTTGTTTGTTCAGTCAAGGCAGAAAGACATAGAGGTTGACACACACAAGGATACCAAGTGAAGACATAGGAGGACTGCCGAGAGTAACCTTCAAACACAGCAAGTATTCACAAGAATACAAACAATGTTTTCTTTTAGACCAAATGATGTTTCTCTGATGCTGTCCTTATTTGGATGAATGAGAACTACTTGTCACTGAATACAGAAAAAGCAGAAATGTTAATTATTGGAGGGAATAATGCTGACTGTAACAACATTCTGCTACTCTTTGACTCAGTTGGAATCATCATTAGTTTTACTGAATCAGCATGCAATTTAGGTGTTATTTTTGACACTAGCATGTCATTTAAAACACATATTACAAAATTATCCAAAACATGTTTTTTCTCATCTTAAAATGTTGGAAGATTAAGACATTTTATAAATATGCAAGATACTGAGAAATACAATAACATAAGGACACATTTCTTCCATCTAGATCTAGAGGTGTATCAAAATGGCATAATTTTCCAAAACAAAGACTGATACTAGACTTAAAAAAATAATAACATTTTTACTTTTATTGAACAATGACTAAACCAGATATATCAGGAAATGAAAGCTGTTTTTAAAGCATTGCACACACAAACTAACAGTGCTAGCTGAGAGAAAATTCTCAAGGATGAAAATCGGCACCTCCGTAATATCTAGAGTTGGTAAAAGCTGGTTAATAATGAATTGAATTTGGGACTGCTGTCAGTTCTGCTTTCATCAAGTTTTGGTACTTTATGGATAGGAAACAAAGCAACAAATTTACATTAAATGTCATCTTATTTCATTGAAGCATGCCAGAAGTGGATGGGGAACAGGCACCTTGTTAAAACTCTGCATTTACTGTCAGATTGTGAAAGTGAAAGAATAAAGTTTTCATGCCAGAGAAAAGAAAATTCCACTGTCTAATATAATATAGGAAAACCACAAGAACTCATAATGACTATATGTTTTTTGGATGAAGAAATTGTAGCCGCCACCAGTGTGCAAAATACCCCATAGTAATTGGGTGTCCCTTTAGTTCTCCATTGTTGGCTGAACACCGAAATCTTATTGTGGTACATGTAAATAGATATAAAGGATGCTTTTCCTTAGGATATGAATATTTTGAACAGAACAATCACATCATATACTGATAAGCAATCTGCAAACAAATGCTATGCCAATACATATTTCTGAGCAGCATCACGCAGAATGGTCACTTTTATGACATATATGCACATGTGTGTAGAAGAGGAGTAGCTTTCCATTCACTTGTCATAACAGTGCTTATGCTTATGCTTGGCTCAGCAGCAGCAGCATTTTCAGTTGAAATATCACATTGTTGGTAATATTATCATTACTCTATGTGAATTTTAAAAAGAAATCCAAAATTTACCAACACAGCACTTTGTTTTCTTTCCTTTGTTTTGGAGCAGAGTTAGGCTAAGTAAAATGTCATTAATTCCGTTTTGCCACAGACTAGTACAGAAGCATGCCATTTTGAGGATAATTCAGGTCAGGTCAGGTTAGGGAGCATGCAATGGTACAGCGTGTTGCTGCAACCACCACAAGATGAAACACCTTGGGATTCCTGTTGGCAGTAACAAAGCAGACACATGGTCCAGTCCCACCTTTGGAAATGGCCATCTATCAGCCAGGTGTTACATGGGTATCCCCTTGGCCTGGTCCAGCCACTTGGGTCCTCTGCAATGAGGATACTGCGAGCCAGATCACCTGCATGGAATCGTGCCACATGGCTGTAGTGTCGTAACTGACACTCCCTCACAATGCAGGTAATGTGCCTCATTGTAAGCAACTGCTCGTTTGACACAAAGTCAAAATAGCAGTACACAAGGAATCTCTAAAGAGACACAGTACTGAAGGAGTCCAGTCTTCATGTCAGGTCACTGGATAGTGTCCATGTCTCACAACCATATAGCAAGACAGGAAGCACCAGGATTCTAAAGACTTAGACCTTTGTCTTCTTGCAAAGATACTGAGAGTGCCACACAGCCCTTTCCAGACTTCTTAGTTGTAAAACCAGACTGCTTAGGTCACCAGTAGGTAAGCAAGTGATTATGAATCCAATTGAGCATGACCCTAGCAAGCACCTTACTTGGCACTGAGAACAGTGTATCCCACTGTAGTCGACACAATCCAGGTGATCACCCTTCCCTTTCTAGATTGGGACAATAAGATCCATTTTGCAGTCAGTTCGGATGGCACCCATCTGCCAAATGGAAGCAAAGATTGCTTACAATGCCAGGAGGACAGGCTTACCACCACCTTGGAGAAGTTCACCCTGGATATCACAGATCCCTGCAGCCCTCCCTACCTTCAGCTGATTCACAACCTGTGCAATCTCAATGAGACTGGGTGGTTCACAGTTAATTGGAGGATCAGCCTCAAGAACCATGGATCCAAAGATGTCCAATGTTCTAGCTGGAGGATTAGCTTTAAACAGCTGCTCAAAGTATCTAGCCTAGCAGATCACAACTGCAGAGTCACCTGTAAGGACCATTCCATCACCTGCCCGGACTGCAACTCTCTGATGAACAGGTTTGAATGTCCATAAAGCTCTGATTCCTCTGTAAGCAGGACGTGGGTCCCTAGGCCATAGATGTTGTTTCACTTGCTCACAGATTCCTTTAAGAAATGCCTCCTTATCTGCCCTGAGAGCCCTCGCAGCCGTCCTTCTCAGTTTCAGGTACAGACTGGAGTTTCCATCAAACCGTGCGCTATGACTCCTCTCGATAATATCCATGCCCTGAGAGAAGACACGCCTCCTTCTGGGAATACCAGCAACACCAGCACAACCTTCAGCAACCTTCAGGGTCTTCTCACGGAAGGTCTCCCAAATCACGTTAGAATTGGCATTTGCACCCAAGTGTGCAAGTTCCTCACACAAACTCCGTTCAATCTTTTAGAAACAGCTTGATCTTGGAGTCTGGCCGGGTCCAGCCTCATTTTCCTGGTAGGTGGTAGCCTACTGTACCTAGACTGGATTTTCAGAGTAGCAACAAGTCTGTGGTCAGAATTCACAAACTGGGCACTTCTGTAGATCATACAGTTCTGTAGGAGGATCCAGCATCTGCCAACAAGGATGTGATTGATGTCCTTCACCGCGCTGGAGTGCCAATCCTGCCACCAACCCCCAAGTTTTTATTCCTTGCAAGTTGGAGGACTGCTTGCGGGGCCGGATGCAGTTTAACGTATTACTCAGGACAGGATAAATGAGGCGTAAATAAAAGAGCAGTGCATAATAATAAACATCTGAATTTGTATTTAAGTCCATTTTCTTGCAGCTCCAGTAACAGGCACTGAGTCATTTATAACATAGACAGACACAGTTTTGATTTTAAGTCTTTGAAATGGTCAAGCCCCCCATATTTTGCATGTTGGTCCCAAATGCCTGATTTAGAAAGTTTAGAGTGTGATTAAGTGACAGTAACTTTAAAATACAATAAATAACTTTAGTCTCACAATGCTATTGATTTAGAGATTGTAAGTGTGCATGTGGGTATTTGCTGTTCAGTGAAAAAGTCTTCTACCACCCCTGCTCCATCTTGATATGAGCTCTACACTGAAGCCTGCAATAGGTAGCATCATAGACACACAAGGTAGGAATACATTAGATCTCCTCGTCATTAAGAATGGCATGTTGCAAGTGGCAATTTAGGGATGTTCACCTGAGTATTGGGAGTGCCAAGAAGAAGCAGAAATAGGCAACTACTGATCTGCACATTTGACCACAGGACTGCAGTCAGTTTAAAAGCCTGGTCTCTGCCAAAAAGCTGGGCTTTGAGCTCCTGAAGCAGGAGAAATAATTGATTTCAGAGGACAAGAAAAGGGGAGATTTGAAAATAAGAAGGAAACTGGTACCCTAGTTTCTATGAGAATGGATCATATAATCTGAGCTTGCTGTATTGAATCCAATTGTGTGACACTAAACAGGTTGAAATGTTTGGAGTCATGTTTTTGTTAGAAAGAATGACAAAGTTTTAAGTAAGATTTATTTTGTTTTGTATCTGTGCAACCCTTCAATTCCTTCTATTTATGACTTTTCTTGGCTCATTTTCAGTCTATCTATGCAACATTAGGCACAAAGCACTGATCAGTCAACTATAAGACATGCATGTACCCACATTCACTCTAAGCGGGCTAGTTTAGTGTCACTGATTAACTTAACAGCACACCCTTTCTAATGTGGGAGGAAGCTGAAGTGGTCGAAACAAGAACAAAAATATATATATATATATGTATGGACCTGTGGAAAAACATGTAAGCTCCATATAGAGAACAGTGACGCTGACTATCAAACCCAGATCCTTGGACTTGTGAGGCAACACTCAACTATGCCTAAAGGCTTATACGATCGAAAGATCTATAAAATAAATGCATTTTAACATATACCAATTGGGTGATTTTGAATACATTAAAATGTACATACTGTATGTAAGCACGTGTACAGAAAGACTTTAGGTTCTTTTACTATTATCATCAAAGGAATACATTGCATGAAACATGTTTAGGTTTTGTAAGAAGTTCTTTTGTACACATAGGCATACTGTAAAAGAAAATGGCAAGTGCTCGTTGTTTTGTATTACTCAGTCAGAAATTAATATTTTGTTTACAGAGGTGAGGTCATTGACACTGAATACATAAATTATGCTAAAGACAACATGCAGGCACCAGTTTTTGTGAGAAGAGCAGTTCCATATTGTAAGTAAAATTTGGCAGTAAGATGTGATAGTTCACTTAACATGTTCAGAGGAAAATGAGGAGCTTATTAGAGGAAATAAAATTTACACAGTATCATGGTTAAGGGTTTGCACATCATTCCTGGAGCAGCGTGGAATGTCCTGTCGTCATGTGTTATTAGGTACACAAAAGGAAATACAATCAGTTATAACGGATGAAAAGTACAGTGAAGTGGTTACTGCTTCTGCATCAAAGGTCAAGAGTCTAGGGTTCAAAACCTAACCTAATCACTGCCTGTGTTGAGTTTGCACAATCTCCCCTTCTCTGCATGGAGTGGGTTTTCAAGTTTTCCTTCCTCATCTGCAAGAAAGATTTACTGGTCACTTCAAACTGGCCTTCTGGAATAGGTTTCTGTCCCCGGGACCCTGAACTGGCATTTCTAATGGATGAAATGTATTGATTTATTTCCATTTTCTGACAATCTGAGTGGTGTTTACTAGTAAATTTGTAAGGGCACATATTATAACCCACAGTCATGTGTGTGGCTCACCACCACATTATCAGACTTGTAATGTCTCTTATGTCATGCAGTGAGGGAAATTTCCATGACCTCTCGTTTCAAATGACATATTGCCATAATTCAGAGCAATGCTGTGTATTTGCTTGTGTTCTAATCTCCTTGCCAAACCAGAATATCCACTGATGAATGACTAGCTTTCCCACCCCAAGCTGATTTCTATCTCAAACATTACCCCTGGGAAGAAGTATATTTAAGAATTAAAATGTCAACTACATGCAGCTAGTAAACCCCACAGGAGTAGCTAACAAGGATGTTTAACAGAAATGTGTGTTATTATTATTAATCATGTGATTATTCACTAAAGTTAGAAACTGGGTTGATTCATTTCAGTGCAAAGAACGGTGCTGTAGTTGGATGCATAGATATGTTTAAAAATTTTAATTTGGAGGCACTTTTTATTACCATCAAATTAGGATGACAAGTAATTATACAGAAAATATGTTAGGCCTCACAGAACACAAAATTAAAAAGCTGATATTTTAATTAAATGTATTGACTTAAAAAAAACCATTAGCAAAATCAATACATGTGAGAATCTCCTATGGGTTACATGCATCGGCAGATCATGGTGTGTATATTATATTAAAAAATCAGTTTTGGTATCTGATTTTTTTCATTCTGAATTAATACTAATCGAAAAGTGAATTGAATATACAATTCTCTCGGTTTCTTTTCTCAAAATGCAGAACTTATTAAATGTCAAAGGAAATGTGTAAGATATTTCACTTTTTCAGTGACTCATAAAACGCATGCCTTGCTAATAGGTGTTATGGATACTAGAGTGTATAACAATAAACGCACAGTAGCACATATTTTAGCAACTCTGCAGAAATGCAATTGTGATGTGAGGTTTACAAAAGAAACATTAGGCAAGGAGAGAAGGATTTACAGGTCTGCAGTATACTAATGATATACTGTAGCAGGGAATCCTTGTCATTTAAAATTTTTAAAAACCTCTTGCTATCAACTGACAAGTCTCTGCCTTGTCTGTCTGTTTGTCTCAAGTTTTGCCTTTATTTTTTTTTCTACATTTGATTTCATTTCAGGATGAATGTTCCACCTTCTATATTTTATTTTTTCCTAGCATCTAAAAACCATCACACACCTCCAATATTTTGTCCTCCTTTCTCCCTTTTGTTAACTCTATTGCCTTCCATTTTTTCTTTACACTATAATCTTCCTTCAGCACTTAGCCTGTTGGCCATCTTTCTTTCCTTTTCCAGTTTTTCCTCCCCCTGTATGCTGCTTCCTTCTTACACTTCTATTAGACAATGATAGGGACCTTCTTTTCTTTCACAAATACACAGAAAAGAGCATATTACTCAGAGAGAGACCATGAGACATTTATTTCATTCTTTCATGAAGTTATTGTTTCCATGAAGCTTTGTGGGCAGACACTTTCTTCTAGCAAATCTGACCAAGAAACTCTTATTTTTGCAAATAATTTAGCCTCAAGTTGCTATTTGTACCTGTTTATTATGTTTACTTTATTTCTCTTGTAGAGCTCCTTTATCCTTAATGAACACATTTTCCTGTTGTCAGTTTGCTTGGTGCCAAGGATTTTGACATCACAAGTTTCAAGATGACCCTACTTGGATCGAAATCTGGATACGCTGTCTACTGTATATGGCCTGTTGGTAGAGCTGCATATACAGCTGAGGTGTTGTACTTGTGAAGAAGTACACTAAGGATATGAAGTAGGTATGCAGTATGGACAGTGGACCCCTTCACTTTCTGCACACTTTATTGTGTTGTAGATTTAATTTTAAATGGGTACATTTGCCATTTTTGCACATCAGTCCACACTCAATAACCCATAATGACAAAGTGAAAACCTGTTTTCAGCAAGATTTACAAATTCATTAAAATTCAAAACCTGTAATCTGTTATTTATATGAGTATTCAGACCCTTTGCTATGGCACTCCAAATTGTGGTCAAGTGCATTCTGTTTGATTTAATTATCCTTGAGATGTGTCTAGAACTTGACTGAGGTGGCAGATTTAATTGACTGTACATCATTTAGAAATGTACACACCTGGATATATAAGGTTCTACAATTTACACTGCATGAGAGGACAAAAATCAAGCAATAAACTTCAAGGAACCTTTTGTTAACCTTTGTGATTAGATTGTGGTGAGGTATATAGCAGGGCAAAAGGATAAATGTTTGAGTGTTCTCAGGAGCACAGTGGCTTCAATACTTCTGAGATGCAAGAATTTTGTAACCACCAGGACTCTTCTTAGAGTTAGTTGTTTGGCCAAACTGAGTAACCATCCAAGAAGGTCATTCCAACAGAGATTCAGAAGTCCTCTGCCAAGATGGAAGAACCTGTTGGAAGGACAACCATATCCGCAGGTTCTCCATCAATCATGTTTTTATTGTAGAGTGGCTAACTCCTGCTTGGGGTTTGCCAAATGGCATTTAAAGAACTCCGAGTACATGAGGAAAAACATTCTCTGGTATGATGAGACAAAAATTGAACTCTGAACGGAGACCAGGCACTGCTCATCAACCTGCCAAATACCACCCCAACATTAAACTATGGTAGTGGCAGCATCATGCTATGGGGTTGCTTCTCAATGGCATGGACAAGAAGATTGCAGAGAATTGAGGGAAATATTAATGTAGCCAAATATAGAAATGTCCTTGAAGAAAACTTGCTCCAGTGTGCACTCCACCCCAGACTGGGATGACTTTCAGCATGATAATGACCCAAAGCATACAGCCAAGGCATCACTGGATTGACTTCTGGACAAGTCTCTGACTGTTCCTGAATGGCTTAGACAAAGCCCAGAATTAAACCTCATAGAACATCTGTGGAGAGACACCTGAAGATGGCAGTTTAGAAATGCTTCCCCTCCAATCTAATAGAGCTTGAGAGGATCTGCTAGGAGGAATGAGATTAACTGCCCAAGTCCAGGTGTGTAAAGCTTGTAGAGACTTACCCAAGAAGACTCAAAGTTTTAATTGCTGCCAAAGAGGCTTCTATAAAATACTGAATTAATTGTCTGAATACTGAAAGATTTCAGGTTTTGAATTTTTAATAAGTTTCTGAAACATGTTGTTACTTTGACATTATAGACTATTGGGTGCAGATTGATAAGCAAAAATGGAAAATGCATCCATTTAAAATTAAATCTACAACACAATAAAGGGTGCAGAATATGAAGGGGTCTGAATACTTTCTGAATTCACTGTGCATATGGTTATACATATTCCTTAGTAAGGGAGAATATCCATGACAAAATTAAATGCAATCCATTGTGTGACATACAATAAAATTCAATTCATATTTATATTGTACATTTAATTTTGTGATTTTTCCTATCATAATTTAAAAGAAATCAATCAAATGATTCATTACTTTGTAACAGTGTGTGTCAGCTCCATGCTCCCTCTTCCATTTTGGGAGCTTCTTGAACCCAACACAGTCGATAGTCATGACCAGGATGAGCTGAGCAGATGAGGACAAACACACCAAGCAAGGGGATGGCGAAATGTGCTCAAGTGCTTTTATTAAAAACAATTCATAGAACAGTGTCCCAAAGTGCAGTGCTTCAAAATGTCAATAAATAAATACTTCCGTCCACCTGCTTCCATTCTCTAAACCAGCATGCTTTCTTTCTCTTTCCTGCCTGCTTCTTCTCCCGTCCTTTAACCTCCGCTCTATCTGTCTCCTGTTTTTTTCTCTTTTTCTTCCTCTCTTGTGATCTTGCGCTCCCCTTTTTATATGCTGTGGAGTGGTTGTAGGAGTGATCACCTGATTGCTGCCCCAGGCTGATACTAACACAACAAGACTGCCCATATGTGCCAGCAAGGCAACGCACGTACGGCTGACCGCTTTGCACCAACCTGAAGACGATGCATCTTCACAGCAGATTACTTGCATCTGCTCCACTTCCCAGCATGAGCACAATCAATCATTTATTTAATAATATGGACACTTTTTCTGAGCCATGGACGATCTATACCACATGCTTTTCAGTATGATGTGAATTATGTGTGCCTATTTGAAATGCAATATCAAGGCACACTGTATTTTAATTCATGTCTATCAGATCACACAAGGTCACACACACCCAAAATTACATAATAAATATACTGTTTTCTCTCCTTTCACCCTCCTGGTGAGTGTTGCCTGCTGCCTCCTGACTCTGACTCCCAGAAGTAAGGTGGTGGACCCCTTTTAAGCAGGACCCAGGAATGCTTCTGATATCATGGTGTCTACTATTGGAAGCACATTCAGGACACATGTAAACCAGGGAAACATCCCCCAAAAGCACCCTCTAATGGCACCTAGGGATACCGAAAGGGCTAAAACTCCCATGCTCCCCTGCGGGTGTCCAAACTAGGATGTCATGAGAGGACCACTGCCACTGTTGTATGGTGGTGGTGGAACCGGCTCCTGCCTTGAACAGAGCAAAGCTTTGCTCCAGTAATTTTCTGTATGGACACTGCTACCCACTGTAGTATTTTGTGATCCCGAGATGAACAGGTGCCATATCAAAAGCTTATACATCCAGCAAGCATGAACCCTACTGTGCATCTGAAAATGTTGTAAGTATCCAGACTTTCTTCTGATACTTCAGTAAATAAGGGTGCCAGCAAGTCTTGTTAACAATAGTGTCATGTGCTGAGATGTCACATGCTCATTTCATCACTAGTGATAGTGACTAGCAAAACCTTAAAGCTGCTGATCCACTCCACAGCATCCTCACAAATCTTAATGAGAGCATAATCTGTCTCCTGCTTCCTGAGGTCTATGACCAGGACCATGGCTTTGTGGAGAGACTATTCTCCTGTCACCATTGTATCTCTTCTGTGTAAGCTGTCTCGTCATTGTTAGTGATATGTCCAATAATGGTGGATTCATTGGTAATTTTAATGATGGAGGTGGAACTGATGCCACATAATCATAAAGGAACAAGAAGTACAACAGGGGACTCATCATGGGACCCATTTGGGTGTCTGTTTTGAGCAAGTGATGTTGCCAGTCTGCAGTTGGTACCACTAAGTAAGAAGCCTGGTAATCAGTTCTGATGGTAATGCTAAATGCTGAGGTGTGGTTTATAAACAATACTCTACAAACAGTTTTCATTGTCTTGATATGCTATGAGGTCCTCCCTGCGTGGAGTTTGCATGTTCTCCCCGTGTCTGCATGGGTTTCCTCCGGGCGCTCCAGTTTCCTCCCACAGTCCAAAGACATGCAGGTTAGGTGGACTGGCGATTCTAAATTGGCCCTAGTGTGTGCTTGGTGTGTGGGTGTGTGTGTCCTGCGGTGGGTTGGCACCCTGCCCAGGATTGGTTCCTGCCTTGTGCCCTGTGTTGGCTGGGATTGGCTCCAGCAGACCCCCGTGACCCTGTGTTCGGATTCAGCGGGTTGGAACATGGATGGATGGATGGATGATATGCTATGATAGTATGAAGTGCAAAGGATATGGCATTGACTCTGGATTGATTGAGGCAAAATGTATAATAATATCATTTGTGGCTTAGAATAAGAAAAAAACAGGAATTCAGTGAATGATGCTTCCTATATTTGTCTTGTATCAAATCAATGTCTGCACTGCCAGAAACGTTTTTCCAGAAAAGCAGAAAACCTTTGAATGAACTCTTAGCAGCTTATTCAATGTTATTTGTTTATTTGGTGTTATCTCACTTTTGTCGAGTATTTCATATTTAAATATAAGAAGTCAATCTCCTTTTTAAACCCATAGACTTACCCATAATTTGTATTATACTCTTTTGTATAAGTCAATTTAAGTTGATTTAATTTTAGTGACTGGTACCACAGGAAAGATAAGGAAAGTTTTTTTTTTTGGAATCTTACGGAAAGTGTCAATATCTGTCAGTCCAGCCAAAGGGAAATTGATAATTTATTCAATTAAAAAATATATATATCTGTTGCCATCAGCATTTTGATTGCCTACCCAAAAAAGCAGGGCCATCCTCCATGTCCTATAGATGTGATGAAATTATACATGTTCCCCACTGGCTTTCCTTTAAGCCTTAAAGCAGGAGTGTCGAACTCCAGTCCTGAAGGCCCACAGTGGTTGCAGGTTTTCTTTCTAACCATCATTAGTGACCAGCTTTTGCTGCTAATTCATTTCTTTTGCCTTAGTTTTAATTACCTTGACGCAGGCTCTTTAGTTGTTTCTCTTTCCTTAACTAGCAGCCAAACAATAATGAGACATGAAACAAGCTGCCACATGACCAACTCACCTGTGCCCATCACACAATATCTGAAAATAAAGAAAGGTGATGGTCTCGGTAAGGCTGATCTCTCAGGTCACCAAAACATTTTCACAGTGTTCTTAGAAAAAACAGAAAATCAACGGGTTTGGAAATGTATGCTGTGGCTGAATGAGAGCAGCAACAAGCTGTGGAATTAAATAACGGGTTTAATTAACAGCAAGAATGAGCTTCTCATTAAGAAACTGGTTGGAGTGAAATTGGTTGGAGTTTGAAATCCCAGTTTAGCTGGTCATCTGTTGCCTCATTTCACATCTCATTTCTGAAAAGAATACATTCAGAGGGCTGAATCCTTAAAAATAAGGCTATTTAAGTGAAGCGAAAAATAAGTCAATTAGCAGTGAAAAACTAGTCACTGATTAGGTAAAGGGTTGGAATGAAAACTGCAGCCACTGCGGCCCTCCAGGCCCGGAGTTCGATAACCGTGCCAGAGCAAAGATTCATGTTTAGAAAGGAGACACCAAACATTATGACTGGTCCTGACTTCAGTACTATCACCAGCATTTTTCACCCTTTTTCATTGGCAATCTGGCATTGCTTTACCTGTTTGGAAGCAAATGTTTGAGAATTAGCCTTTACAAGAACAATGAAAATGCTGTATTTTGATTGATACACTGGCATAATTTATAAGGCAATATGGATGCTGATGATTTAAAAGCATTTTGTTCCTAGTTACATTTATAGATGTTTATGTTTTTATTACCGTTAATATAATTCATCGGTACATGCAAAAATGTATGATTTTGTACTTTGTTGTTACTATTCTATATTTGTAAATTGGTGTTTAACTGAATTGAATTTAGTGCAATATTTGATGACGTACGTTAAGCTTAGTATGTGAGCAATAATACTGATCAGTTTATAAGAGCACTGTAAGTGACATTTGCATTGTGTTCATTTTGAGCAAATAAAAAGCATGTTCATATACATCACAATATTACTTTTAGAACTAAGTCATGCTTTAGGTAAAGTCTTGTCTTTGGCTGTGCAAAATGATGTGGTGTAGATAAAGAATCTATGCCTTTGCTTAATACTACTACCACCATATTGCAGAAGGAAGAAAAAGAAAGGGCCATTTGTTTCTCTCCCTACAGTGTCACAGGACAGAAAGAAGCAACATCGTCTGGAGACCTACTAGGAATGTGGATCAATTGGATATTTTGTCAGTAAGCTCTCATGCCCTACAGCTACATATAATCATGTGGAAATATCTCATTTTCTTCCAAAACTCTGTTCTGTACATAAGGAGATAGGACAAATAATTACAGCAGAGCTGACTGTACTATACTGTATACAAATGATATGGAGGGTTTCAGTAGAAGAGGTCAGTACAGTGAAGTGCAATTTGGACAGTATTATTATTAAGTAGAATTAACTGTAAAGTTAAATCTTTTAGCATACGTTTTGCCAGAAATCTTGAACCAAAGGCATTTATTTTTCTAGTCTTATACTATAGTCCTAGGGTGTTATACCATTTTAGCCATTATGAATATAGTGAGAAGTCAAACAAAATTACACCTTTTATTGGCTAACTAAAAAGATTACAATATGCAAGGTGACAAGTCTTATACTAGTCACTTATTCTAAAGAAAATTGGACACCGATTGCTATCAAAGAGACGATGGCATAGACCAGGAATCTCAAACTCCGGTCCTGGAGGGCTGCAGTGGCTGCAGGTTTTCATTCTAACCTTTTTCTTAATTAGTGACCTGTTTTTGCTACTAATTAGCTTTTTTTGAATTCATTTTAATTGACTCGTTTTTTAAGATTTCTTCATCGTTCCTCCAAATTGCTTCATTTCTATCCTTAAACAGAAATGAAACGTGAAGTGAGTGAGTCAACAGAAGGCCAACTAAATCAGGTCCTCCAACTCCAACCAATTTCATTCCAACCAGTTGCTTAATTAGGCTCTGATTCTTGTTAATTAAACTCGTTCTTTAATTCCATGGCTTGTTGCTACTCTCATTGTGCAATAGCAGACATTTCTGAAATTGTTGATTTTTTCTTTACTTTTCTAAGAGCACTGTTCAAATGTTTTCGGGACCTGGGCAGATCAACAGTTCTGATTCCTCCACCCTTTTTATTTTCAGATATTGTATGATGGTCACAGTTTGCTGGTTATATTTTTGGTTCATTTTGTATCTCATTAGTTTGGCTACCAATTAAGGAAAGGGTCTGAGTCTTTAATTAAAATTAATTCAAAAGAAGTTAATTAGCAGCAAAAACAGGTCACTAAGTAAGAAAAGGGTTAGAATGAAAACCTGCAGCCACTGTGGCCCTCCAGGGCTGGAGCTTGAGATCCCTGACATAGACAAACGTGAGTTATATGCAGTCCTTAAGACACATCATGTGACAACCAATGGTGTGAAATTAAAAGGCCATTCATGAAAACCAAGAAGAAGAGTGAGAGTAAAAGCACGCAAAAGGCGACATCGCTGTCAAGTAACAAGCTCACATAAGGCATACCCTGTTACCACCAGTTAGGTATGCCAACATATCAGGCAGGTTGGTGTAGTGGCTCAGAAAATGGACTTATAAAGTTAATGCCCAATCTTGGTACATGTGAGGAATTTTTGAATTTGTTTTGAAAATACTTTGCAGAAGGATAGCCTGGCTATGGCCTATTTCTTATATGTTCAAATGAACAGTGTTACATGAACACATTGCAGTAGAATATTATTCCCTTTAATTAAATCCTTTTCAACAATATCTGTTTTGTTTCCAGTTTTAAGCTTTTTTTTTAAGGCATAGCAAGATGCTACTGTGACATTAGTATCTGTATCATTAACCCCAGGCTTTTATACTGTATGTGAAATCAAAGGTCATGTGAGGTGAAAGACTGCTCAGCATGTTTTAAATATAAACTCTTCTGAAAGAAAAGGACACAAATCTATATACAATTACCAGGGCATACATGCTGGATGATGTCAGATCCAAGTTTGTTAATAGCAATGTACTTTTTCACAGGAAAATGTTGCACATCTAATATTTTAATGGCTAAGTGCTTTTTGATGCCATCTAAGACCTAACCTCAAGATAAAATATATTAAAAGACATACCTAATGTGAAACTGTACTGTAGGTGTATTTATAAATGGGCATGTCCTCCCCATGTCTGTGTGGGTTTTTCTTCAACATGCTGATTAGGTGGATTGGTGATCCTAAATTGTCCCTAGTGTGTGCTTAGTGTGTGAGGGTGAGTGTGTGCACCCTGCGGTGGGCTGGCGACCTGACTGGGGTTTGTTTCCTGCCTTGTGCCCTGTGTTGACTGGGATTGGCTCCAGCAGACCCCCATGACCCTGTAGTTAGGATATAGTGGGTTGGATAATGGATATATGGATGGATACTCTGGGTTTCCCATAGAAATAAAAAATCAAAAAAAGAGATCTTCTTAATACCTTTTTGAATTCTCCTAGACGACAATAAGATCAGAAAGAAATAAAATGGAGATATTTTCTTTTGTCTACTGCTTCTCGGATTTTTTCCTTGGTATTCTCACTAGTGTCTCCTGTTAAGTTACAGCAGAGATCTCAGCAAATTTATACAATGGGTTCAGATATTCCAAGTAGCGTAGCATTGTGTGTTCAGTAATATATGGTAAAATATAGAGATGATCATAATGAAACTCTTTACCATGATTACAAAGCTGTAGTCCTTGCTTCTTAAATATACTAGACAGGCAGGGGAAAAAGATAGGTGGTGTGGAATAGTGGTTAAGACTTTGGATATCAAATCCTGAGGTTCTTCTTCTTTTGGCTGCTCCCGTTAGAGGTCACCACAGCGGATCATCTTCTTCCATATCTTTCTGTGCTCTACATCTTACACTGTCACACCCATCACCTGCATGTCCTCTCTCACCACATCAATAAACCTTCTCTTAGGTCTTCCTCTTTTCTTCTTGCCTGGCAGAACTATCCTTAGCATCCTTCTCCCAATATACCCAGCATCTCTCCTCTGCACATGACCAAACCAACACAAATTTGCCTCTCCAGCTTTGTCTCCCAACCATCCAACTTGAGCTGACCCTCTAATGTACTCGTTTCTAATCCTGTCCATCCTCGTCACACCCAATGCAAATCTTAGCATCTTTAACTCTGCGACCTCAAGTTCTGTCTCCTGCTTTCTGGTCAGTGCCACCGTCTCCAACCCATATAACATAGCTGGTCTCACTACCGTCTTGTAGACCTTCCCTTTCACTCTTGCTGATACCCATCTGTCACAATTTACTCCTAACACTCTTCTGCACCCATTCCACTCTTGAACAAGTCACGTCATCTGCCTGTGCTTCAATTGGAAAGACAAATGTAACCAATCATATCTCAAAAGTTGTAAGACACCTTGTATAGAGGTATCAGCCCATTAAACAAATATGAACTCTTCAAAGAGAGTAAAACAAGCTTAGAAAGAGATTTCATGAAATATACCATGCTTTTCAAACCAAATTCTCAATTTTGATTCCTTTCACCTCAGCTGTATCTTGTGTCTCCTTTTTGTCTAAAGCTATTTCTCCTAAGGTATTCTAGGAGAAATATCTATGACAAAGTTGATTCTTAAATAAAACAAATCAGAATCTATGTGAAGCCTAATGAGTCAATCAAGATCAACCTTTGCAATAAACTTTTCCTATGGGTTCTGGCCAGATCCTTTGGGAAGTTAGGTGTGGAGTTGGATGAGCTGGTGTCTCTTCCAGAGTATGTTTTTCCTGAGGTAGTCTCCAGCTCCCCATGTCTCTGAATTGAATTAAGGAAGTTTTGATTCCACTGTATATATGTACAGTATGTCTGCATACATCCATCAATTCATTTTCTAAGACCGCTTTTATCTAATTCGAGTTTTTAGCACATCAGTCCAAAAACTCACAGGTCCACTGTAGCACATTTACAGTGTATTCAAAATTTTCAGTATATTCATTCATGGTAATAGGGAACAGGCAACATTGCACTTCAAGGCAAAAAACTAACCAAGACATGATATAGACCCATTGTATTGTATACTTAAAATACTGTATGTAAAAATTTTTTACTATACATTTATTGCTTTCCTTTATATATATATATATATATATATATATATATATATATATATATATATATATATATATATATATATTTAGCATTATCTTAAAGTCTGAGCCTAATTAACAGGCATGTTTTCCCAAAAGTGTCAGGCCACAATTTTTTTTTTCAAGTAAAGCCTTAGGAATATTCTTTTACTTTTTTTGTTTTGCTGAAAACAGTTTAAAGTTACCAGCTTCGGTCCGTGCATGACCAAATCTGGCCTGTTTCATTGGAAATCCTCCTAGACAGTCACAGGACTGTATGACTCATTGAAATGAGGCAAATGGCAAGAAAAACAAAGAGCACAGCTTGGCAATAACTTACTGAGTTTGTACGGGTCGAAGAGAAACTGAGTGTTAGTTCATGGACAGCAAAAAACTCAGACACACTCCTGAAATGACTCAATTGAAACCATTCATTTTATAAATAAAAGTTAACAATGAAAGATGGCTGTTTAACAGAAACACATTTACATTTCTGTGACTGTTATCTCTCTTGGCATTGTGCTGGAGCCAGACGTAGGCTTCAAGAATTGCTTTATATTTATTTACTGATATGTTATGCAATCCATATTTAAAAAAATGTTATGCTAAGGAAGTGCAGCTAAAGGAATGTCTCCCTACCTTAATTTCCCACTTAGCATGTAAATCGATAAGCCTTTATGATTACACATGTGATAATACTATGATAAGAACATAAGTAAAATTTTATTCGGAAGGCAATATTCAATAATGACCTGCTTAATCCAGACCAGCGTCACAGAGGGTGCTGGAGCCTATCCCAGCTAGCAATGGGTGCAGGGCAGGAAGAAACCATTAGCGGGGCACCAGTCAATTGCATGGTGACCACACACACACCAAACAGGGCTAATTTAGGATTTCCAATTCATTAATCCAGTACTGTATGTCTTTGGACAGTGGGAGGAAGCTGGAGCACCCAGAGGAAACCCACACAGACACGGGGTGAACAAACTCCACACAGGGAGGATCCAGGACGTGAAACCTGGATTCCTTACTCCAAGGCAGCAGGACCACCGTGACACCCTCACCCTATAAATACATTTATTTAAATTAATAAATTATTAACTTTAAGGTTAGTAATACAAAACAGGGGTGCTGCTGATGGTCTAAGACATGCAGGTGTAGCAGACAGCTACTGTACAAACCAGCTTATGGCTGTTATAAATATTCTGGACATTACACTGTTTGTGACTAGGCGTACAGTTTAATATCCCTAAGTATAAATTCATATACTGTATGTGGGCTCTAGTATCATGCACTTTTTATATTAAACTAGACAAAGAGCCCGTTTCGACAACGTAAGATGAAACGGGCACGAGTTTGTGTCAGCAGTGTATGAAGAACAAATGATAAGTAACGAAGAAGTTGTTTTGTAATGATTGCAGTCCGCTTTACTCATTACTGTACAGGCTTGTACTGTTAGTTGATGAATTTTCCAGGCCTATAGTATAATATTGAATGATGAATGTTCCAGTACAATATGGAATACAGTAATCCCTCCTCCATCGCGGGGGTTGCGTTCCAGAGCCACCCGCGAAATAGGAAAATCCGCGAAGTAGAAACCATATGTTTATATGGTTATTTTTAGAATGTCATGCTTGGGTCACAGATTTGCGCAGAAACACAGGAGGTTGTAGAGAGACAGGAACGTTATTCAAACACTGCAAACAAACATTTGTCTCTTTTTCAAAAGTTTAAACTGTGCTCCATGACAAGACAGAGATGACAGTTCTGTCTCACAATTAAAAGAATGCAAA